>NC_061803.1:5118202-5435702 GCF_021462225.1 Girardinichthys multiradiatus | reverse complement strand
GATAGATAGATAGATAGATAGATAGATAGATAGATAGATAGATAGATAGATAGATAGATAGATAGATAGATAGATAGATAGATAGATAGATAGATAGATAGATAGATAGATAGATAGATAGATATAGAACTTACTTGAATTGCGAGTTGTCGCTCCAGCTATAGAAAAACAAAGATATCATTGAACGTGTCAATACATAAAACCCATTTGATTTGTTTGACAAGGTTTAGACCATTACTTGAACTGACATAAGCCAAACAATCCTGACAGACAGACAGACAGACAGACAGACAGACAGGCAGGCAGGCAGGCAGGCAGGCAGGCAGACAGACAGACAGACAGACAGACATCTCACCTAATGTCTGAGTTGTCACTCCAGCTATAGAAAAACACAAATATTATTGAACGTAAATTTAAAATAATTAATGTCACTACTTAAAATCCATTTGATTTGTTATAACAGTTTTCCAGTATATTATACAGGTAATGTTATTAATTGATGAATTGCTAAAATATTAATATTATTTACATATAATACATTATTAAAATAACACATTAAATAAGAACTCGTTATGAACGAAGGTTGTCTGAAAGCTTGCTCATGGTACCAACTAGTGGCCACATAAAGAATCGAGTGGTGGGCTCGTCTGTGGTTTAGTGGAGGAGGTGCCAGACTCCTGCGAAGGTCGCCCACTGTTGCTTGCATCTTTAATTTTTATAATTATGTTGATAAAAACATAAATTATGTTTAGCAAGAGTTCTGTAAAGTTGTAGAGAAGTAATCACAGTAGCCAAATACTGTAACACTGGTATTTATGCTTAGAGCTTTCATGTTTCACATCATTGGATTACTTCATATGGAAACATTCATTTAAGATTGACTTGAGTGGGTACTTACCTGAAAGTGACAGAAGCAGTATAGGCAGTATGATTTTACCTGCCATTCTTGAAAAGTCAAACCTGTTAAAAAGGATTGGAAAAAGAATTTGACTTTTAGAATATATGAATAGATGTTAATCCAGAAATGCATAAAACACAAAATATTTTTTACCCACTGACTTTTGTAAAATACAACGTTTCTGAAGGCAATTTATTTCCCCTTTGGTCCAACAAAATGTTAGAAAGTGTTTCATTTATTGCAAAAATAAAAATAAAAATGTACCTTTTCTATGTGCCTCTCTGGTGTGAAAACATCTCCAGTGACAGGACAGTGCAGCAACAAGGCTTTATACAGTGACAGCTGGCACGAATCCAATATTCTTTCTTTTCCAGTAAGTTATACTGAAAGAATAAAGCACAGCTGCTTCCTCATATTTTAGCAGAGCAATGTTTGTTCAGCGAGGTCATCTTATAGATTTCAGGTTTAAACATTGGCCTCTAATGGGGTTAAGAAGTGATTCATAAAAACGAAACATCATACTTCAATAATCGCTCCACAGTTAGCAGGTATAAATGCAATTTTGCATTTAAGATCTTTTAGTCAACGTTTTGACTAAAACTGTAACAATGTAGGACTGAAATAATTGAATCATATTTATTCCACAACAGTTTTAGTGGGGAGTTTGCCAAGTGAAGCTGGCATTTTTTACCTCATCAAAAGGAATCTGGTCAAATAAAACTGCTGATTTCCATTGCAGTACTTGTCTGCAAATGACATAGCCTTTGGTCATGAAATATAACCAACATATCATCAAAATGTACCATTATGCACCGCAAAATATATATAAAATGAAAGGATATCAAAATAAATGTTATCTTTTTGTCTCTAACTGGAGAATTATTGAAAAAAAGAATAATCAATGAAAAACTTTAATGAAAGAATCCAATGAACAAATCACAGCCAAAGCAGTCAGCTTCTCTGCTGGAAACAAATAATAAGCATATTGCACAACCTGCCATCCCTCTGCGTGTAAATATGAATGACGTGCCAAAAATTGCTCATGATCTTCAAATCTTCATCATCCTAATCGAGGCAGCTGCCTGAAGAATTTTCCATTTCAATGTCTGATAAATGTCATCCGAAACTTCCAAAGCCATAATTTTCCTCTTCTGTTCAATTATAAATGATCGATTTTCTAGAAATAAACCACCACCTGAAGCTATTGGAGCAGAGCACAAGCTAGCCATGGATTCATGTGTTTTTGCACAGTTGTAGCAGCTCCAAAGCGCACGCACATTACGTCTCGGAAAAGGTGCTACAAAGACAAGCTATACCTTGTTAGAAAGGGGAGGTTCTCTAGTTTCTAATGATAGTGGACATGGAGAGGTGCTGCAAAAAGAAAGGTGTTTTCTGTTGCGTTTTGTTCACAGTCAGCCATGTCTGAAGGACCTTAAATTGCTGTAACACTAATAGTATTTGTGCAAAACTCATTTGGGGAATTGTTTTGTGAACATTTAAGCCTCCTCCTGCGATGTATTTAAAAACAAAACTGGCAGCGTTTGTTATAGTTTCAGGAATGGCCAAACTTGGGCGTTGGTCTGCAGTGCACTGCTCATACTGGTATATCAGGTGTTTTCTTTCAAGCTTCTTCTGCACCTTTTTTCAATCAGGCTGGAAAATGTTCCTCACACTCTCGAAAATTAAAAATAAAAGCTGAAATATGAATGTTGCACATGTAGGTGGTGATACAAATCTGCATTAACATTTATTCTAAAACAACTCAACTCAAGCTTATGTTTAGTTTCTTGTTTATTGTTTTTTTGATCCTATTTGCTATTTGTGTTTTCCCCAAATACGTATTTAGATCTCATTTTCAGAATCAATGAAAACTCTATTAAGCCCTTAAAAGTCAATTTCTTTACAGCCCCCCAGTCCATTCACAGTCTAAGAAAGGATGGAACAACACAAAAGCTATAAGCATACAGTAATCATAAACAATTGCAACAAGCCTGCAGCACTGTGGTGTACAAAATGCATTTGTACAATAAAATAAAACAATAAAAGCAATACATACCACAGAGGAGCTGCTGCAGAATTATTTTTTGCTTGTAAAAGTGTACTTTGAAATACAGGGGTTGGACAATGAAACTGAAACACCTGGTTTTAGACCACAATAATTTATTAGTATGGTTTAGGGCCTCCTTTTGCAGCCAATACAGCATCAATTCGTCTTGGGAATGACATATACAAGTCCTGCACAGTGGTCAGAGGGATTTTAAGCCATTCTTCTTGCAGGATAGTGGCCAGGTCACTACGTGATACTGGTGGAGGAAAACGTTTCCTGACTCGCTCCTCCAAAACACCCCAAAGCGGCTCAATAATATTTAGATGTAGTGACTGTGCAGGCCATGGGAGATGTTCAACTTCACTTTCATGTTCATCAAACCAATCTTTCACCAGTCTTGCTGTGTGTATTGGTGCATTGTCATCCTGATACACGGCACCACCTTCAGGATACAATGTTTGAACCATTGGCTGTGAAAACAATGACAATGTCAGGTTTTACTGCTTTACTCCTCCAAAGCAGATGTTTAATCTGTTTCAGTTTAAAATATTATGTCCCCACTGTGACAAACAATTAGGAATAGGAGATAAGATTTAAAATTTCATAATCAGTGGAGAAAAGATGCAACGATGGATAAGTCTTGGGCATATTGGCATTTTACTTTAGAAGCATGTCTGGGAGGCTGAAGATTCATATCATAAATTTAGCTCAGAGCTGAAAAATGTTGCTCCTGTTTGTTTGATTTGGTTGAAAACATCTCAAAGCTTCCAAAGCAGAACAGCAAGTTTTACTTGTAATAGTTCAGCTTTTTGCAACTGTGTGCTGACAAAAAAAACCTTGAAAAACCCTATGTATGCTATGCAACATGAATATAAAATAATCGGTAGTAATGAACCCGCTACTTTAAAATATAATTACATACTATAAAGAACTTGAGGACCTGGCAGATAACAGCCATGCAGGTAACAAAGTAAGTACAGTTTAGCTGTAACAATATTTACAATATCATAACAGAGATTATCAGTTTTTCTTCATTGCAATAATAATTTAATATTTTTTGATTTACATTATGAGCATCATTTTGCTTAATTTACATCTAATCCAGCTAATCGGACCAGTTTTACTTTCCACACAAGATGTCAGGGTTTTCACTATTTCTGCCACTTATACCAAGAAATGCCAACTTTATGGTGTTTTTCTGCTGCATTGTTTGCTGCATTATTACTAGGTTGACAAGTCAGAACACCTCACTGCGGTGTCCAGTGTAAGCCATACAATTGTTATAGAGAATGCAGCTTTGCAGTCATAAACATACAGGCTTCTATATAACAATAAAACTAAAGATACTGAAATTGCAAAAAATCTGTTATGTAACGCTCCACAGGTATTACAGAGAGATGGATTTAAACATAGAGTATCCTGAAATGTGTGTAGTTATTAAAAAATAAGATGAGGGGTTCAGAAAGGAGCATAAGTATGTTCATACAGGGGGACGGTTTTTATGTTTTACTCAATGTAAAACATAAAATTAACAGAGAAGAGACACACAAGCAAGGTAGACTAGGAAAAATCTAGAAAAAGAAAACCAAAACTAAACGTGGGTAATAATGGCTCTACGTGGAAGGCAAGGCAAGTGTTTTTTGTGTAGCACCATTCATACAACGGGTTATTCAGGTAGGATCAAAGACTTAAAAAACAGGTCATACATCAAAAAGACCTCATAAAAGCCTAAAAACATTTGACATAATCATATTAAAAATAACTAAGCAAATAGGAAGCTGACACAAGATAGAAATGATACAGCATTATTTAGCCTTTATGGGTAAACCATAATAAACTGTATATACAGAGTGAAGAGGTCTGTGAAGATTTATACCAGCATCTTTTAAGTATATTCAGCCAAGATCATTAAGTGCTTTAGGGACCATTAACAAGATTTTTAATTCTTTCCTCTGACAAACAGGAAGTTGATGCAGTGATTTAAAGACTGGTGCAATGTGATCCATTTTCCTGGTGTTGATCGGGACTCTGGCAGCAGCATTTTGGGTCTGCTGCATCTGCCTGAAAGGATTTAATTTATAAAAATGGCCTATAATGTTGTATTATGGTAGATGAAGGACCCACATGCAGAGCATAATGGGGAAATAAAGACATTTAATAAAAAATTGGCTGGTATTTGGAACTATTCAGAATTTTATTCACCTTGATCAAAGTTTCAGTGCCATGTAAAGAAAAATAACCCCAGATAACAAAATATTTCACTGTGGGGATGGTGATGTGCAGTGTTGTTTTTTAAGGCCAAAAATAACTATTACAATAGGGGCCCACAAATTTAGGCTTGAGTTTATCAGGCTATAATATGTTCTTCCATGACGTTTTGGGAGATTTAAGATTTTTTCTTTGAAACAACTTGCTAGTCAATTTACTCTTGGCCCATATATTCTCCAGTTTCTGTTGACACTGTGCCAAGATAGTTAGACAATAATGTGGAGTTATTTTGTACCATTTTCCTGACCGACACCTTTGTATAATGAGATCCTTTTGATCCCTTGTAACCTCTCTGGTAATGAATGCCTCAGCTAAAGTCTACTAATGCTCAAACGTCCAGAAAAACTCAATGTTGAAATTAGATTAAAATGTTTAAAATCAAGGTAAACATTTAAGGATGTGCAAACGTATGCAACCAAATCATTGCAGCTTTTTTCTATTTTTTTTTCACGGTTCCTATTGTTTTTCAGTTGAAGTATACAGGATGCATGTCACATCGTAGCTCAAAACAGTTTTTAAATTATTAATTAAAATCTAATTTTTATGTCACAAACTACGAAAATGATATGATATTATGTGAACTTTATTTCAATTTAATCAGATTAACTGATGGGTGGCAGGTGTGAACCCCAGAAGACTAAATGCAGTAATCAATAAAAAGGGGGTTTAAACACAGTATTTGTTTTAGAGTAAATGGACCTACACCATTAGGTTATTGGAGATTTTTTCCCTTATTTTATTTAAGGTTTCTTTGTTTTGTAGATGAATCATAAAGGGTTCATGACATATTAAAGGTGTAAAGAGTTTTAAAACACACAGGGATGTGTTCAGTCTCTAGTTCCACTATATGATATCTGATCTAGTCAGACTCCTGCCAATCAGAGTTAGGGAAAAACCTAAGTGGGTTAGTTAATGTTTTCAAGGGACTTTAGAAATCTACCAGTAAGAGACAGCTGCACCTAACTCACCTGAGCTGAATTTCCTGTGATTTAGAGCTGAAAATATTTGATGAAGGTGTGTAAAGTTTCTTTGGAGGCAAAGGTGTGTGTTAATTAGACAAAAAAGCCATCAAATCAAAACAAATACTTGTAATACCAATGTACCATCGCAATCACGCTTACATTACTGATGAGCGAGGGGTGTTTTAATGTGACAGTATCAAATATTTTCATCTTTCTGCTTTGACTTTGCACATGCACACCAACTGCATAGAGACACTGAAGAAGTTAAGAAACTACGAAGACCAGCAGCTTTTAGTTGTCCTAAAAACTACACAGAAACATAGACGTGGTCAAGCTTTTTCTGTTGTGGCTCCCAAACTTTGGAACACATTGCTGTTAAAAATAAGACTGGAAAATGTACTCCCTTTTTTAGGTCTCTTTTAAAAACATATCTTTTTACAATAGCGGTTGCCCTGTTGTGAGTTGACATGCTCATTTTATTGTCCCTGCTCTATTTTTTGAGTGAGATAGATTAATCAGAATGGGATTTACTACTTTTCCTGTGCCTTTTTGGGACTGACCGAGTCTGATTATCAGTGAATTTTGTCTTAGAATTTAAAGAATACTGAATTATTCAAAGCAGTTTTGATCTAGTGTATGCATAAGTTGAAAACATTTAAAGATCTAGACATGTTGAAGACAATTTGCTAAAGTTCAAAACCTGCTTTAGAAATGTGATTTTGAACGTTGCATAGATGTCGGTGTAAGACAGGCTGGTCTGAGTATTTTATGAACAGCTGATCTTTCAGGATTTTATTGCACAACAATCTATTTGGTTTACAGAGAATGGTTAAAAAAAAAAAGAAAAAATACAATGTTAGTTGTGCTATTGTGGATGAAAATGACTTGTTGATCTCAAAGCAGATTGGACAGAGTAGTTCTAGATGATAGAAACGCAATAGTAGCTCAAATAACCACTTGTTACAACCAAGGCGTACAGAATATCATGTCTGAATGCACGTCATTTTGAACTTTGAAGCAGATGGGGTCCAGCAGCAGAAGACCACATAGGGTGTTTGTCCCATCAGCTAAGAACTGGAAACTGTGACTCACCAAAATGATACAATAGCAGATTAACTTAGTCCCAATTTCAGCTGCAACATTCAGATGGTAGGGTCAAAATTTGGCAAAAATAACATACAATCATGGATCCATCCTGGTATGTATCAACAGTTTGGGCTGCTGGTGGAGGTTTAATAGTATGGGAGGATATGATACAACAGTATTGTAGGTGACCAGGTCCATCCCTTTATGGTTACGATGTATCCGTCTTCTGATGGTTACTCCCAACTGGATACTGCACCATGTCACAAAGCTCAAACCATCTTCTACTGGTTCCTAGAACATTACAATGAGTTGATTGTTTTCCAATAAACTCAGCAGTCATCATATCTCAATTCAACAGATTACTTATGGTATGACGAGGAACAAGAGATTCTCATCTTGAATGTGCAGGAGTCAAATCAGCAAGAACCGTGTAAACCGCGTAAAGATAAGTTTTATTTTGTCTGTTTTACCTTTTTCCTATACAGTCTATTGAATAACACATCCAGTTTGACCTGAACCACTAGATGAAGGTGAGTCAGCTGGAAAAAGCTTTTCCAGGTGAAAACTATAAGCGAGGCTTCAGCAGACAAAAGAATTGAGTCATGTTGCTTTTAATCCTCAAAACAATGGAGCTTTCAAATGTGGAACAAAGTTTAATCACGAATGTTAATAAAGGGATTATCTTACTTTTTTTTCACATAATTGAAAGGATCTACAGTAAGAGCCACAGATGTGTTTAAACCAGGAAGTCTGGGTGTTGTAGTTAGTAATAAGGGTGGTAGGTATTCTCTTTTGTTTTCTTCAAGGTACACTCATTAACACATGGAAAAATGTTCAGCTTCAGAGAAAAACACTTTAGAAGATTATGTTGGTAGATTGTTCCTGTTGGCTCACTTCTTTGAAATGTGACTGTTTATTGTCTTTTAATTCAAATGAAACCACAAAGTAGGTAATTAAACTCACTGATTGACAGACGGGTTGTAAAATCAATCTAGGTCACTTTTTACCTTTGTCACTTTGTCATTGCAACATTTCAGGTGTATTTAATTTCAAAATATAATAAATTTACATAAACTTAAATAACGATTTCACTTAGTAGAATTAGTAAAATAACAATCCAAACCAATTTAAAAACATAAATAGAAAAAGTTATGTCTAAAGTATTTTTATACAGGTCCTTCTCAAAATATTAGCATATTGTGATAAAGTTCATTATTTTCCATAATGTCATGATGAAAATTTAACATTCATATATTTTAGATTTATTGCACACTAACTGAAATATTTCAGGTCTTTTATTGTCTTAATACGGATGATTTTGGCATACAGCTCATGAAAACCCAAAATTCCTATCTCACAAAATTAGCATATTTCATCCGACCAATAAAAGAAAAGTGTTTTTAATACAAAAAACGTCAACCTTCAAATAATCATGTACAGTTATGCACTCAATACTTGGTCGGGAATCCTTTTGCAGAAATGACTGCTTCCATGCGGCGTGGCATGGAGGCAATCAGCCTGTGGCACTGCTGAGGTCTTATGGAGGCTCAGGATGCTTCGATAGCGGCCTTTAGCTCATCCAGAGTGTTGGGTCTTGAGTCTCTCAATGTTCTCTTCACAATATCCCACAGATTCTCTATGGGGTTCAGGTCAGGAGAGTTGGCAGGCCAATTGAGCACAGTGATACCATGGTCAGTAAACCATTTACCAGTGGTTTTGGCACTATGAGCAGGTGCCAGGTCGTGCTGAAAAATGAAGTCTTCATCTCCATAAAGCTTTTCAGCAGATGGAAGCATGAAGTGCTCCAAAATCTCCTGATAGCTAGCTGCATTGACCCTGCCCTTGATAAAACACAGTGGACCAACACCAGCAGCTGACACGGCACCCCAGACCATCACTGACTGTGGGTACTTGACACTGGACTTCTGGCATTTTGGCATTTCCTTCTCCCCAGTCTTCCTCCAGACTCTGGCACCTTGATTTCCGAATGACATGCAAAATTTGCTTTCATCCGAAAAAAGTACTTTGGACCACTGAGCAACAGTCCAGTGCTGCTTCTCTGTAGCCCAGGTCTGGGGAATGCGGCACCTGTAGCCCATTTCCTGCACACGCCTGTGCACGGTGGCTCTGGATGTTTCTACTCCAGACTCAGTCCACTGCTTCCGCAGGTCCCCAAGGTCTGGAATCGGCCCTTCTCCTCAATCTTCCTCAGGGTCCGGTCACCTCTTCTCGTTGTGCAGCGTTTTCTGCCACACTTTTTCCTTCCCACAGACTTCCCACTGAGGTGCCTTGATACAGCACTCTGGGAACAGCCTATTCGTTCAGAAATTTCTTTCTGTGTCTTACCCTCTTGCTTGAGGGTGTCAATAGTGGCCTTCTGGACAGCAGTCAGATCGACAGTCTTACCCATGATTGGGGTTTTGAGTGATGAACCAGGCTGGGAGTTTTAAAGGCCTCAGGAATCTTTTGCAGGTGTTTAGAGTTAACTCGTTGATTCAGATGATTAGGTTCATAGCTCGTTTAGAGACCCTTTTAATGATATGCTAATTTTGTGAGATAGGAATTTTGGGTTTTCATGAGCTGTATGCCAAAATCATCCGTATTAAGACAATAAAAGACCTGAAATATTTCAGTTAGTGTGCAATGAATCTAAAATATATGAATGTTAAATTTTCATCATTACATTATGGAAAATAATGAACTTTATCACAATATGCTAATATTTTGAGAAGGACCTGTATATCACAACATAATAATTATTAAACAAACACATTACCAGTCAGCCAGGTAATGTTAAATATTGAATTTGATTAACTAATTGACATGTACCAAGTAGCATCGCAATCACGCTTACATTACTGATGAGCGAGGGGTGTTTTAATGTGACAGTATCAAATATTTTCATCTTTCTGCTTTGACTTTGCACATGCACACCAACTGCATAGAGACACTGAAGAAGTAAAGAAACTACGAAGACCAGCAGCTTTTAGTTGTCCTAAAAACTACACAGAAACGTAGACGTGGTCAAGCTTTTTCTGTTGTGGCTCCCAAACTTTGGAACACATTGCTGTTAAAAATAAGACTGGAAAATGTACTCCCTTTTTTAGGTCTCTTTTAAAAACATATCTTTTTACAATAGCGGTTGCCCTGTTGTGAGTTGACATCCTCATTTTATTGTCCCTGCTCTATTTTTTGAGTGAGATAGATTAATTAGAATGGGATTTACTACTTTTCCTGTGCCTTTTCGGGACTGACAGAGTCTGATTATCAGTGAATTTTGTCTTAGAATTTAAAGAATACTGAATTATTCAAAGCAGTTTTGATCTAGTGTATGCATGGTGTCATAAGTTGAAAACATTTAAAGATCTAGACATGTTGAAGACAATTTGCTAAAGTTCAAAACCTGCTTTAGAAATGTGATTTTGAACGTTGCATAGATGTCGGTGTAAGACAGGCTGGTCTGAGTATTTTATGAACAGCTGATCTTTCAGGATTTTATTGCACAACAATCTATTTGGTTTACAGAGAATGGTTAAAAAAAAAAAGAAAAAATACAATGTTAGTTGAGCTATTGTGGATGAAAATGACTTGTTGATCTCAAAGCAGATTGGACAGAGTAGTTCTAGATGATAGAAACGCAATAGTAGCTCAAATAACCACTTGTTACAACCAAGGCGTACAGAATATCATGTCTGAATGCACGTCATTTTGAACTTTGAAGCAGATGGGGTCCAGCAGCAGAAGACCACATAGGGTGTTTGTCCCATCAGCTAAGAACTGGAAACTGTGACTCACCAAAATGATACAATAGCAGATTAACTTAGTCCCAATTTCAGCTGCAACATTCAGATGGTAGGGTCAGAATTTGGCAAAAATAACATACAATCATGGATCCATCCTGGTATGTATCAACAGTTTGGGCTGCTGGTGGAGGTTTAATAGTATGGGAGGATATGATACAACAGTATTGTAGGTGACCAGGTCCATCCCTTTATGGTTACGATGTATCCGTCTTCTGATGGTTACTTCCAACTGGATACTGCACCATGTCACAAAGCTCAAACCATCTTCTACTGGTTCCTAGAACATTACAATGAGTTGACTGTTTTCCAATAAACTCAGCAGTCATCATATCTCAATTAAACAGATTACTTATGGTATGACGAGGAAGTCATTGTTCCTGTTGGCTCACTTCTTTGAAATGTGACTGTTTATTGTCTTTTAATTAAAATTAAACCACAAAGTTTGTAATTAAACTCACTGGTTGACAGATGGGTTGTAAAATCAATCTGGGTCACCTTTTACCTTTGTCACTTTGTCATTGCAACATTTCATAGTTGTATTTAATTTTGAAATATAATAAATCTACATAAACTTAAATTAAGATTTCACTTAGTAGAATTAGTAAAACAACAATCAAAACCAATTTAAAAACATAAATAGCAAAAGTTATGTCTAAAGTATTTTTATATATCACAACATAATAATTAAACAAACACATTACCAGTCAGCCAGCCAGGTAATGTTAAATATTGAATTTGATTAACTCATTGACAGGTACCAAGTAGCTTTTATTGAGTACCTCAATAAAAGCTTTCATTTAGACAGGTGCCAATCTTTAACTAAATTCACCCTGAGGTCAGAGGATGTGCTGCTGAGAAAGATGAAAAAAATTACCTCTTGAAGCTCATTAACAGAATGCCAAGAGTGTGCGTAGCACTAATCAAAGCAAAATGTGGCTACTTTGAAGAACCTAGAATATAAGACATATTTTCAGTTGTTTCACACTTTTTTGTTCAGTATATAATTCCACACGTGTTCATTCATAGTTTTGATGCCTTCAGTGTGAAGCTACAATATGTATAGTCATGAAAATAAAGAACACTCTTTGAATGAGAAGGTGTCCAAACTTTTGGTTTGTACTGTAAGTCCACAGTTATGGGCAGCCCACTATGACCCCACCTAAGCCTTACACTGTGGGGGTCACATTTCACACCTGTACATGGGCCTGCAGGTATAGGTTAAATACTGTGCCTCCAAAGCAGATCCTGGCTTGCACCAATAAGAGCCCCCTTTTTCACATCATAGCATGTTCTCCTCAGCTGTTCAAGTATCATATAGCCAGTTTTTCTTGTGTCAAAAGTTCATAAAACATTACAGCCAAAACATATGATACAATAACAAATGAATAGCCATATGGCCAGTTTTCATAACTACATAACTCCCAAGAGAAAAAACAACTGAGCAGTACATGAGACATGAACCAGAATTACTAGGTATCCTCTCTGTATACTACATACTGTGTGTGTGTGTGTATATATATATATATATATATATATATATATATATATATATATATATATATATATATATATATATATATATATATATATATATATATATATATATATATATATATATATATATATATATATATATATATATATATATATATATATATATATATATAGTGCTAAAGCCCTCTAAGATCACATGGCAGTGGTTCTTGGTTGTTATATTTAAACTCTATTTCAATGAGATTAGGCTAACTGACATCATTTTTGACACTGATCTGACCCACATGCAGAAAGAACACAAGTAGAGAGCATCAAACGGTGAAAATAAGTTTATTATTTCTAAATTCTACACAGGGATGACAGGGATCTGGTCTCTCCAACTGTGCAAGAAAAAAGAACTGATAAGAAAACAGGACGGCAATGTATATATAAATATATAAATATAAATATCATAAATAAATGCTCTTACTAGAGAGTGAACGGAATCCGCCAGGGGAGACGGGGTTTAGGAGAACTGAAGTAGAGCTCACAGCGAAACGTGCTTTCTGTGGAAAGCGAGCGGAAGGTGAAGCAGGAGTTACGTGGGAGGGTGGACAGGTCTGCAGGAGAAGTACGCTTGTCGTAATGTAGCACAGATCCAGTAAAAGGTGAAGATTGCTCAGTCCAGGAGTGTACGTAGAATTCCAGACAGGTAATCCAAAAGGCTCCAAGCGCTCGAGGAATAGTTAGAGGATCGATGGACATCAAGGTTACTGATACCTAAGGCGAAAACACAAATGTCAGAAAGGAACAGAGCAGATCAAAACCCAAAAACTGGCTCGAGATGATTACCACATAGGCTCAACACTCAGGCGACGAGTAGCAGGCAGCCACGGCTTAAGTAGCGTACACGGCGATCAGAAGATGGGAAACACCTGTCCACATTCCTCCTGTAGCTCGACACCCTCTTCTGGACGAATAAGGTTAGCAGCAAGCAGAAAACAGACAGGCTCCCAGAACCCGACACAACAGCTAGCCCAACAATGATTTGTGATCATCTGTTTTTCAACTCTTTACATGAACTCAAATGCATCCCTTCTACTAAATCATTGATTCCACAGGATTGAACTACAGTAGAAGTTTAATCCTGTAAATCCCTGACCCTAACTACATTTAGGGCGTATAGCAGCAAACAGTAAATCACTGCAGATTGTTTTTCAACAGTCAGATTATTTAAATTCAGACTGTTTATTCATAGTGTCGTCCAATTATCTCTAATTATAGATGAAGTAATTGGCTGCATTTAAATTTTAAGGCTCTGGTTGTTAATGGTTTTGTGTTGTGGTGGTGGTATAGTGATAAGGAAGCACTTGACCCTTAGTCCATCAAGCTCTTCGCCTTTCGTTGCTTCAGGAAGAGCAGTTAGGGTTGGTAAATCACTGTGGAAAAGAAAGAAACAACTTCATTAATAAAATCTCGAATTCCAATAATTTATCTTCAGCTGAATAGTTTATAGGCTGTGCTGTTGCCTTGCACCAAACATGTCCTGGGTTCAAATCCCAGCCTGGAGTCGTTATTCATGGAGTTTCTATGTTCTCTCCATGAAGGCATGGGTTCTCTCTGGGTACTCTGCCTTTCTCCATCAGTCTTGAAAAATGCCTATTAGCAGAGGCGTGCACAGACATTTTGGGGGGCAGGTGCTCAAGTGGAAAAAAAGGGCACCTTGTGCGGCACATGGAGCTGTCGGCTGCCTTTGTAGTGTGAGATTTATTACAGGCACAACATGAACATAATTAATATGTATTACTAAGCAAATGACCACCCAGGAAAAATAAAAAAGTCAAAACAAAAATGCATTTGACAAAATTCTTAAGATTAATAAGGCAACAAAATTATCATAGACTGATTTAAAGTTAGATTACTGATTCACAACCTGAACTTCCTGAGTCAAATTTGAAACTTACGTTAACCTTCATTTTTTTTCTTTATACACACTGAGTACGTGTTTGTCTTGACTATATCATTCTGTACTTTTATCACAAAATGTATTCTGCACCAAATAACCTTATGTTGTAGCAAAGCAGGTTACACTGCCAAATTTACCAGGTAGGTCAACCTAAATGAGTTAAATGAGTTAAATGAGTTAATCAGAAATGTGAGTAACCAGTGACCATTCTACAGTGTAAATCAACTATACCCAGAAAATGAGTTATAAAATCTTTATAGTCAAAATGAAACCAACATCAGAGAATATGATCATAAGAAGAATCATCTATACTTCTGCATGTAGTCAGTGTGATATATGACAGAAATTATTCTTAGAGAATAAAAATTAATGAGATCACAAGTCCTGCTATTTAGAAATTAAAGTACTCTGATCACATCATCATTTTTACACACACAGAAGTAGAAAATACAACTTAGCCTATATGCCCCACATTTACTGAACTTTATTAAAGGTATTTTAGTAGTGTATGAATTGTAATGTTAACCAGCTCATTTGGACGTATTTGCAATTTTTAAAAAAAACATGTGTCAAACAGAAGTTATCAGGGACCATTATAGCAAATGTAATACCAACATCTATGAGATAGATTTGAATAAATTTTTTTATTCTAATTTAATCTAAGAGTTAAATCGTATTATATAATATTATTATTATTATGTAGACATTCTCTTGGCGCCTGGTGGCGACCATAGAAGACATAGCGGGTAAAGGTCTGCCATTGATTGGCCTGTTCTGTTTAGATAAAATGGTGGCAAGTGAAGTTTTAACTTTTTCATCTAAAGTTTAGGAAGCAAGTATATTCGTTTTGTTTGTTTCCTGGATGGTTAGCCGGCCTGTCGGCAGGGCAGGGCTCTATCTGACGGCGGAGGGGAGGGGAGGAGAGAAGAGGTAAACTGGACCAGCGCAGGTCCAACTCTCCGCTCTGCACGCAGCCCGAGGCGGGGCATGTATGTGTTGGCGAAGGGGGGGGGGGGGATTTCAAAACGTGGGGTACTGGTATTATAGGCCTTTAAATTCAGAAATTTTGCCTTGGGCCCTACACTATACAAAAATAAATAAATAAATAAATAAAAAGATTTCAGGAGGACACCTTTTACTCCCGGGCTGCACGGTGGCGCAGTTGGTAGCACTGTTGCCTTGCAGCAAGAAGGTCCTGGGTCCGTTTCCCGTCCGAGGGTCTTTCTGCATGGAGTTTGCATGTTCTCCTTGTGCATGCGTGGGTTCTCACCGGGTACTCCGGCTTCCTCCCTCAATCCAAAGACATGCCTGTTAGGTTAATTGGTCACTCTAAATTGCCCTTAGGTGTATGAATGAGTGTGTGCTTGGTTGTTTGTGTGTTGCCCTGCAATGGATTGGCGACCTGTCCAGGGTGTACCCCGCCTCTTGCCCATAGACTGCTGGAGATAGGCACCAGCTTCCCCGCGACCCACTATGGAATAAGCGGTAGAAACTGACTGACTGACCTTTTTCTCCCAAAGAATAAAAGGGCAGGTGCTCTAGCACCACCTAGCGTCTATCTGTGCACGTCCCTGCCTATTAGGTTAACTGATCTCTCTAACCTGGCGTTAGGTGTGACTCTGTGTGTGTGTGTGTGTGTGTGTGTGTATGTGCATGTTTGTTCAGTGTGTCTCTGTGTTGCCCTGTAATGGACTGGACCTTTCTCCTAATGAGAACTGGAGATAGGCATGAGCCCTCCTCTACCCGGCAAGAATAAGTGGGAATAGCATGTTGTATTTTGAAGTATGTTGTAAGGACTGAATGGACATGGTCCAAACTGCTACAAAATTATTCAGCTGTGCAACCTGAACTCAGACTCCATATTTTCTTCTGGCCACAAGATGGCACACGTTTGTTAAATCAGCTGGCCTCATTTTAAATGTAAATACATTCCAATTTTAATAAAGTAACAATCTATTCATGAGAATGGTTTCAAGGTGAAACAGAGATCCAAAGGCAAAATTAAAAACTGTGTGATATTTTTAGGATTTAAAGAAAAAAATCTCAGTGTGTGAAAGAGGAAGAGAGGGAGGTGAGGAAAACAGAGTATGATGAAAACCTCCAGAACTGAGAGAACCTCTCATCTGGGAGCTGTGAGTAGAGGCAGCAGCATACAGACGGGTTTCTGCTCCAGAGTTAATCACGCTATGCATGGCTCACCAAAAGGTCACTTATCCTGAATGAAGCTCAGATAAAGGTGGATGACACTTGGAACCATGGAGAGGTTCTCCTGTCGCTGCTTTGGTTGGATTCTTCTAAGTTTTTGTCTGGTGAGTAAAGTCTAATTAAACTGATTTAATAGTTGCTGTGGATAGTCGGTTGCTTATGCAGCTGTTCTCAGCAGTAATTTAATGTAGATTGGATCACTTTTACATAGGTGATACAATAGCCCAAAATAAACATGTTAATAAAATAGAAGAATGCATGAATTTCTAAACACTGAAAGGTGCTTTTTAAGAACTGGAAATTAATTTATGTTCAAAATCATTTTTATAGTGCATTAAAGTATTTCTGAATAAATGAACAGTTTTTGTGGATCTAAGTTTCTTTTAATTTAGTTTTCAGTCAAGGAGATACAGAAGTGGTCAGAAGTTTACATACATGGATATTATATTAATTTGGGGGTTTTAACAATTCATTTAAATGTGTTTTCCTTTGGGCGGACTGATAATACAACAGTATCAGTGAATTTTAATAAGAGCTAGGTGCAGGAGTTTGCATTTATTGTGGATTTTCTCTCAGCCACAATGAAATTATACATGCAGGCTGAAATATAAACATGCTTCACAACAAATATTTGGATAAAATTCCCTTTAGGCTGCAGAGATACCACACACTTTTCTTAGCCATTGAAAGGCTTCTGACATGATTTTTTTCTGGATTTTATTTTACCACGCTTTCAATCAAAAACAGGAGATCTCATTTAAATGTATTTAAGATAATTGTCCTTTTTAACTCTCAATGGTGTCCAAGTTGCAACTATCTGACCCAAACTGTCATTCTAAGATGAAAGGAATCTACTCAGATTGTTAAGGAACAACCAAAGAACCACCATGACTCAAGGCTGTCATCCACCCAAAGCTGCTGCTTTATCACTGTCTACATTGAATTTAGTTTAACATCAGCCTGGACTGGGAGGGGGCCTAGTTAAACAGGACATAAGCCCCGGCAACAAAATCAACCCCTTTAGGCTTGACTGAAAACTTCATCTTTCCACACATCCAGCCAAACACTTTCTGGAGAAAGGATTTCTGGTCAGAAGAGATAAAGATAGCTCTATTTGGCCATTATGACTAGAAGACTTAAGGAATCAGTGTTATTTCCTAAAAACCTCTGAACAATTTTCCAACTGTCAAGCATGGTAATGGTAGCGGCATGCTGTGGGGCTGCTGCACTGTTACTGTGGTATGGCTCAAAGTGGATGGGATAGTAAAGGAGGGCTACCTACAAACTATTTAACGTCACTACAAATTCTGGGTTAAATAAAATAGGGAAGACATGTAATTGTGAGACTTCTGCTGAATATTGTGATGTCCTGATTCTTTCCATCACAACTATTTCTCCACCATTTTTGTGAGGTTTAGCATCTCAGCCACTAAAAATATGCATCTAGTTTGGGCAGCAAAGGCAATTAGTCACAATCCAACTTCCCAAATATATTATTGTCTACAGAGTTTAAAGTATGGCTTTAAAACTATTATATCCAATGCAATATTGCATCAAAACTGTCCCAAAGAACTGGTTGGATGCAAACATTAATACTGTGATTCAATATATTGTGCAGCTTTACCACAAGTTACTGAAAAGATGTTGGAAACTTCACATTTCAGCAAAACAATAATATCAAACACACATTAAAATGGTGTTTGAAGTGTATAAACCCGACTTATATTAAGCTTCTGGAATGACCTAATAAACCCTATTTAAGGTTTATTGACTACGATTAACAGCCAGGTCTGCCATATAATTAACCAGTTTAAATGAACTGTACCGACTCTGTCAAGAACAGAGGTCAAATAACCAGCTGAAATTATACCAGAAGCTTTCTGAAAGCTACAAACAGCATGTGGTTTCTTTGTACTCTGCAACAGGAGTGTTATTCTAGATATTAGTGGGGATGCAAGTACATTATTGAGCTGGTACGTGTAATTGTGAAGCTGTTTGGACTATTGAAAATTCACTATAAATTCAAGCTTGTGCACAAAAAAGGTTCAAATTAATCAGTAAAAGACCAAACCTAATATAATACCCAAGCTGATGATGAGTTTAAGTACATTTCTGATGGGCATTCTAGCTTACAGCCACTCGTTAAAAAAATATCTATTTTGAGTGTATAAAAATGTTCTGCTTGCTGCACATTTAAACTTCTTCAGAGGCTCATTGTTTGTATTTTCTCATTGTTTTCTGTCTAGTTGGTAGATTGTCAGCTTGAGAGAAACTTCACCTTCGGCAACTCAGCATCGCCTCAACTCCACAAAAACCAAGCCGGGAATCTACAGAAGATCTGGGGACTTCAGACCAGGAGTGTGAATCAGAACTCCAAAGTGCTCAATAGCCCATCCGGTCCTTTACCAAAGCAGGGACTTTGGGAAATCCTGGGAGCTAACTCCAAGTTCAACTCCAACCCGTCGGTAAAGATAAAGCTTCAGCCCCTCATGAAAGTTCAAGAATTATCTAAATTGTCAAGGTTGTTTAGCTGGGGTGACTTTTATTCTAACATCAAAACGGTCAAACTGAATTTACTGATAATGGGGAAGATTGTGGATCATGGCAACGGCTCTCTTGGCGTCTACTTCCATCACAACTCCACAGGTGTTGGGAACGTGTCCGTCAGCCTCGTCCCACCTATGAAAGAGTTAGGGTTTGACTTGGAGCGCCAGAGTGTGGTCCATCCCAAGGAGTCCAAGACGTTCAACTGCCGTGTGGACTATGAGAAAACCGAACGCAGCAAAAAGGTGATGCTGTGCAACTACGATCCATCAAAGACGTGCGACCAAGAACAAACCCAGAGCCACATTACCTGGATGTGCTCCAAACCTTTCCAGGTCATCTGCGTCTACATGTCTTTCTACAGCACGGACTACAGGCTGGTCCAGAAAGTCTGTCCAGAATACACCTCCCAGAGCCCAGCCTACCTGCCTACAGCGTAAACATGGGACCAAGTGAGGACGATGATGGGAATCGTCTTTTGAAAATCCACAGAGGAATGCATTTTGAACAAGTGTGACTTTTCAAGACATTCAAAACTTTGTTCTAGAATACATTTCATCAAACACTGTAATATATATGTTTAGATGTTGCCCGTTCAAAACTAAATGACTGTAGCTGACATTAGGTGAAACTAAAAGCAACCGGACTAATCTGACAATTAGGTGACAGACTAGTTTTACAACATTTTACAATGCTGTTAATAAATAACCTTCATAGTATCACTTTCTTTTCAGATGCTGTTCATGTTGCCTCTTCGCACTTTCAGTTTTGGTTGTCTGGTACCAGATGTTTTCAGAACACTTTGTACCTGCTTTTGAAATAGTTTTCTATTGTCTGCTTGAGGTCACTAAGAGTTATTTTTGTGTGATCAGGGTTTATAAGGTTATAAGGTTTTAATATAGTGCTGTTAAAATCCATCCCTCTCTAAAAATGTCTTCCGTCTTTACTTTTTGGGACATTAAAACCATCAAACTGATTTTAATATAAAATCTGGCCAGA
Organism: Girardinichthys multiradiatus; assembly: GCF_021462225.1. Classification (NCBI taxonomy): domain Eukaryota; kingdom Metazoa; phylum Chordata; class Actinopteri; order Cyprinodontiformes; family Goodeidae; genus Girardinichthys; species Girardinichthys multiradiatus. The sequence goes on along the minus strand of NC_061803.1, from coordinate 5,415,451 downwards.
GTAAATAGAAAAGGCTGTTTTTAAATGGTCATTACCTTTATTAAGAGGATAAAAGTTTCCAAACTAACGAGCTCTTATGTAAAGAAGTAATTAGCACAACATAACTCCTTAGCAGCAGCAACTGCTATCAAGTGTTTGTAATGAGTGACACTGAGTCTTTTACCGCTGTGGAGGAATTTTGCCCCACTCTCCTTTGCAGAATTGATTTTATTTTCGAGCATCAACAGCTTGCTTGAGATTATGCATCAGCATCTCAATTGGATTTAGGTTTGAACTTTGACTATGACACAAAAGCTTAGTTCTGGCTTGTGAGCCATAAATTAAGAAAAGCCGTTCAGGTCCTGAAGAAGCAATCCCACACCATCATACTGCCACCACCCTGTTTAGCTGTTCTGGTTCTGAAATTGTGTTAGTATTACACTAGATGTGACAAGATGCACACCTTTAAATAAGTTCCACTTTAGTCTCGTCAGTCCACAGAATACCTTTCCGAAAGTCATGGGGATCATCAAGATGTTTTTTTTTGGTCAGCAGTGGTTTTTGTCTTGGATTAGTCTCTTTCTTATCGTTGAACAATGAACTTTGACCTTAACCTAGGCAAGTAAGGTCTGCAATGCTTTAAATGTTGTTCTAACTTCCTTTGTGACCTCCTGGATGAGTCGTCGATTGACTTTTGGGATAATTTTGGAAGCCCCCCCCCCGATCCTGGGAAGGTTCACCACTGTTACATGTCTTCTCCATTTGTGTTCATGGCTAGTAAAATTAATCCAACGAATGTGCTTGATCACAGTTAATTACTTTTTCACATAGGGTCAGATTGGTTTGGTTAGCCTTTGTCCCTTTAGTAAATGGAATAAGATTAAAAAACAGTTTTTTGTGTTTACTTAGGCTATCTTTGTCTAATATTATAATTTGCTTAAAAATATATGAAATATTTAAATGTGAGTGGAGTAAATACATTTTCACAGCACTGTATTTAATACTTAAATACTAAGAGTAGCTATCTTAATACGCAGTGGTTAATACCGGTACAAATGCTTACAGGAGAAAAATGGCAACGCTCAGGTATGAAATGGTGGGAACAAATTGGTGAAGGTGCAAATTGACTCGAAGCCTTTTTTTCCCTAAACAAAAGCCCCATAATATATAGAAAAATGTAATTATGTATTTATTCCAACTGAAATAACAGCTTTGAATTACGTTTGTGGTGTTCATGTCAATTAGTCTCGACAGCTCTTTAATTTTGGGGGTTGTATGAGAAAACAAATAAACGTCTTTGACTCAGTCTGAAATGATTTTGTTTTGCCTAAAAACCACATCCCACTTCCCATCGGACAGTATCCACACAGTATCAGCGAGAAAGCAGATAAATAGACAAGCAGAGAGAACAAACATGATGACCTTTCACCCCTGCTCAAAGGAAATTCTACACTTACCACCTCAACTTTCCTATCTGCCTGCTCTGATGTTCGCTCTGATGTTTTTTGGAAGGAAAATGTAAGACAGAAATGCCTGTAAAAAATGACTAATTTGTATTCTCACATTCACTTCCACCTGGTCCAGCCTTTGAACCTTCAGGGCTCCAGTGGATGTGAGAAAACGGTTAGTCAGCGTTGTAAAGCTGGCACATTTCATGCTGAGAACCTGCCTACAACACATTTCCGCATGACTTCCTCCTCATGTAAGTGAACCTGCAAAGCGCCTAAGTAAGGTTCTTTATGTTCTTTCACTTCTGCACATTGAACGTTTTTCACAATTTTCTCAAACTTCAGTGTGATGTTGGATCAAATCAAAGGGGCTGGCATTTGGTTTCCTGGGAGAACTGATCCAAAAGCAGTCTGTGTTTCAGTTTGGATCAGTAAGAGGTAGAGAGGTTAAGGTATATCGCTCCAATTTTAAGACGTTTTAGTATCAGAAAATCTTTTCTCACCCTCACCATGCTTTAGACTTAGCATCCGATTATTGTGCAAATTTTCACTCTATGAAATATAGCTAAACATCGTCACTTTCTTTTGTTCAGGTGAATCTCAACAAACTTGAGTCCTGCTGTCGTGCAATATTTATTTTTCCAAGACCATAATTGAAGATGGTAAACAACAAAAGCTGTATTTTTTCCTACATAAAACTCTAGAACTGATAAGAGGGTTGTTTCTGAGCTGGTTAGTTGTAGCTCAGCCGCTAACTTTGTGCTGGGTGAACAGATGTTTAATGATCCAGATGCCCGCTAAATCCTGTATTATGTCACCTAGATGATGTCCAGGGCGTTTACTAACAGTACAATAAACATTTATGGTGTTTGTCTTTTTTAAATACCTTACAGTATATTAAGAAATTGCATCAGAGCTTCGTTTTTAATAAAGTTAAACAGAAACACAAGATCTTGTGTTAAAAATAAGAGTTCAAACGGCCGACAATTGGCTGTACTTGATTAGTGTAATATTATGAATTAAGTAGCATTTGATTACTATGTGATGTAGTTGGTTAAACTATTGTGGTAATTAAAAGCCAGTAAGTTTTTTTTTCCACGTGTTCATTACATTTTTATGTAAAGGTTCCATATGTTCCATAAAGAAAGAAAGGAAAATTTAAAAAGGAGGAAAGAGAGGAAGGACACAAGGAAAGAAGGTAGAAAGGCCTCAAAGGAAGAAAGAGAGGAAGACCACAAACAAGGACACGATGGATGGAAGGAAGGACACAAGGAAGAAAGAAAACAACGTTTAGGCAATGGGATAGAGAAAAAAGTCATCTTATCCAACTCTAAAAATGAAATCAAATACCAGACTATGTAGAAACTATGAAACACATTCAGTTTGTGCAGGTAAAGTAGCACATCGACCAGTAAAGCTGCCCAAGACTCTGGAGTTTACACCTGTGGAGACGAAGCCGGCAGACTAGTGCAGATTAAATTTCATGAATTCATGTAAAATCATCTTTACAACTTACTATACTATATACTATTCTATTCTATACTATACTATATATACAGAGGGCAATAAAGTGAGAATTGGACTTCAGTTCTTGCTGTTAAAAAACTTCAATTTCTGGATTTCACCAATAATTACATATGTGGGAAATTTAATAAACTGAATGATTTTTTTGAAAAAAGGAGAATATCTTGAAAAACTTTAAACATGCTTTATATTTTTTAAAATTTTGGATTTTTAGAAGACAATATTTTAATGAGACAACAATAAAACCTCCTCCACACTTATTGGCACCAATAATTTATACATATAAAAAATGTAAGTGAAGCAAAAATTTATTCTTTACTTTTTTTAGGTTGATCAGAGTGACTAAGAAGTTATAATCGGTAATCCATGGCTTTCTGTCTGAGTCACTTCATGCTAGGCAGGCTTAGGACCCATATTTATCCTGCCGTCATCCACAGTGAGCAGGACGATAAAGGAGGTAAAACTCAATGTTTGGAGCTTCATAAACACTGCTGGAGTTTCAAAGGAAACTATTGTATATGCTGCTTTCAGAGGAGAGTAAGACTGAGCTTTAGGCAACAAACAGGCCCAGTAGGTTTGAAAACAAATAGGCTGAAAATGTGGAAAAACCCCAAATGAGTATAGTAGAGGAACGATGATGCTGTGGGCCAGTTTCGCTTCTAAAGGTCTTTGAAATACCAGAAGATTTTTAATACAAATCTGCTGGATTCCACCTTAAAACTTATAAATGGGAAATGATTGGGCTCTTTAAGAGGAAATTATCCAAAACCTCTGACCCACGGTTCCCTTGACAAAATAATCAATCTTCCTGCACAGCTATCTTAGTACCCAAATCTAAATCCTTATTAGAGACCGTTGGTGTGAGCTGAAGAGGAGGTCCCAGGTCTCTGAAAGTTCTGGACAAGTGGTTCCAATGGGACCAAAACCTAATCCCAAAAGAAAATTAGAAGTTGTAACTCATGCTTTACAAATTTCTTCAGAGTTGTTGTAGATGCTGATAGCTGTAGGCAGGAAGGATCTCCAGTTGAGGGCAGAAGAAGCCTCTGACACTGTAATATGACAGTCTGATAGAGGATGCTCAGAGTTGTCCATAATCCTTTTTTACACAATCCTCTCCAGAGGTTCCAAGACAGTCCCCACAACTGCTACCTGCAACTACCCCAACAGATGATTGCAGAAGAGATCACACTCTTCACAATAGACCTAGAGAAGATATGCAGCAGGGTTGAACAAAGTATGTACAGCAAAGGTGCCATTAATTGTCGTACCTGTTAATTTGGTTCAAAACTAAATACATTTACTCCAATTAAAGGATGGAATCTCCTCAGTTCTTATGTATGAGATTACGCTCCTGCAAAGAGAGAGTGTTTTAGATCCTCTTGTGCAATTTCTTCAACACTAAGTGCAATATGCTACCTCATGTGCAATACTGGAACAACCTGTAAATATTCTTGTATATATATTTTTTCCACCTGCACAGTCCTTATAACTTTTTTTTATAACTTTTTAATATTTATTTTCTTTAATTTGCACTACTTGCCTGCACTGTTTTGTTCTGTTTTTGGACATTTCGTTGCACCCATGTGGAGCAATGACAAATAAAGAATTCTGATTATTTTCATCAACATGTGACATATTTCAAACATCTCAAACTCTGAAGATGATATGAACCGCTACAAAAACGCACATACATTGATACTTGTTTGAAATCTCTGCAGGTGAGAATGCTTTCATATGACTTAAACAAGATGTGGACATTTTATTTGGTATAAAAATACTCAGACGACATCGGAACTGCATTCGATACAAAATAGTTGTGGTTTATTTTTCTGGGAACAAAAAAACAAATGGCAACAGCTAAGTGTCACTTCTCAAAATCAGAAATATCTACAGGAAAAGAAACAGCGGTTCCTTCTATCAATACCATTTTCCAACAGGTTGAAATGATAACTTTAAATGTACAGTCATGGTTAAAAAAAAAAAAAGAAAAAGTACAACCCCTTAAATTCTAGGGTTTTAGATATTTTGTACATATTTATGGTTTTTGGGGTGTAATTTTTACCAAACTTGTTGGCATCACTGTTTAATAAATAGTGGTGTAATCTCTGGTGTGTGGTTTAAATCATTTTAGAACCTGTTCAAGAGCAGGTCATTTAACCATAAAACCCAAGAACTGACGGAGGGTGTACTTTCTTTTTACGACTTAATTTCATGTGGTTCAGGAGTTTTTTTTTGTCTATAATTGATATATTCTGAACATTAAAACGTGTTCATTGTAGTTTAATTTCCCTTTAGTCTCTATGCTTTCAGTTTGACTGTTGAAAATGCTTCCGCCACAGAAACACGAGTGTCTGTACAATTTCCTATGGAAGCAAAAAATAAAACAAACTAAAATGAAATCTGTCACAAAAGAACATCAGCGTGTCTGACTAAACCCTTCAAAATATCTGTAACGATTTCTAGACGTTTGGCCGTCTCCTGGTGGGGTTGTTTTCAGACACGTCTAGGAGGTACGGATCCCCTAATGAGAACTTCCCCAAGAATGACACCCGATTGTGCGTTGCTATTTTCTCTTTCTTCTTTATGCTTCGTTCTTCCTCACGTTTAAAAAAAAAAGGAAAATGGACGCAGGTGAAGCTTGGACAGTTCGATACACGAGTACATGTGGTTTTTTTTTGTCACTTGCACATAGATTTTGTTTTTAAAGGGAACTTGTTGGTGGTGGTCCAGCTGGGTCTTAAGTCCACGAAGCTTGCTTCATTGTGTGCTTGCCTACAGTATTTCTATGTTACTGCTGGTTCAGGGTTGGCAAGGGCTGATCTGTGGAATTAGTGCAACTTTTTCCCAAGTTTTACTGGGAAGATTTTGTTGATCCCCCCCCCCCCTCATCTTTGCTTTTTGACTAGCCCTTGGTTGTCTTTCTTGGGGTGGAGCTTCTAGTGTGCAACCATAGCCCTCTCAATCACAGGCCCTTGTGTCCTTGAGTTTAGGGTGGGGGTGGGGGGTGTCTAACTGGATCGCTCTATTCGCTTTATGATAAAACAGACACTAACAATTTTTATTTGCCACCATACTCCAAACGTCCAAATTATTGGCGATGGCAGGGTTTGCTTGTTCAGCTCTTCCTCGGAAATAAGACCCCAAAGTAGGAACTAGCGGGATGTCCAAGGGTACACGGAAAAAGAGAACAACGTCAGAACTCACAAAGCCAGAGCCGAGGAGTAAGAGGACGGGCTGCAGTGGGTTTTATTGTAAACAGCAAAGATCCACTTTACAATCCCAGCTTTCCCTCTCTTCCTCCTTCTTCTTCCTTCCATCTTTAAAAAGACTACATACAGCAGGTTCTGGGTGGGGCATAATGGAGGGTTCAGGGGAGGCCCTAGGTAGTGTTGTAAGTAACAGCAAGGGGAACGGTATTCCCTGGGAGCAGGGGGCAAACCTGGGTGTTACTGCTTTTGTGTGTGTATGTGTGCGAGCACGACTGTGTTTTTATGCCCTCCGGGTGAGACTGTTAGGACTGTTTGAGCCGCTTGCGAGGGGGTCCCAGGAAAGGGCACTGGGCGGACGCCAGGGAGCGGTAAGCTTCGGCCACCAGGTGAGGATGGGATGCAACCATGGACTTCCAGCCGGCTGTTTCCATCACCTCTGCAGCGTGGCTGGAGGGAGGTGGAGAGACAGGGAGACAACAAACATGTTATTTATTGTTGTTCATTTGTTGATAAGCCTCTGCAGAGCTGAACAGCCTATAAGAAACCAGCTTTTATGTGTAATCTGCTAATATCAACTACCAAAGGTCAGAATAAATTGTGCCTTATGTAGTGTTACAACTTGAAAGTGGATTTTATAGCTGGACATTCAGTTGTGCTCAAAATAACAGCAATGTTTTAAAAAAGTGATTAAAAGCTCAGAAAACTGCATTTATTCTCATACATGCTAATGCAAAGGAAACACTTTCATATTCTGCTGTAAAACAGCAATGTGTTGTTCATCTAGGTGGTCTGGATCCAGATGCTGCTCATTTCCTGGCGTGTTTGAGGTCATTGTCTTGTTAAAACACTCTTTGCAAGGCCGTTTCCTGATTTGGTATAGGTCAATATGAGCTCTGATCCATGACCCCCGGTGTCCAATAAACAGATCTGACATCATAGCAGGAGAAACCTCCCCACATCGTGATGCCTCAGCCAGCATGCTTCCCAGTGTGTTCTGGCTTCAACACTGTTTTTGGGGTGATCTGATAAATTACCTGAAAGCCCCCAGACTCAAATCAACACTTCCAGAAAATGTTCTGCTTTTCTTTGGGCCAGTCAGTGTGCTCCTGAGGGAACTAGAACTTTGCAGAGGCTTCTTGCCACCAGTTTGTCTTCAGGTACATGTCTTCTAATTGTTACAGAGCGCACAGGTACCTGAAGACTTTCTTTGATCACTCGAGAGCTGATCATTGAATCTTTTCCACCTAAATGGTAGTTTTCTGTTTTCTTCATCATTGTTCCGGTTTTGACTTCAATTTTAAAAAAGGCATTTGAGATCCTTTTCTGCACTTCTTTATACATTTCACCTCTCCAATCAGCTTTTTAATGAAATTATCTTATGAAAAATGTTTGGAACGACCTATTTTACTGACTTAGAGAGGAATGGTCGAGGAATGGTCCATAGCCAGCATCTACAACAACTGCTGCCTTCAGGCTGAAATAATTCAGGCTGTTCGACAACTTCTTTTTCCCAGACCAGTGACCCGTCTTATTAAAGTTCCCACTACAGTTAGCCTGAACACCTTTTTAATAATGGTTTAATAACAGAATCAGCTGCATGCATGTTGGGTTGGTTGGTTTTCTATTACTCTACTACATCTACTGGTCAATTATTTGCAGTGTAGAGATGTAGCAGTGATTAATATTTCCAGTGTGTAAGATAAATTAACCCCTGAAGCATTAAAAGACATTTATACAGCATGTGACAAACAGGTAAAATCATCTTTTTTGGGGGATAAGAAACAGCACAGAAGACAAAGCTTTGCTTGTGGCATTTTTCCTAACTTTAAATTTCCTTCCTTGCATTTTCCTCGGTTGTCTCTTTCTTTTCCACCATCATGATATCGCCATTACTCTCTCTGCACTTCAGTAACTCATGACAAAGTTTTAGGTCATATTTGGATTTCCAACTGTTTGAAAATATCATGGCAATTAAGCTGTAATATTTAACCAATATTTCTCTCAAGCAGTCTTTTGTGATCACAATATTTAACACCCTGATACTATGATGGAAAACCGCAGCTCAGTGTATTCTGCATCTTTAATCCTCACTCATGTTGTTGATCCTGATTTGAACCACATTCTTAATTTCTTCAATAATATCATGTGATCATGATGCCTAGAGAAACATTTGAAATGACCAAAAACATAGGGATGCACCGATATGGAAATCTGGGCCAATATTCATATCCATAATGATTGTTGTTATGGTAGAGAACCGATATTATATATATTTTCCTACCGCTTCGACATTGTGAAAAAACGACCACACAGCTGGCATCGCTTCTCTGTTTCAATGAAACACCCACAAGCCTGCGCTGCATCATTATCATTATGCATCATTATTGTCACATGACCAAACAAACCCCACATGGTCAACCGATATTAAAAAATGACTCAAATCGGCCGATATCAATGTACAAAAAATCTGCTCTAACAGTTTCCAGGTCAACTCATCTCTCAGCCTAATTTCCACTCGTGATGAGAAATATCACCCAGGATGAACCTGTACAAATGTCTCACCACTGATTTATATATGCAGCTACTGAGGAAGAGGGAGCGCATTTCTTCGTCGTGTTTTGTCCTTTGATGCTTCCTAGTTACACATTCCTAACATTAAACATTCTTTGCCCAGTCATCCGCTCCTACACAAAGTCTGCGGGAGCTGGAAGTCTGTACGGACACGTGATCGGAGTCATTATCACACATCCGTCTGAGGCAGCAGAGGAGGCGTTAACAGGCCCAGTGAGGAGTCAGGATGCCCCGAACCTTCAGGAACATTCGGCATGCTTGAATAAAATGAAACCCACCACTTCATTGAGACACATTAAATTAAATCATTGACTCTGATAAAGGCACAGAGAGATGAGCTTCAAAGGTGAGGCCAAGTCCTGGTACCGTTGGTAACGATGAATAAGGAAGGAATGAGGCGAAACCAACTGACAAAACGCCAAAATGTACAGTGAACATGGTGGACCTGTGAGTCCGCAGAGAGGTGCTGGACGTCCAATTACATGTGTCGAAGAGCTCCTCTCTGTGTGTGAACTCACTAGTTGATGAAGTCGACTGCTTGCGTTTTGAGCTGGTCTGCGCTGTGCAGATCGGCCAGGATGAGGATCTCAGCGGCGTTCTCCACGGACAGACTGGTGCACAGAGCATCTTCACACATGACTTTAAGTCTCTCCAGAGCGTACTGAAAAAGAACATGATTACTAAACTTTAGTATTCCTTCAGCTAACGTTTATTGTAGGGCGATCAAATATAAACTCAGACCTCTAACAAAGACAGCTAACTGGTGATTCAGACATAAATATAGTAATAAACAAACATTTAGTTTCAACTTCAGAGATGCAGCCTCACACACTCATCAGGAAGAGGGAGCAATGTGAAAATAGCCTCATAGGGCTCTTATTTATCTCCTAAAAAAGGTAAAAGTGTGCGTCTTTCTTTAAAAAAAAAAACACTCATTTCATTCAGAACACCTGAACTACTTACATTTTCTTTCATCGTGGCTTTTTTTCCAATATTTTAGGACAGTATTTGGGAGAAAGATCTTAAGAATGCAAAAACAGACAGTTTAACAGTTTTTTAAGCCAAAAGAATACAAATAAAATCTAGATTTTTAAATTTGAACCTCTTCCTTTAAAAAGGAACACAGTGTCAGCTTATGGTTATGCATTCAGGTGCTAATGAGAGGAGGTGCTAGGAGTCTGTCTGTCTGGGCCGGTACTCTGTTCAGCAGAAGAGACGAAGATGTCTCAGTGTGTACTGATTAAAGCTGCACAATATCTAGAAAACATGTCATTATGATATTATTGCCGACTGTTGTGATTACATTTGACCTACATTTTTCCCTGACTAGTTTCTTTCTTTTACGTCATCACAATGTCCCGCCTCTCTTTGGCAAGGCAAGTTTATTTATATAGCACATTACAGTAGCAAGACAATTCAAAGACAGCAGCGTTCTGGATCAACTGCAGCTGTCTGATCCACTTTTTAGGCAGACCTGTGAAGACACCGTTGCAGTAATCAATTCTACTAAAGATGAACGCATGAATTAGTTTTTCAAGGTCCTGCTGAGACATTAGTCCTTTAATCCTGGAGATGTTCTTTAGGTGATAGAAGGCCGACCTTGTTACTACCTTTATGTGCCTCTGAAGGTTCAGGTCTGAGTCCATCACTACACCCAGGTTTCGAGCCTGACTGGTGCTTTCTAGCTGTATTAATTGAAGCTGCTAACTTTTAAACGCTCTTCCTTTGGTCCAAAGATTATTACTTCAGTTTTGTTTTGGTTGAGCTGAAGAATATTTAGGCCCATCCATGCATTGATTTCTTCTAAGCATTTACCCAGCGCTTGAATGGGTTTATAGTCACCTGGTGACATCGTAACGTATTGCTGTATGTCGTCTGCATAGTTATGATAACTTACGTTGTTGTTTATTAAAATCTGAGTTAGGGGGAGCATGTAGATATTGAATAGCAGGGGCCCTAAGATGAACCTTTGGGGAACGCCACGTGTTTTTTGTGGTCTCTGATGTAAAGTTACCTACTGACAAAAAAGTCCCTGTCCTTCAAGTAGGATTTAAACTAATCGAGTGCTGTACCAGAAAGGCCGACCCAGTTTTGTGAGCTTGCGCATCTTGGCCACTAAGACAATCAAGCGAGCACACTGAGTGCAGTGAAAGTCTGTCTAGCAGGACAAAATAATTATTGGCATGCAGAATTTGCATCCATGGCACCTGAAAAAAGAATATCCTACCAAGTATTGCATACAATCAATCCTTTATGATATTGCGATGATGACTGCGACTGAATATATTGTGCAGCTCTAGCATTGAAACACTTGGAAATTATTCCCTAATTGGATGGTCAGGCTTAAACACCTGTCAGAGTCACTGTAGAAGCATGCAGATGTATTTTGACATGCATTAACCAGAATATATGAACTGAATCACTATGGATATATTTACCACCTCTATATTTGATGTGTGTATGAAAATGTTAGCAGCAGGACTCTGTCGGAAAACAGAGAAGAAATCAAATGTGCACAGCCGAAAAAGGACGGCACTACAGTAAAATGTCTTCATTCTAATACATGATTAACACATTAACAGAACGTCAGTGCATCTGCGGCCCTAAATCACCTTATCGGCTGCTGCAAGCAGGTCGTCGGCCATCTTGTCCAGGTTGGGAGCCTTGTCTGTGTAAATGAAGCACATCATCTCCTTGAAAACTTCTGGCTCCACGTCGTTGATCTCCACACGGTTCTGATGGATGGAGGTGGTAGAAGGTTGGTTAATGAGTTATTTTACGCTGAATGGAGATTTATTAAAACACAACAAGTAACCTGTGAAACTTGTATTCTGCTTGTGAAAACACAGAAAGGATTTCATGGCTATTTTTGGCAGTGGAAGCACATGAGATGGGGTCTTGCACCGCAGTACTTTGTGAAACTTTCACTTTAGTTTACTTAAAAATCCTGCTTAAATCTATTTTCACTCTTGTGAAACTAACATTGTGTATTAGGCTTCCTGCACATTTTCCTGTTCAATATTTCAAACATTTTCAGATTTTAAATTTCAGTTTTAAAAACATTCTGGACATCTGAGAACAAAACATTGACCTAGTCATTTGATTTATATGCTCAACAAATCATGCAACACTGTACTAAAGAAAGAGTGGTGAAGGGCTATTTCACTCTTTTATTTCAAAACCAGTTGTCAAATCTGGAGTAAAACAAAGCTTTGGGACATTTGACACCTTTCCCGTAGTTGTAAAAACTCAAGTTATGTGCCAAATCAAAGATTAAGTGTCCTATTTTATTCAAAGCTGATGTAAAATGCACTTAATTGTATTTATTTCTATTTTGTATGATCCTTTTTCACATTTATCCAGATTAAAATGTCTGTTGTGAGCCGAGATAACACATCTATGCAATTAAATCAACAAACACAATGATTTATTTGTTGAAATCTTTGGTTCATAAGATTTGTATGAGTAGTTAAAAGTCAATAATAATGGGAAATTTGTGAGGATTAAATGCAATTTAATTATTTTCTTTCATAATGTTTTATCCATTTTGGAAAGAATATATTAAGAGAGCCCAAAACACCTTGATTATTGAGATAAAATACAATTAAAAATTTATATACTGGTCTTAGTTTAAAAGAAAAAGGAAGAATAAATAGGCGTGGCTGTGGTTACATCTCTTACAGTGGCGCGTGGACGATAGAGGGGGAGAAAAAGCAATTCTCTATCTCTGTGACTCTGACAGTGAGGGATGAGTGCTGACCCCCGACTGCAGCAGCCCAATTGCATTTGGGTTCCACTATCACCCAGTTTCAGCAAACACCTTTGTATTGCAGCTGTTCGATGGCACGCAATCCTTCACTTGCTTCTGAAAATCTGAAAATTGCAGGCATCGAGGAACAAAACAGACTTACCTCTGCAGATTACATTTGGGGGGGTTCGGACTCACCTTTTTGCTCTCCTCCATCTCGTGCTCAAACATGGCGCTGAATACAGGGGAACGGGCTGAAACAGGAGAAAATATGTCACTGAGTTAGTAACTGTGGTTTTTAGCAAACGTCAAGAGTGAAATGGTAACTTGCTCTTGTACAATAAATCAGAATAGAATTGAGTTAATTTAATTCAGTAATTAACATACACACAAATCTTAAGTTACGGTTATCTTTAAAACTTGAAAACTACTAATATTGCTAAAAAAGCTGGTCATATCCAAGCATATTGATAAAAAGTTGAGTGGAAGGAAAAAGTATGTCAGAAAACGGGACACAACCAACCGGGATAACCGCAGCCTTAAGAGAACTTTGAGGCAAAGACCATTCAAGAGTTTGGGAGAAATTTACAGACTGTGGACTGCGGCTGGAGTCAGAGACTCAAGAGACATCACACAAGAACATATCAAGGACGTGGGCTACAACTATTGCACTCCTTGTTTCAAGCCACTTCAGAACTCAGACACAATGTCAAAAGCATCTTACCTGGACCAAGGAGAAAAAGGACAGGGCTTCACGTTCTTTAGATTAAACTCAACTTAGCATTTCATTTGGAAATAAAGGTAACAAGGTCTGGGGTATGGAGCTAAATTGGGGCCATAAAGTTTGTTCAAACGAAAAAAAATTTGAACCTGAAAAATAAAAGTTTGTTCAAATGAAAAACATTTGAACCTGAAAGATTATTTTGAACCTCCCTCCCAAAAAATTTGAAAACTGGAAAAAAAAGATTCAAGTTTTTTTTCTCGAACTTGCAGATTTTTTTTTTCGGCTTCAAACTTTTGACCTTGTTTTGGCGTGGGGGGGCGGGGCCTCAGATCACGGGGCACGGAATCATGACTGATGGCTCAACACAGCGGCTGAACAACATATTCCCTGCTGTTGCATTCAGGGACCGTGAGAACTGGGATTATCTGTAATACATCATCAATATTCTATATATATATGTGATTGGTTTTGAAAGATAACATGCTCCACCGATAGAAGCAGCTTACGTGAAAACACGACGCGCATCTCAGAGGAGAAAATATGATCTTGACAGATTTGCACAGCATTTTAAGTCCGTGTTGGAGATTTCCCATGCTCTCAACATCAAGCAAAAGAACCGCCAGACTAAACGGCGGTAATGAAACCAGATGCAAAACGACCCGGTATTTTCCAAATATCCTTGCATAATTAAGCCTGGACTTGTTTTCACATGGACTGGACTCGGGTTTCAATTCAATTCAATTCAGTTTTATTTATATAGCGCCAATTCATACATGTCGTCTCAAGGCACTTCACAAAGTCAGGTACATACATTCCAAATAATCCTAATCATTGAACAGTTCAGTCAGATTCAGTTATTTATTCAAATTGGATAAAAAGTTTTCTATCTAAGGAAACCCAGCAGATTGCATCCAGTCAGTGACTTTTCTGGTGCATTTTTGATTAAAACGTGTTTGGTCTCCTTTCAGTGAAGTGACTCACAGCCAGGCAAACTGGGTGAGTCACTTTCCTGTGAGGAAATCCCCAGTGGACCGCTGGCTTAGGCCTTTCTTATTTTGTGAATGTTTAGTTTTTAATAACCGCCTTTCACAGACGCAGGGCGCTGGGCTGAACCACCTGCCCACCGCCCTGCACAGACGCAGGGCGAGCGCGACATCAAGTACGGAAGAGGTGACAGTTTCTGGGTCGCTGATATTTTTCTGGACCATTGTGCCCTAAACTATGCCATATCAACCTGTTAAGGATAACCTTTATTTATATGACTCATAGCAGTTTTTCCCACTTATACCTTAATGATATAAAGCATAAGTTCTAATGTTTCCTTTTTGTTAGAATAGTATAAGAATGCTCATCGACACACATTACAAGGATAAATGGCCCAAGGTTTGTCATGAATGACCTGTGGCTGGGGCACTGGGTTTGATGGTGGAGCAGGCTGTAACTGGTTTGATTAGAATGCAGCAGCACACTTAGATTAAGTATGGACACCCGCTACTACACAAGCTACCAGACAGACACCACAATGGTGACACATAGTCTACTGATAATCACTGAGGGAGGAAACATCCATTGCATCGGAGTGCCAGATATAAAACTACATGTGAGCTTCTATCGAGGCTCTTGCTCTTCCTTTCACAGACGCTACAGTCCGAGACGAGCCTCGGCGCTGATCTGTGTAATCATTCCTCTGCCTCATTTAGATTAAAGGAGCTGAAAGTTAGAAACTGTTTGAGAGTCGTTCCTTTAAGAATCAGTGTTAGAGTGTGATCGCTTCTGGGGACCAAGGATCGGAGAAACTCAGAGAGGTCTGACCGCCAAAAAGGTGCGGTAGCTCAGACAAACCTCTCCTCTGCTCCAGTCAAGCAGATCAGCTCTGCTGCGCGCTGGCGAACAGCTGATCTGTAACACATGAACATGCGCTGCAGGGCAGCAAGCTGAGCTGACAATGAAGAGTGGAGATCAGAAAAAAAGCCCGGGCTACTAAAACAAACAGTGGCACTTATTAAGAACAAAATATCTGAGGCCCCGCCCCCCACGCCAAAACAGGGCCAAAAGTTTGAAACCGAAAAAAATCTGCAAGTCTGAAGAAAAAACTTGAATCTGAAAAGTAGTTTTGAACTTATTTTTTCCAGTTTCACATCAGTTTTTTTTCAGTTGCAAACCTTTTCCGGTTTTCAAATTTTTTGGGGGGGGGGTTCAAAATAATCTTTCAGGTTAAAATGTTTTTCATTTGAACAAACTTATTTTTTAGGTTCAAATTGTTTTCTTCTGAACAAACTTTTATTTTTCAGGTTTAAATTTTTTTTGTTTGAACAACCTTTATGGCCCCAATTTAGCTCCATACTGGGGGAAGAGTAAAGAGGCACTAAATCTAAGCTGCTTGAGGTTTTCAATGTCAGTGATGCTTACCAGTTCCTTATTTATGACCATGGCCTGATCCAATTGTAAAGATGAAGATGAGAAACACCAAAACCAAAAATGCAAATGAGCTGAGGCTACTATTAAAAGCAACCTAGGTTGCACAGCCTGATTACCTCCGTCCCACGCCGTACTGATGCAGTAATTTGTGGAAAAGGAGCCCAGACCAAGTGCTGAGTTTATATACTGGACATACTTTTCTGAATCATCATGACAGACCATCAACAGAAACAAAGCCTGAAATATCTCACTGTGTGTATTAAATGCATCAGAGTTTCACGTTTTGAATTGAATTACTGAAATAAATTAACTTTTTCACAATATTCCAATTAACACAGATATGCCCCAGTAAACCAGTTTACCTGCCAGGATGGCTTTGTGGGCCTGAAACTCCTGTCCAGCCACACACAGGGAGCAGTCTGTGAAGCGTGAGTTCTCCCACAGGCCCCCAAGCTCATCAGCTAGCCGGCAGTCAGGAACCTTCACCATGTTCATAGTGTTCTGACCAGATATGTTGACTGAGTCCTGCACAACACTCACCTGAGAGAAACAAAGCCACTGAATACAACACAGCAAAACTGCACTGTGATTTAAAAGGGCCATAATCTGAGCAACTTAACACAACGAGGAGGACGGGGTACCTCACAAAAGAGCGTTAGCTTATCATCAGGCAGAAGGCCGTTAGCCTCATCAAGGAGGAAATCTCTCCGGATGAACTTTTTAAAGCCCCAATCTTTTCCCTGGACGAAGCGGTATGCCCTCTGGCTTTCTGCAGACAGACCAAACACAGAGACAGAGATGGATGACAAATGAACACTTCAAATAAGAAAATAAGGTCTAAAAATGGTCATTCTACAACATTACAGCATTGTTTCTGTATCAATTAATAAGTTTGCTTACCCATGGCTTTGGTCTCCTCTCCCTTGGCGTTGAGGATGGAGAACTTGAACTTTGCACGCACCTCTGCTTTCGGACAGCTGACCAGCAGCAGGTACAAGGAAAGGTAATCTTTGCTTTCCTCATCCAGGCCTTTGGGATTCACTCGCAAACACCTGATGTCAATGAAATGTGCAAATAAAATCTCTAGTATTACGTAACGGTGCTTTTGAATCAGTCTTCGTTAGAATATCATGGGACGTTGTGCCATTATGATGTAAAGTGTCTTGCAAAAGCCCTCATACTCCTGGGATTGTTTTACATATTAGGACACAGCAAACATGTGGAAGAAGATCTGGTCAGATGAAATGATTGGCCTACATGCAAAACGCTGTGTGTGGTGGAAAACTAATGCAGTCATACTATCCTCATGGATCAGCATGGTGATGACAGGGAAGCTGTTCCTAGTTAATGAAAAGATAAATGAATGGAAGATTCTGCTTCAGGTGCAAATACTTGAGATTGGGGTGGAGATTCACCTTCCAGGAGGACAGACCCTAATATACAGCCAGGGCTGGAACAGAATGGGTCAGGTCAAAGCATATCCATGTGTTAGAATGGCCCTGTCAAAGTCTAGACAATTGACAATCCAATTGACAATTTTTGGCAAGACTTGAAAATTGCTTTTCTTGGATGCTCTTCATCCGATCTGGCTGAGCTTGAGCTACGTTTTGCAAAGAATGAGCACAACTGTCAGTGTCTAGATGTGTAAAGCTGGTAGAGACATTATCCAAAAGAGCTGCGAATGAAATTGAAGCAAAGGATGGTTTTTCAAAGAATTGGCTCAGAGAGGTTAAACACAACTGCACAGATGTGCAGATCGAGTTGAAAAGTTTAATTTTCTTCCTGACAAACTGAGAAAACAGCACCCTGTAGTCAGTGTTTTTGAACAGGTTATGTCTTGTGAGAAACATCTCAGCCCTTGCTGTAACCCACCATTTCAGTTTGTCGTTGGCCCCAGAAGAGAAGGTGGAACTTTTGATGACCTCGCCCATCTCCTCACGACAGAAGCTGAAGTTGTTGATGGTCCACATGTAGGAAAACTTCACCACTTTGATCTTTTAAAGAGAAATGACACAGGTGTTTTACAAAGTTAAACGCAGCAACACCTCTGACACCTGAATTCACACGTTACCTGCGTGTAGCACCAGCTCTCGGCCACCGGCCCGCTGGACATTTCCGCGGGGGGAGGGGGACTCGGGACCCTTGACATTGCCAGTGTGGCAGAGCGTGATGTGGGACAAGAGGGTGAAGAAGAGGAGCTGGAAAGTACTTCCAAAAAGTCAGTGTTCAGTCCTGACGTCCACCTGCATCAGTGAACACCAGATGGAAGCAGGTTGCCCCCTTCAAGCAGACACAAATCAGGAGGCAAGAGGTCACACATGGGCAATGCGTCTTTCATCAATCCACATAAGACGCAATATTATTTATTTTATGATATAGCATTAGATAAACTGTCTCTGCCCCACTGGAGAACAACATTTGATCCATGGCCCTGTGTGTTTTTCCAGAAAATACCAATTAGGTGTCAGAGCTGGACTGTCAATAAACAAGGAGCCTCCCAGGACTGAGAAAAGGCCAGGAGCCTGTGACCAACTTGGTTCGCCCCGCAAAGTGGACAACTAAAATTTCAATTTATTTATTAATAACAATAAATGAAACATTTTTCTGAAGAAACCGTGTGTACCGTCTTATCGGACAGAAAATCTGGATGATTTACAAACAATACTGTCACAATATTAATGCTTATTAATAACTGCTTGTTTTTATATCGTGCATCTTTAATCTGGGGTCATAATCAGTCATATTTTATAAACAACAACTGGCCCAAGTGGGCATCAGAACCACAGTCAGTGGAATTAAAGTGTTATATGGAATCTGCAATAAACAACACGCCATGAATCACATTCTAAGATAGATCTTAGCATGTTTTATGACTATCTCAATAATTCATCAACATACTTAACTGGGTATAAAATGGTTTGTTTACAGGTATGAAACAACCGTGCAAAATGCAGAAGGAGCAAACTGACAGTAAGCCGAGTATAACCACATATATTAGTCCTGCAATAAAAACAGTATTCTAATTAAATAAAGACGTTTAAAATAAGATGTGTTAAACATTTGTTCAGCCTTATTGCTTAATTAAATAATACTTTCTACAGTTTATAAAGAGATCCTCAGTCTAAAAAGACGGATAATTTCTAACAAATTGTAAACGGATTGCTCGAGAAAAGTAAATCAAAGAAAATAGCTGAAAAGAAATACTAGACACTTTGGTACTATACAGGTCCTTCTCAAAAAATTAGCATATTGTGATAAAGTTCATTATTTTCTATAATGTCATGATGAAAATTTAACATTCATATATTTTAGATTCATTGCACACTAACTGAAATATTTCAGGTCTTTTATTGTCTTAATACGGATGATTTTGGCATACAGCTCATGAAAACCCAAAATTCTTATCTCATAAAATTAGCATATTATTAAAAGGGTCTCTAAACGAGCTATGAACCTAATCATCTGAATCAACGAGTTAACTCTAAACACCTGCAAAAGATTCCTGAGGCCTTTAAAACTCCCAGCCTGGTTCATTACTCAAAACCCCAATCATGGGTAAGACTGCCGACCTGACTGCTGTCCAGAAGGCCACTATTGACACCCTCAAGCAAGAGGGTAAGACACAGAAATCAATTTCTGAACGAATAGGCTGTTTCCAGAGTGCTGTATCAAGGCACTTCAGTGGGAAGTCTGTGGGAAGGAAAAAGTGTGGCAGAAAACGCTGCACAACGAGAAGAGGTGACCGGACCCTGAGGAAGATTGTGGAGAAGGGCCGATTCCAGACCTTGGGGGACCTGCGGAAGCAGTGGACTGAGTCTGGAGTAGAAACATCCAGAGCCACCATGCACAGGCGTGTGCAGGAAATGGGCTACAGGTGCCGCATTCCCCAGACCTGGGCTACAGAGAAGCAGCACTGGACTGTTGCTCAGTGGTCCAAAGTACTTTTTTCGGATTAAAGCAAATTCTGCATGTCATTCAGAAATCAATGTGCCAGAGTCTGGAGGAAGACTGGGGAGAAGGAAATGCCAAAATGCCAGAAGTCCAGTGTCAAGTACCCACAGTCAGTGATGGTCTGGGGTGCCGTGTCAGCTGCTGGTGTTGGTCCACTGTGTTTTATCAAGGGCAGGGTCAATGCAGCTAGCTATCAGGAGATTTTGGAGCACTTCATGCTTCCATCTGCTGAAAAGCTTCATGGAGATGAAGATTTCATTTTTCAGCACGACCTGACACCTGCTCACAGTGCCAAAACCACTGGTAAATGGTTTACTGACCATGGTATCACTGTGCTCAATTGGCCTGCCAACTCTCCTGACCTGAACCCCATAGAGAATCTGTGGGATATTGTGAAGAGAACGTTGAGAGACTCAAGACCCAACACTCTGGATGAGCTAAAGGCCGCTATCGAAGCATCCTGGGCCTCCATAAGACCTCAGCAGTGCCACAGGCTGATTGCCTCCATGCCACGCCGCATTGAAGCAGTCATTTCTGCAAAAGGATTCCTGACCAAGTATTGAGTGCATAACTGTACATGATTATTTGAAGGTTGATGTTTTTTGTATTAAAAACACTTTTCTTTTATTGGTCGGATGAAATATGCTAATTTTGTGAGATAGGAATTTTGGGTTTTCATGAGCTGTATGCCAAAATTATCTGTATTAAGACAATAAAAGACCTGAAATATTTCAGTTAGTGTGCAATGAATCTAAAATATATGAATGTTAAATTTTCATCATTACATTATAGAAAATAATTAACTTTATCACAATATGCTAATTTTTTGAGAAGGACCTGTATTCTTTCCAAACGTGTTGATCACAGTTTTCATTGGTGAAAAGAAATGGAGACAATCATCAGCAGTTCCTCTCACATACTGAACCAATTAACCTCCAGATTTCTGACCTGATGCCAAACTAGTGAAATTATACTGCAGCTAACAATTGTTCCTTCCAAAAGAGTCAGTCCAATATACACTATATCAGTACCGTATCATTTAAATATCTCCTTAATATATCTACTGAGAGGCGAACCTGCTTCACCAAGCAAGATGGAGAGGGAGGATGATCACGGCAGAAAGCACAGAGGAAGAAGATTAAAAGTAATACAGGAGCCAAATGAGAAATCATGAGGTGGATGAAGGATGGAGCGCCATCTGTGGAACCGTTCACAAAGATAAATTGATACAAGAAGAGGTTCGAGACAAAAGAAAGTCACAGAAAGGTATGAAAGAGAAATCAAATACAGATCTACAGACAGCTGACGGAGGTGAGGATGTGCTCCGCATTTCAACTTTAGGCTTACAGGTACAGAGAGTAAACTCTTCTTATATCCACTACTCTTAAAGCAGCAGAAACAAAATGTGAATCAAAATGTTGTTCCTCTTTATTTGTTGCAACAGCACATCCTGGTCCAGGAGAGCATCACAAATTTAATCTCCAACCTGGTGCCAAGCCTCCGATTTCCTTTTCTGCACAGACCTCATCCACCATTGAAATCTGAGGATGTCATGTTTAATCAACTGAAGCCTGGAAAAGGTTTGAAACAAAACATGGCCACGGTAAACGACAGATGAAGCATAAAAACACTCTGCATTAATACAAGATTAACAGTTGAGAAAAGTATGAGAAAGCCGTGAAAAAAGACAGCGGAGAACTAAATGTCAGAGCGTGTATCCTTTTTGTGTTGAGACACAAAGCATCCTTCAGCGCCTCAATAATGGTTCAGACTGGCGTGGAAAGGAGTTCATTACATGTGAAAATGTTAGCGTACATTTCCATCGTCAAGTCTGCAATCTTTCCAAAGGTTCTCCAAATACTTGGCATGGTCAAATACATGTAGCAAGTCACAAATATTGATTGGTCACATACGCTACCATCAAATGCTGCAATAACAAGCAGCTCTCCATGGGTAGAGCTTGGATGGAGAGCGTTTATATGACAGGGGTGTGAAATCACACCAACACAGGTTATATCCCGAAGCAAATACAGCCAGCGTTCTGGGTCAGTTTGCCTCTTCACCAAATTTCTATGATCAAATCTGTTAGAAGTAAATATAATTGTACATGTCATCAGTCAGTCATTTTCTACCGCTTATTCCATAGTGGGTCGCGGGGGAGCTGGTGCCTATCTCCAGCAGTCTATGGGCGAGAGGCAGGGTACACCCTGGACAGGTCGCCAGTCCATCGCAGGGCAACACACAAACAACCATGCACACACTCATTCATACACCTAAGGACAATTTAGAGTTACCAATTAACCTAACAGGCATGTCTTTGGACTGTGGGAGGAAGCCGGAGTACCCGGTAAGAACCCACGCATGCACGGGGAGAACATGCAAACTCCATGCAGAAAGACCCCCGGCCGTGAATCGAACCCAGGACCTTCTTGCTGCAAGGCAACAGTGCTACCAACTGCGCCACCGCACATTATATTTTGAAAATTTTATACCATATCTATTTGATTTCTGTTGATTGGGGTTCTGGTCCTTGTTGAGGGCTGTTGACTCCAATGAAATATGACAGATTAGGGGCCTTAAACAAACCATAATAACTCTGACTGACCTCCAGCAGATAGACTTGTTGACTTATTGGAGTTACCCAACATCTCCTTACTGTTGACTAGTGGGTACAAGTGGTGCATGGCTGGTTGAAAACATCGCTAGCAGCTGTATTTATAGCTGATTTATTGACTTATGTATTTATTGTTCAGCCTTTGCAACAAAAAATGTTCCTGATTAACAAGCAGTTGCAATTTAGAGACTGTAAAACTGAAATAATAAAAGCAGACAATCCCACATTTTCTGCATAAAAGGTCCAAGAGAAAAATTGCCTGGGCTTAATTTAATTTCCAGTTTGACCGTGAAAAGTAAATTCAGTCGATATTTGCTTTATGCACCAACATGTTAGAACCGGCATCAGTACGCTTCGGTGAGAACAAAGACCCACAACACCCAGAATCAGAAAGAGAAAAACAAAGACTTCTGACCTCAAGGTAAAACAAAATCCCACGACTCAAAAAATGTGAATTCTGACATCATTTGGGACAGAGAGCTGCAGTTATGTCCTTTTCATCGACATTTCACACCCGTCACATAAGAAAGAAGAAATCAATCTCGGTTCTAAATTAAAGACGGAAAGGATGAAGGCATTTCAAACCGCAATTTCCAAGAGAGATGAAAAAAATTGCAACCCTTGTCAAAGTGTCAGTGAACACAATGTCTGTTTCCAAAGCTCCGGTCTTTGAGGACTGCAGTAAGCAACAGACAAACCTTAAAACTGTAATTGGTACAGGGGCCGGGGATCGATTGCAACGAGCTTGTTCGGTCTCACTGGAAGATATTTCATATTCTGCCCTTGGTTACGCCGCTTCTCCTTCCCTAAAAACTCAATCTCAGTAAGGTATGAACTATTGATTTTGCTACAGCGACCAGCTCGCCTCGCCTCGCTCTCATCCCCCCCGACTTTGTGCGGACCCACAATTATAGCAAAGGGGATTTGACAGGGCAAAAAAAAAAAAAAAAAGCATTAGCAGCCAGCCTTCACCTCCTGTCTGAACTTCCGAACAAAGACCGTGGTCTTTTCACCACACATGGGAGGTTAAATGGAGGAGGGACCCCAATGCATATCTAATGTGTCCAGTCACCTTGTTTGGACCAGCAGTCCTACTTGCTGTGTTGACCTCCAAGGCGAACTACTCCTGCAGGACAATTCAAGCGCTATAAGAAAGATTTTTCTTCCTAGATTTGGGTAACACTGGGTTACACTACACAGTACATACACTACCGGTCAAAAGTTTTAGCACCACTTTCTCATTTAATGGTTTTCTTTATGTTTTTGACAATTTATATTGTACGTAGATTCTCATTGAAGGCATCAAAACTGTGAATGAACACATATAGAATTATGTAGCCAACAACAAGTTGTAAAAGAACTAATAAATATGTTTTATATTTTAGACTCCTTAAAGTAGCCGCCCTTTGATGTGACGACTGAAATATTAACCTTTGGCCGTCTCTCAATGAACCTCTGGGAAGTTCTTTCAAGACTCTTTGGAAAACCATTTCAGGTGACCACCTCATGAAGCTCACGTAGAGAAAGCAGTATTCAGAGCAAAGAATCTAAAACATAAAAATATTTAGAGTTCTTTCAAGACTTTTGTTTACTATATAATTCCATGTGTGTTCATTCAAAGTTTTGTCGCCTTTGGTGAGAATCTACAATTTGTAGTCATGAAAATAAAGAGACCCATTAAATGAGAAAGCGTATCTAAAACTTTTGAACGATTGTCTGTGTGATATATAAATATGTATATTTTTATATAACTATGAATTTCGGCATCATTTTAAACTTTTTTTGTAAACAGATAATTCCAGCCACAAAGTACTCCAAACAGGCATATACTTGGACTCCACTTATGACAAAATGTCACATCATTGTCTCCTAAGATACCTTAATTATTTATGGTTTGAGTAAAATGTGTTAAAGATGATTTCAAATGCTTGACAATAATTTAATTATAAGCCGTATATAGAGCCTTACAGCACTATTGTACATTTTGTCATACTATAAACACTTCATTATACTTTTGATGGATTTCATGTGCTAGACCGACACAAAGTTGTGAGGTAAATGTAAAATTATGATGTTTTCTAAATTGTTTTATAAATAAAAATCTGAAAGTGTTGCCTTCATATGTATTCAGCCATAAGTCTGTAAGCTTCCACTGTAGCTCTGGCTGCATGGGAACCATCGTCATCCAGCTGGAAGATGAACCTCCACCACAGTTTCAAGCCTTTTATCTTTTTATAGCCTCAAGTATTTAGCTCCAAATATCCCAATCAGATCTGACCTTGTCCCTGCAGAAGAAAAGCACTCCCACAGCATGATGCTGCCACCACCATGGAGCAGATTCAGGCCGTATCCGTTTTCACCTCTGTGACATAATTTGGCCTTTGGCCAGCGTTCTGGACTACCTGTGAACGATGGAGAGATGATTTCTCAAGTCCAAAGTATAAGGAGCTGCAGCAGTCGAATCTAGCTGTAATGGAGGCATGGGCAAAAGTTTTGAGGTAGAAGGAATGTAAGATTTGGCTTCGGCAATTGGACGTAATTGATAAAAACAAGTCTTAACAACTGTGGGCACTTGCTTTTCAAATTAAAAAGAACTGTCTAAAAACTCTCTGAGATTCCTGACCGGGGAAGCAATGTGGAGTGAGAGGGCCAATGATATACGGTGATCTAGTGAGAGAAGTACGATCACCAAACGCAATAATTTCAGTTTTGTTTTCGTTCAGGGTGAGACAATTCTTAGTCAACCAATCACTGACCTCTCAAAGACAATTAAACAGGGGTTGCAGTGGGTCAGAGACATCCACATTAAAAGGGTAAATATTTGGACATAATCAGCACAGCATAAATGGATTATGGCAAACTAAGAATTAGAATTCTGTCTTTCTTCATGCCACCCTCCCATAAAGTCTGGATTTGCGGAGGAGGGACAATTACGTGTTATGATGGCAGATTCAGAGAAACTGTGGATCTGTGCAGCTTCTCCTGAGTTCTTTGCTGCTTCTCTGTTTAACACTCATCTTGCCCAGTTTAGATGGATGGCTACTTGACCAGTTTGCAGCTTTTCTCTTTACGTTACAGAATGTATTCAACAGAGCTCCGCTAGATGTTTAAAAGCTTGCTTTAAACTCACTGACCTGTCTGCTATGTTCCTTGGTCTTTATGATGCTGGTCGTTCACTGATGTTCTCTAGCAAACATCTGAGGGCTTCACAGTGCATCTGGATTTACACTGAGATTAGGTTACACACAGGTGGACCATTAATTGTATGAGTTCTGAAGGAAGTTGGTTGCACTAGATTTTATTGACATGTATCAGAGTAAGTGGGCTGGAATACATAATGGAATAAATATCAGATTTTTATTTGTATGAACTTTGTGTTGGTCTATAGTTTGAAATATGAAAAATGTCAACAGGTTGGAATACTGCTTTATATTTTCTTATTACCCATATCAATATATTTTTATATAAAAACAAATGAGTAGTAAATTAAAAAGTAAATTGATGGCCACAAAACAAGACCCTGACAGGTGTGCAACTTTTCTATTTTCAAAGATAATAAACAGACACCTGATTTATTGTGTGTCACATTTAGGTGAGCTCATTTATTTAGGAGTCTAGCGAAGCACATTCCCAGTAAACCGCATCAGATTGAAGGTTAGGAAGGTTAAGGATGGCTGAAAAAATGCCTGAGAGCAAAATACTTTTCATTGCTCTTTTTATAAAAATGCTTTAAATGGGGTAACTTGTTTAGCTGAGAAGGCACAGCCCTGGTAACAACAGACTGCTGCAATGATAATAATTACAGGAAGATGACATGAAAACTATTAGCTTTGGTATCAGCACAACCTTTACACTACCTAAGAAACACAAACTTTAATTAAGTTTACTGTGTTTTCATAGTATATTGATATTATGTTACTTAAACACCTGATATACACTGACAAGTTCTGTTAAATTAAAAATAAAACTATGAATTTAAGACATTAACTATGCTTAAACATACAAATTCTCTATCCTACAAAGTTTTGTGATAAAATAGTCTAAAAACAGAATGAAAACTGGAAGCAAACTCAATGAAAGACTCACCAAACATACATGTGCAAGACTAACTCAAACAGTATTATCTTAGAAGTTCTTGTTGCTACATACCTCTTATAAGCAGTTTGAAAACACTCAAAATAAAATCAGTTATAGATGAGAGTCTTACAAACATTAAGAAGGCATTATATGCAGAAATCCTTCAAAAATGTTGACTCAGTTAACTTTACCGACTAAGTGTTGAAGCTCCTTTTTAGGGTTGACAATAAACAGATCATGTGATGAACATTAAAGGAGATAACCTCACAAACTATGCATCGCCTTTTACTTTCAGAGTGCTTTTGATAGTTTTTTTTAGACTGGTAATCAAACTAAAAGGGGATTTCAGCTAAACTCGGTAATGTGTAAAAGGCAGAACAACAAACTCCGCAAAAACCATGAGGCTACTTCAGCAGCGATGCACGGCTGGTTATTCAGTTTACAGAGGGCACAAAATCAAAGCAACAACAACTGTAAGGAGGACTTGTACTCTAAGTAATATCACTGCACAAACAAAGAACTATAACATCATCTTCTTACTTCAGTCTTCTAAAACTGATTTCGCAAAGTAAGAGCTTCTTATTAATCGTCCTCAGAAAGTCAAAATTCAATTCAAATACATTCAAATACAATAATAAAATGTCCAATTATTAAATATTTCTACAAGAAAATAGAGCGTATCTCTTCTATATAGCTGAATGAAATATGGCATTCTAAAATGCCTAACATGAAGTAGCCTTAATGCATTAAAACAATAATCAATAACTCTCAAATTTGTAATGCATGTATCAAGTTAAAACCCTAATATTAACCAAAACTTCCAAAATTGGAATAAATGTGTTGTAAATATTTTCCACTCATTTTTTATTTAATTTATCTTTGTCTATACAGTTAGACCTCATGGAGACATGAGGCCCTACTATCAAATGAAAGCAGTGAACTCTAGCAACAAAATGTCAACAGCAGAAATGACCATCGAGTGATGCTCTCTCCATTTTCCTTAAGGTATGTTTAAAATGCTTTCTTAAATAAAACTGCACAGCTTTAGCTACCGTTGCAGTGTTACCAACTGCTGTTGATCTTCTCAGCTATTCTAGGTAAAAGGTTTAACATGGCTTGATGTTCCAAAACAACAGCCAGTGACCACCAACTTTCTCTCAGGCCTTGCTAATTATAAACATTTGTCAAAATCTTAAAACTTGAATCTGCATCTACTTGGCTAGTTCACGATACTGGGACAGAGTGGTAGTGTTCATGGCATTTTCAAAGGGAATGTAGTATTTGTTCTTCTAAATTTTCCCCGAACTCTCGAATGAGTAAAACAGTTTACTTCACATGCCTCTCAAAAGGTTGCGGTTATGACTGTTCCTTGTGCAGCTGTTTCAACCATGCTTTTTCCTTTAACTCAATGTTCCATCAGCGTGCTTCGATACAGCGCTCAGAAATCATGGTATCAATGACTGACTTCCCCATGATTAGTTTAATGTTTTAATCTGCGACATCTAATATGTGAAGAAACTGAACTATGGGGTTTTATAAATTATAAGCCATAAAAATCTAATTGAACAGAAATAAATGTTTTATATGTGCAACAATTTCAGTAATTAATCTATATGCACACACTTTTTTAGGAGTTTCAGTTACTGAAATGTAACATAAACTAACTTTTCCATGAAACTACATTTTTTAGATGTACTTGTACATTCAGCATTTTAAGGTCACCATTAGATAAGATTTCTCTACAAAACAGAATAATCATTGCAAAATCTCGTGTTTTTTCCAAGAAAACCTGATTTACTCTGTTAGCTGTGCCTGTGTGTCTCAGTAGTATCATAGTGAACTTTATCATTCAGTCTTTCCCACAACAATAAAACCTGACAGCTGGTGAGCTGGTCAGTTTCTGAGCAGCTTTGTTAAACATTACTCAGGAGGTAAAACACTACAATACAAGCCCTTACATAAACCAATACTCAACCCACTCAAGACTGTGGAAATGGTGGGGGACTTTCGGAGAACACCACCCCCATACACCCCCCCTCACCATCCTCAACAACACTGCATTGGCCGTGGACCACTTCAGGTTCTTAGGAACCACCATCTCTGAGGACCTGAGATGGTCTTCACACATAGACACTGTTCGAAAGAAAGCCCAGCAGAGACTGTACTTCCTGAGGCAACTCAAGAAGTTCAACCTTCCACAGGAGCTGCTGGTCATCTTCTCCACTGCCATCATTCAGTCTGTCCTGTCTTCATCTATCGCAGTGTGGTTTGGCTCATCCACAAAACAGAACAGGTCCAGACTGCAACGAATAATCAGGACTGCAGAGAGAATCAAAAGGACTGCAGAGAGAATAATCAGAGCTGACCTTCCCTCCATCCAGGACTTATACAGGTCTAGGGTCAGGAAAAGAGCTGCCAACATCTCTGCAGACCCCACACACCCTGCACATAAACTGTTCAGAGTTTTACCTTCAGGCCGCCGCTACAGAGCACTGTTTACTAAAACCAGCCACAGAGACAGTTTCTTCCCCCAGGCTGTTTCTCTGTTAAACATTCAATAGAGTACAGAACAACAGCATACAGATGTTGCAAATGCACATTTTCTATTAGATATGTGTATATTGTACATTGTAAATTTGTATATTCTGTAATGCAAAAACAGAACAAAAGAGCAAAGTGTACCGGAGTCAAATTCCTTGTTTGTATGTACGAACTTGGCAATAAAGCTGATTCTGATAATTAATAGATCATAATGAATTGGGTAAAAGGTCATAATAAATATGTATAAAAGGGCCACATAAATGCCACATACCTGATATTTAATGTGCACCTCAAATATACTTTCTTGTAAAATTAACACTTTTATATGTAGTAAAAAAAGAACTCCAGTAGTCTGAATATGCTGTAAACTGAAACGCATACTTTGGAGTTAGTTATTGTAGGCGGAGCAGGTAGTTAACCTGCTAACAATACACAGCCTATTCCTGCCATTCTTTAAAAAACGGATTTAAAACAGGAGCAATTCAAATGAAAACCCAATCAGAAACGATAGCATATGACGCTGTTAAAACTACAGAAATCCTATCTATAATCCACGGTAATCTAACGGTAACATGGCAGCTAATTCCATCGAGCTAGTCTGGTTAGCTTCAATCCTGTAGCAGCTAACCTGAGCCAAACAAATAAACTCGTGATTTTGCTGTGAATTGAGATAAATAAATGCGACAAAGCTGCCTCTATCTTGTGATTATAAGTTATTGGCCCTGATATTATTCGTTTTGGATTCATCTGTAAACAAACTCACCTTTATGTGGGGTCCAATTAAAACGTTTGCCGACAGGGGTTTTCTGTTGTTGTTAGCTAATGGTTCTACAACTGGCAGCTCTCCAGTCACGTCGCACAAAGAGCGCAGCCTGCTGTCAGGGAGTGGAATTACAGCCCGGTTACCCTACTTATACAAAATGAGACGTCAATGTATTTAGAACCAATTAATTTATAATAAGCTATAAAGAAGATGGTTATGTCTCTTGGGCTGGACTGGTTTTGCGGCAATTCGTGCCATCTAATGGACAGTGGAGAAATCTGACAACGCTCATTCACAGACAACCTTAAAACCTGTTTTTAGCACACTTAACTTTTTTCTGTCACAGCTGCAAAATATTGCACATAATTAATTAAAATTAATCGATACCCAAGGGGAAATTAGACCCTCTGCATTTAACCCATCCCTTATAGGGAGCAGTGGGCTGGTGTTGTGCAGCACCCAGGGAACATTCTGCAGCTAAGGGTCTTGCTCAGGGACCCAGAATGGTAATCTGTGCGATACGAACCCAGACCCTTGTGTCCCCTCCGGAACGTAAACCTCCTGCTCTAACCACTAGGCCACCACTCCCCTAATTATAACTTTATGATAATAATGGACATCTAAAATATAAAAAAGGCCATCTGGAAAAAGTCATGTTTCAACTCAGTTCTGTTTAAATACATTTCCTCATATTAGTCACAATGTTACTAACTAGAGAAATGTACAGGGGCTTCTTATGAAGCATAAAAATGACAGAACTTTATTAAAACTTGTGTTAATGGTTGGAGCGATACAGATTTAATTAATCAGAACAGATAATACAATGAAAAAGGTGAGTCATTCATGCAATCCCAATTATCAGAGCACAGCTATCGACCAAACACTAGTTTCAACATTTACAAATTAACTTTTCATACAGCATAAACCAGAAGAAAAAAAAATACAATGACAGAAATAATATCTTTATAAGGATCATTTTGACAAATATTTACAAATCTAAAAAAAACCTTTATGGCGATTAAACTAATTGACAGCCTTACAGTTAAATATCAGACAAGAGGTGCTTTAAAAGATTCACTTCCGTATTTTAGGAATAACAACATTTCCACTAGTTGCAACAGGGATTAGGATCTTTCGCTGTTCCATGCGGAGATACTTTTCAATGAGCACTTCCACCGGTACCTTGTCATTTATGTAACCCTGCCTGCAAAATGCAAGGAAAAGACACATCAGTCTAACCGCCACCATGCATACTTAGACTGATCTCACATTATATTCTAATGTAAAGTCAATTGTGTATTTGTTTGTCTGTACAAACTTGGCAATAAAGCTGATTCTGATGATCAAAGAGAGTACAAATATGATGCTGTGAAGATGTACATCTCCATAATGATTGTTAAATGTAAGGTTTGTCTCAGAGTTGTACTGCTAAATTTGATACGGTCACACATACCTGACCTTTTCTTGAAAACAAACATAGGGCTTAACCTTGAAACCGAGAAGTCAGTCGAATATAGTTTAAGATTTTTCTTCTGCTTTGGATTTACCACTGTTGTGAATTGGTGCAACACGATAAGGTGAATTTAACTGAACTAATTGTGATTTTCTCAGAAGGTGCAAGAAAACTTTAAAGTTGTTCAAGAGATGTACATTTTTTGTAACGGTGGACATGAACCTTCTCCTGTAATATCTGATTTTGCCTCTTCTGGCTCTCTGAGTTCCCACGAGCAGAAGCACTTTAAGTGATGCTTCTTTTGCACAAGGTGAACCAATCAGCTAGTTAGCATTACAGTCCTTAACTGTAACAACCTGATACTTCATTCATATGTATAACAGGTTGAAAGCGAGGAATCAAAAACAAACATTTAAGAGGTTTTTATTAAATTTGTCCATAATAAATTGCTAATTTTTTATGATCAATGTGTTATGTTTAATTATTCAGTGAAAACACATTTTACACAGTGATTTACCATAGTGATTAATTAGGTTTTGAATAGACTGACCCTGAGAGGTTAATCTCACTTTCCTTTTTTTAAAATCAGAAAATGTTTGAGGGCACTCTGCACATAATGTACAGTAAACATACCTCCTCAACAGAAGTTTAACATCTTCAACCTCAATAGTTTTTCTCTTTGCATGGGCGGCATACGTCTCTAGGTCCTCAGCAAGACGGGCGAAGAATTTATCCATTCTGTCACAAAATTAACATGCATCGATTACACGGCAAAGACTGTGTTCGCTGTTATTTCTGCAAGATCAAATACAGAGGTTGGACAATGAAACTGAAACACCTGGTTTTAGACCACAATAATCTATTACTATGGTGTAGGGCCTCCTTTTGCGGCCAATACAGCATCAATTCTTCTTGGGAATGACATATACAAGTCCTGCACAGTGGTCAGAGGGATTTTAAGCCATTCTTCTTGCAGGATAGTGGCCAGGTCACTACATGATACTGGTGGAGGAAAATGTTTCCTGACTCGCTCCTCCAAAACACCCCAAAGTGGCTCAATAATATTTAGATCTGGTGACTGTGCAGGCCATGGGAGATGTTCAACTTCACTTTCATGTTCATCAAACCAATCTTTCACCAGTCTTGCTGTGTGTATTGGTGCATTGTCATCCTGATACACGGCACCGCTTTCAGGATACAATGTTTGAACCATTGGATGCACATGGTCCTCAAGAATGGTTCGGTAGTCCTTGGCAGTGATGCGCCCATCTAGCACAAGTATTGGGCCAAGGGAATGCCATGATATGGCAGCCCAAACTATCACTGATCCACCCCCATGCTTCACTCTGGGCATGCAACAGTCTGGGTGGTACGCTTCTTTGGGGCTTCTCCACACCGTAACTCTCCCAGATGTGGGGAAAACAGTAAAGGTGGACTCATCAGAGAACAATACATGTTTCACATTGTTCACAGCCCAAGATTTGCGCTGCTTGCACCATTGAAACCGACGTTTGGCATTGGCATGAGTGACCAAAGGTTTGGCTATAGCAGCCCGGCCGTGTATATTGACCCTGTGGAGCTCCTGACGGACAGTTCTGGTGGAAACAGGAGAGTTGAGGGGCACATTTAATTCTGCCGTGATTTGGGCAGCCGTGGTTTTATGTTTTTTGGATACAATCCGGGTTAGCACCCGAACATCCCTTTCAGACAGATTCCTCTTGCGTCCACAGTTAATCCTGTTGGATGTGGTTCGTCCTTCTTGGTGGTATGCTGACATTACCCTGGATACCATGGCTCTTGATACATCACAAAGACTTGCTGTCTTAGTCGCAGATGCACCAGCAAGACGTCCACCAACAATTTGTCCTCTTTTGAACTCTGGTATGTCACCCATAATGTTGTGTGCATTTCAATATTTTGAGCAAAACTGTGCTCTTACCCTGCTAATTGAACCTTCACACTCTGCTCTTACTGGTGCAATGTACAATCAATGAAGACTGGCTACCAGGCTGGTCCAATTTAGCCATGAAACCTCCCACACTAAAATGACAGGTGTTTCAGTTTCATTGTCCAACCTCTGTATAAAATAGGTCTGACAGCTAACAATGCTTTTCAGCATGAAGTGCCGTATTTAGACAACTACAAAAAGTAGTTTTTGTTACTCACATCTCATTGAGGACAGGGAAGACATCTGCAGAGACTTTTGTTTTGGCAAAGTGTTTAAAGACACCCATAAGGTAGGTCTTGGGGAGGACGGCTTCCTTCTTAGAACGCCGCGGTTTCCTGCGTCTCACCTGCTTTGGTTTGGCTGTAGATAAAGCTTCACTTGTACTACTGCAAGTGTAAGAGACAAACGGTAAAAACAGCACACTTTACCACATTATGTCAGTGGGGAAAGGCTGTCCTAGCTTGCATAAATTATGTTTGATGTAAAACAACAGCGTAGCAGAGCAGGAAGAAGTGTAACTTGCCTTGCTTGAACCTTTTTAATAACCAATGGTGAAGGCTGAGGATCAGAGGTAAAGTTCCTTTTCTCTCTGACAAATGCTGGTGTCTTACTGGAGAACTCTAGTTATCAAAAAACCCAAATTGCAATTGTTACTTTATTTTTATTTATTTTTTTATATATTATATATATATATATATATATATATATATATATATATATATATATATATATATATATATATATATATATATATATATATATATATATATATAAACTGAAGAAAGAAATCACACATACTAAAAAATACAAGCATTCATACCTTCATAGTCATTGTCCTCATCCCCCTCTTCCTCCTGTTCTGCAGGAGCTTCTAGAGGAATATCACTCTGCTGCCCACAAACTTGAGCTTCACGGCTCACCCGGAGAAGGTCAAACAACGTGTTTTTTCTGTCCACCGGATCATTTTCCAACCAGACATCGTCCTCATGATCCTGGAATGGAGGTTTAGGCCTGTCTGGTTTTCCAGTTTGAGACTGGTTTATTTCCAAACTGGTGTTCAAACCCAAAGCACTGTGGCCTTTGGACTTGGTGTATGACAAACCTGTAAAATAACACCAGGAATATGGTTTTCAAAAGGAAAACACATCTATAGGATCCATAGATCTATAGAACTATACCATTAGATATACCTGCTGTAGTGGTGTCAGTCGGATCCTCTCTCGCCTTGATGACCGGTAGAAGGAGCCCACCCTCAGAGCGATAAGCCCTGCGACTGATGTGCCCTACGTTACGCTCAAGCACTTCTGATCCCCACTCTTCTTCATGGTCCTTCTCATCCTCATTATGGTCTTCATCAGTCTGACAATCAGCTGCATCCTCCTCAGCCTGAAACTCTTCTACAACATTGCCTTGGGATTTATTAACTGTAAGTTTTTCAGCTTGGGATTCTGATCCACCTTCATCCTCAGTTTGAGAAGCACCTGCAATCTTCTCTTCCTCAGACTGCGAAGCTGCCACAGAATCTTCAGGCTGGGAATCAGCAGCAGCTTTCTCAGTTTCAGGAAGATCACCCTCTTCTTCAGTCTGAGATTGTTCCATGTCTTCGTCCCCTTTTCGGGACCTCCCTGAACCTACATCCTCATTTTGAGGCCCCACTGCAGCCTCATCTTGCTCAGACTGAGGATCAGCTGCAACTTTTTCCTCAATTTCAAATCGGTTAACACCTTCATCCTCCTCCTGAGGCCCCACTGCATCCTCATCTTGCTCAGACTGAGAATCAGCTGCAACCTCTTCCTCAGTTTGAGCTTCCGGTTCCTCAGACTCAACTCGAACATCCAGATCAAAGGTCTGAGATGCAACTGCATCCTCCTTTTCCTTAGATTTCAATGAAGCTGCAGAATCTTGATGATCATCAGGGTGATCATCAGCTTCAGTGTCCCCTGGTTTAGTTTCATCGACATCTTTTTTCCCTCTAGAGTCAGAAACACCATCATTTTCAGGGTCTGTCACATCATTGTCTTCACTGAATAAAACAGCCTCTGGTTTCTCTCTCTGCATCTTACTCTGCTCCTCTTCTTGCTCCTTTATCTCTTGCATGTGTCTCTGAAGCTGAGAGGCCATAACAGTGGGTTTATCCTGAGTTGCAATGATTGAAAGGTTAGAATTTATGGCATCTTCCTGGTCATACAGAGCCGTGTGACAGTTCATGATATCGACTGTGATATCAGGTTCGCTCAGACCCAATGTGATTCCCTCAAAATGTGTGTCTTCGCCGAGGTTTTGCTCTTGTAGCCTAGGACCGCTCACATCTGGGTAGGAAAATAATAGTTGACAAAAGAATCATCAGAGGAAAAATAAAAAGGATAATTATATCCCATAAATTATAAAGCTTAAACGATTTATATTTTGACGCATTAAAACTTAAATGTGTTACATTTAGATTTTATGTGCTAGAGCAACACAAAGTAGTCAATAGTTTGAAGTGCCCCCCTTTGGCTGCAGCCACAGCTGTGATCAAACTACTAGTAAGTATTCTGAAGCATTTTTCTACCAGCATTACAAATTTAAAGACGGAAGTTTCTGCAGGTTCTTTGCAAAACAGCTCAAGCTTGATCAGCTTGGAGGGAGAGTGTCTGCAAACATTAAATTTCCCATCAAACCACAGATTCTCAGTTAGACTTAGGTCTGGTCTTTGACTGGGCCACTAACACATGAATATGCCTTGTTCTAACCAATTCTATTGTGGCTTTGGGTGTATATTTAGGGTCGTTGTCCTGCTGTAAGGGGAACCTCCAACACATTATCAAGTCTTCGGCAGGCTCTAACAGGTTTTCTTCCAGGATTGTCCTGTACTCCATCCATCTTCCCATCAACCCTAACCACACTACTCTTAAAACAACACTGATTCCTGTATAAGTTCTTAAATATATTTTTCTAGAAATAACATGTGAAACAAACAGCCATTGGTTGCAGTGAAAAGATAACCACCTCCCATCTGTTGCTTGTTCAGGGCAGCATTAAACTCCTCCGTGAACTTTCTGTGCCTAGAAACATGTCTCTGAAAGCCTCTCTTCTCGGAACGAACGTCAACAAAGGGCGTTTTCAGAGTTAAGGAAGTGGAGCTGAGAGACAGATGGGACATGCACACATTTGGGTTTTAAATGATCAGACCATTTTATATTAAATAAGTAAAATAATGTTTATTGGAAGTTATTTTTAAGTTTACCTTGACAGAGAAAGTGATGAAAGATCACCTACTGAATCTTTGGAAATTTCTTCAGCATCTGTAAGCATAAAATGACCCAAATCACATATATGATGGTCCTGTTACACTATAGTGTATGGTATATATCTGCACTTTCAAGTTGGAAAAAGGCTTTAACTTTACATTGATCATCTTTAAGTCGTTTTTCAAAAGCGCTAACATTAAGGCTCCGATGTGGCCTCTTTCTGCTCAGTCCCTTCTTGGTGCTCACAACATTCCCCACCGTAACATCAAACAGATCATGGCCTGACAGCTCAATACTGAAAGTAGAAAATATATACATACTGGCTTTAACTCTATACAACCCAAGTGTACAAACAGTCAACATAAAGATGTTGAGCAACAAAAAAGTTAGATTTTACACCAAACATTACTGCTGAATGGACTTACAACCAGTGGCTCACCTAGACCGTGTTCTATTAACTGCATTGTCAGCTGAAGGGGGCTGTAGCTCTTCAGGGGTTACTTTCTCATGAACAACAGGGGACTTCAAAGGCTCTGAAAAGCATACCCAAATGACATGAATGTAACAAAGGGAAATCAGCCCTAATGAGAGCCACAATGTCAGATAAATCCACACACCTGTCTGTAGGATGTTTCTGAGTAAATGCCTGGGAGTTTCTTCATCGTTAAAAACCATCGAAGTAGAAGCAGTTTGCCTTCTGAGCAGAACCGAGGCAGTTCTTCGTTTAGTAGCAGGCGGGATTTTTCTGGTTATACTCTAACATAAAATAAGCCGGTCAGACTCAGAAAGGTTCAAAATAAGGTCCCTTTAAACAACCAAGTTATTGGTGTTCTTCTCACCTCATGGAGATTATGCCTCAAGCTGCGCCTGAGGATGATCTGCGGGGTTTGGGGCTCAGCATCTTTCCTCCTAAACCTGCTGCTGCGCCGCAGCCCGCTGCCACTTGGTTCCTGGGAAGCACTAACATCCAAACAGAGAAAACGTACAATATAAAAAATAGAATTACGAATGAAGACCTTTCATGGTATACTGACAACAGCATATAAAAACACCCTGAAAACCTATTGGTACCTTTTACCAGTATATAAAAAGGCTTGAAATAAACATACCTTAATTTTCAGTAGCATAATCTCACACTGAAAATTGCAGAAAAATCCAATCACTGGTTTTAGTACAATTATTTAGTAGTGGTGGTGGTGCGGTCTTCAAATAACCTCTGTCAAGGGGATTAATCAAACCTCCCCATACCAGAGACATGGCACCTTTACCCACCATTAACTGAAGAGCTATGTAACTGAATCACTTCTTAATTTTATAACATGGCTTCCTGTTTTCTTTTTAACACAACCCATGGATCAGTTTCTATAAGCCACTCTTAAAAATGGGAAAGACAAGAGAACATGCCACATCAGGCAGATGTGTGTAGATCTTTAGAAGACTGGATAAGGCTACAAGTAAATAAAATAATTTTAAGGACAAAAACAACAATAACCCATATTTATCTTGCAACCACTCCACATGGGACTGGTTTAATTAACAAAAGATGAAAGTGTGAAAAAGCAGCTCATGCCCAGTGTTAAGAATATTCAAGGATATGTAATGCTGTGGGCCAGAGAAGTAAAAATAGGTTGTAACTGGGTTTTTCAACAGGATTATGATCAAAAACACCCAAATAAACCCAGGAATCCTTCAACAAATACAAAATCAAGATTTTCAAGGTACATCAGTTACCGGATTTAAATCCTGTAGAAAACCTGTGAGCTGAACTTAAGAGAAGAGAGCAGAGGACCTAGGAGGATCTACAGAGATTGTACAAATAATGGTCAAAGATGCTTCTACTGTATGCGCCAACCTGGAGAGGTTTCCTAGAAGAACACTGCTGTCCTGGTAAAAACGGTACAAAAAGGTACAAAGTAAAACACATGTATGTGTGCCAATACTTGTGGTAGGAATGTTTTCATGTAAAAGGGTTGGATTTTTTTTCAGTGTGAGATTGTGCTGCTACACCAAAAGACTCGTTTATACTTTTAAAACAGTGTTACACAACACTTTTTCTTCCTGGAAGAGAAGACAGTACCTGCGGCTGAGAGGAGTCCTGGGCGGCTCTGTGCTCAGAATATTTTTGAGGAGAATCCGAGCTGACAAGTCCTCCGTAGGATCCATTAGTTCCCCGAGCTAAAATCAGATAACAAACCTACGAGAAACCACTGTCTTACATTAACAACGACAAGCTGGAGCCACAGACAAGCTGTCACAACAGCGCGACGTTTTACCAACGAAAGAAAACCAAACACGGTATAAATTACTACGCTTTAGTCTAGACCATAATACACTGTTTTCTGGTTCGACGTTTCCGTTTTTATCGACGCTCCCGCGTTATTTTTCAAGTGAAACCTCGCGAGAAGAAACTTTTCTCACCGTGTTTCTTCTTCGGCTTCGATTTGGTTGGTGTGTTGCTGCCCTTTAGAGACAGAAATCTGAGCTAAACTTAAAAATTTGATTTTTTTATTATACATCTAGTAATACATTAAAAGTAAAGTTTAACTTGCAAAAAATGAATACAACATTTTAAATGTCAGAAAAACGAACACATAAGTGGCAAATATTTATATACAAAAGTGGAAAAAGTCAATACGGCTTTATAAGCAATGATAAAAAATCTCTCCCAACATAAATGCATAAATTATGAAAACAATAATTGCATAAATTATGAAAAAATACAACAATATGTTGTAATAGATTCTGTCTATTATAATTATATCTGTATGCATATTAAGACTTATGCCCTACATCAAACACTGTATGGTCATCTTCTCAGGCTATATTATGCAACAATCAGCTAAAAAAAAGTGCAGTGGAGCATACACTGGTGTAAAGCTTGTTTTATGAAGTGAAGTGAAATTGATCTATTTATAATATCTATTTCAACCATGACTTTTTCTGAAATCATTATGCTCAGTCATGTCAGCTGTTATGGGCACAAATGCTATTTGTGCTATTTTTTAAGCACCTATTAGTGATACTACAATGTCTCCATTATACAATCATTTTGCATCCATCCATCTATCCATTGTATTCTGCTTGTCTAAGACCAGGTCCAAATCCAAGACTTGTACAGGTCTAAGGTCAGGAAAAGGGCACCTAACATCTCTGCAGAGACCACACATCCTGGATACAATCAGTTTTGACTTTTACCTTCAGGTCGGCGCTACAGAGCAGTATTTGCAAAAACCAGCTGCCACAGAGATAGTTTGTGCCTCCAGGCTGTCTCTCTGATGAACACAACGAACACCTCACAGCCTGAGTAGTCAGCTGCTTTGTTGTGAAACAAACATATTTGCACTATTATAATCTCCCTTTAAAAAAAAAAACTAGAAATATTGGGTGTACATACACATATATGTACAGTACAGACCAAAAGTTTGAACACAGCTTCTCATTCAAAGAGTTGTCTTTATTTTCATGACTATGAATATTGTAGCTTCACACTAAAGGCATCAAAACTATGAATGAACACAAGTGGAATTACAGGTCCTTCTCAAAATATTAGCATATTGTGATGAAGTTAATTATTTTCCATAATGTCATGATGAAAATTTAACATTCATATATTTTAGATTCATTGCACACTAACTGAAATATTTCAGGTCTTTTATTGTCTTAATATGGATGATTTTGGCATACAGCTCATGAAAACCCAAAATTCCTATCTCACAAAATTAGCATATTTCATCCGACCAATAAAAGAAAAGTGTTTTTAATACAAAAAATGTCAACCTTCAAATAATCATGTACAGTTATGCACTCAATACTTGGTCGGGAATCCTTTGGCAGAAATGACTGCTTCAATGCGGCGTGGCATGGAGGCAATCAGCCTGTGGCACTGCTGAGGTCTTATGGAGACCCAGGATGCTTCGATAGCGGCCTTTAGCTCATCCAGAGTGTTGGGTCTTGAGTCTCTCAACGTTCTCTTCACAATATCCCACAGATTCTCTAAGGGGTTCAGGTCAGGAGAGTTGGCAGGCCAATTGAGCACAGTGATACCATGGTTAGTAAACCATTTACCAGTGGTTTTGGCACTGTGAGCAGGTGCCAGGTCGTGCTGAAAAATGAAATCTTCATCTCCATAAAGCTTTTCAGCAGATGGAAGCATGAAGTGCTCCAAAATCTCCTGATAGCTAGCTGCATTGACCCTGCCCTTGATAAAACACAGTGGACCAACACCAGCAGCTGACACGGCAACCAGACCATCACTGACTGTGGGTACTTGACACTGGACTTCTGGCATTTTGGCATTTCCTTCTCCCCAGTCTTCCTCCAGACTCTGGCACCTTGATTTCCGAATGACATGCAGAATTTGCTTTCATCCAAAAAAAGTACTTTGGACCACTGAGCAACAGTCCAGTGCTGCTTCTCTGTAGCCCAGGTCAAGTGCTTCTGCCGCTGTTTCTGGTTCAAAAGTGGCTTGACCTGGGGAATGCGGCACCTGTAGCCCATTTCCTGCACACGCCTGTGCATGGTGGCTCTGGATGTTTCTACTCCAGACTCAGTCCACTGCTTCCGCAGGTCCCCCAAGGTCTGGAATCGGCCCTTCTCCACAATCTTCCTCAGGGTCCGGTCACCTCTTCTCGTTGTGCAGCGTTTTCTGCCACACTTTTTCCTTCCCACAGACTTCCCACTGAGGTGCCTTGATACAGCACTCTGTGAACAGCCTATTTGTTCAGAAATTTCTTTCTGTGTCTTACCCTCTTGCTTGAGGGTGTCAATAGTGGCCTTCTGGACAGCAGTCAGGTCGGCAGTCTTACCCATGATTGGGGTTTTGAGTGATGAACCAGGCTGGGAGTTTTAAAGGCCTCAGGAATCTTTTGCAGGTGTTTAGAGTTAACTCGTTGATTCAGATGATTAGGTTCATAGCTCGTTTAGAGACCCTTTTAATGATATGCTAATTTTGTCAGATAAGAATTTTGGGTTTTCATGAGCTGTATGCCAAAATCATCCATATTAAGACAATAAAAGACCTGAAATATTTCAGTTATTGTGCAATGAAACTAAAATATATGAATGTTAAATTTTCATCATGACATTATGGAAAATAATTAACTTTATCACAATATGCTAATATTTTGAGAAGGACCTGTATATACTGAATAAAAAAGTGTGAAACAACTGAAAATATGTCTTATATTCTAGATTCTTCAAAGTAGTCACCTTTTGCTTTGATTACTGCTCCACACACTCTTGGCATTCTGTTGATGAGCTTCAAGAGGTAGTCACCTGAAATGGTATTCCAACAGTCTTGAAGGAGTTCCCAGAGATGCTTAGTACTTGTTGGCCCTTTTGCCTTCACTCTGCGGTCCAGCTCACCCCAAACCATCTCGATTGGGTTCAGGTCCGGTGACTGTGGAGGCCAGGTCATCCCCCCCATCACCCCATCACTCTCCTTCTTGGTCAAATAGCCCTTACACAACATGGAGGTGTGTTCGAGGTCATTGTCCTGTTGAAAAATAAATGATGGTCCAACTAAACGCAAACCGGATGGAATAGCATGCCGCTGCAAGATGCTGTGGTAGCCATGCTGGTTCAGTATGCCTTCAATTTTGAATAAATCCCCAACAGTGTCACCAGCAAAGCACCCCCACACCATCACACCTCCTCCTCCATGCTTCACGGTGGGAACCAGGCATGTAGAGTCCATCCGTTCACCTCTTCTGCGCCGCACAAAGACACGGTGGTTGGAACCAAAGATCTCAAACATGGACTCATCAGACTAAAGCACAGATTTCCACTGGTCTAATGTCCATTCCTTGTGTTCTTTAGCCCAAACAAGTCTCTTCTGCTTGTTGTCAGTCCTCAGCAGTGGTTTCCTAGCAGCTATTTTACCATGTTTTCCCAATTGTTCGGACTGACTGACCTTCATTTCTTAAAGTAATGATGGCCACTCGTTTTTCTTTACTTAGCTGCTTTTTTCTTGCCATAATACAAATTCTAACAGTCTATTCAGTAGAACTATCAGCTGTGTACTGTATCCACCTCCTGCACAACACAACTGATGGTCCCAACCCCATTTATAAGGCTTGAAATCCCACTTATTAAACTGTACATGTTTTCCTTTTTATATTCCTCTATTTCCTCTAAACGTTATATATCTATGCTTAATGTCTGTACACGGTGAGCGTGTGAAACTGAAGCCAGATTCTTTGTCTGTGCACAGAATCTAAGCCCATAAAGCTGATTCTGAGATCAAGGAAGTAATAGGTTAAGAGAGATATCCAGGTATTTCTCTCTTCCGCAACGCTCTCCAGTTCATTAAACAAGATTCATAGTTTCTTTCAGGCCTGAGGGACTGTACAGTTACTCCAGCAAGTGATGGGTCTTCCCTGGAGTATGACTCCTTATGATGGGGAGGAGCATCGCTCTTCTCTGAGCTCTCCCCTAGTGATGAAGCACCCATTGTATCTCTGTTTGAGCCCTGCCACCCTTAGAGATAGGGTGAGGAACTCCAACAAATAATCTCCAAACAAAGGCAGTCAGAAGCCATCTTGTTTAGATCATTGAACCACCTCAGCTGACTCCTTTCGATGCAGAGGAGCTGCGGCTCTACTCCGGGCTCCCTCTAGGATGACGGAGTACCTCACTGCTTATTTAAGGCTGACCCCGGCCACCCTGCGAGAAGAGCTTATTTCAGTCACTTTTAGCTGGATTTTAGTTTTTTTTAACAATGATTATGACCAAACCTTTAGATAGTTGATGGACCGGTTAATCTTCACATTTTTGTTCGGCTCTTTCTATTTGTCTATCCCAACAGAATGGAGCAATGCCTGCAATATAACGTTAGGTGTAATTTAATTTAGTTGTATTTAATTGTAATTGGATTGCATAATTTATTGCTATTCTGTTTAAATTCCTCCTTTAAAAGAGATTTTTAAATATTTGTGCAGGAGGTCCATTGTCTATACCCCCTTAATCATGCAGGGCTGCGAGGTTTAGGTAAAATAAAATGTAAAATTGTATAATAAAAGAAAAAAATTAACATCCAGGGACACATAAAAGCTATGAACATCTTTTCTTTTTAAAGATATTTTTTCGGCACTAGTGGCCTTTATTTTTCCATTTTTTGACAGTAGGTAGACAGGAAAGAGGGGTAGAGAGAGGGGGAAAGATTTGGTAAATGTCGCCGGGTCCGGGACTCGACAGCCGCCATTCGAAGACTGTAGCCTCTGTATATGGTCGCGCGCTTTCGCCCCTACACCACCAGCGCCGCCTGAACATCTTTTCTTAAGTAAATGTTATTGTTTAACCTATTTTTCATGCTTTGTCAAACAAAATGTGAAGAACTTGGTCCATCTGGGGTCCCGTAGAGGCTCATAATCCAAGTCTGCACCATAACATTTAATCAGCTCTTCTTAGGAACTCTGCAGAGTATTTTTGCCTGATATGACAGAAGCTGACTGAAGACCCAAAGCTGAAGTGAATGATGGTTGTGGTTTTAATTCAAGTGCAATCCTGCACTTGTTTACTATAGGTAAAGCTGTAATAAAACCAGAACCATTCAGGTAGACCAGTTTTCTGCTCAGCATACTGAATAAACACTAAACCCCAGATAGGAGATGAAGCTCTGCCTCAGGGTTTGTCACAGCAATGTTTTTCTTATAACAAAGTCAAGTCTTGCTTCACTTCCAGTTGCTCCTTGCCCCACTTTGGAGTGATATTTCCCAACTCCTATCAGTCTTTCAGGAGGATTCCGTCTGTTGTTAACTACGGTGCTGATTGATAGCATTTTGAAATAGTAATTCTCTGCTTGTGATAGATAAAAGTTTGCATTAAAAGTATCCAGCATTCACACCTCAGTACACAAATGTAAATATTAGTGTGAAAGCAGAGACAGTTTTACTTGGAGAAGGAACTGCTCCAAGCTTTACTTTGATTCTAATGAACTTTAAATATTTCCATGTAAACAATGTTAGTCTTTAATGGTTAGATGGTAATTACATCTCGTAAAACACAAATTATATTTGACAATGTTCTGTATACAGTTAAATATCTAGGGGTTTTAGATTGTTTTTAAAAAATGGATGTCCGGATATTCCCTCACTGTGCTTTTGAGTCACTTTCTGCACTGTTTTACACTTCTCTTTAGTATAACCACAAATACTGTTTGATTTTGAAAACTGAACACAGATTTGTTGAATAGATTTTTAATGATTCACATCTCTTATAAAGAATACAGAAGTCGGGCTGATCAGCTGGCATTGGTAAACCTTTGACAGATTTCGACACAGATTCTAAAGCATTCGAGTTGCATTTGAGTGCAAATAGAAAGTGGCATTTATTTGTTAAAGGTGATATGGCTCACTGCCGAGGGAGCCATTATGACAGAGGCGGGCAAGAACAGCTGAAAAAAGCTTTTCTGCTGCTGATCGTCATTTCCAGCGTAAACTCTAAGAAAATATGGCCATTCAGTGCTTCTGGCAATTGAAGTATTTATCTAATTCAAGATTCCTATTTGGAACTAAATCAAAGGGTTATTTCAGTAGTTTTTAAGAAGTGTGAACTGTGTTTCCTAAACTCTGGTTCAAAATACTAATAGCAAGATAAGTCAAATCTGATCTGCATTATTCTATGGGGAACAGTTAACCTTTAAAC
Source organism: Girardinichthys multiradiatus (assembly GCF_021462225.1). Lineage (NCBI taxonomy): Eukaryota > Metazoa > Chordata > Actinopteri > Cyprinodontiformes > Goodeidae > Girardinichthys > Girardinichthys multiradiatus. Next base: position 5,370,610 of record NC_061803.1, on the reverse strand, counting down.
CATAGCATGAAATTTATGGAATTGTAATATTTTTAAAGAAATGACCAGCAAAACCTTGACAGGACTAGTTTACATTTAGTTAAAACCGAAAGTAAAAAATTATTTTTCTATTAATTAAAGAAAAGCTAACATTTCTTTTTTTGTGCCTAAATGGTACATTGGCCACGTAAGAAGGGGCTCGCTGCATTCAGCATTCATGCAGGAAACATTGTTGGCAAATGTGTTGGCTCTACAAGGGATATGTTAGAACTTAAAAATTGTCTTAATGGGAAATATCAACCAGAACATTTAGTTTTTAAAGCTATCTGGCTTGAAAGGATTGCGAAAACATCTTTAATGATGAAATCTGGTCAGTCCCGTCTGTCTTGGTTGTCTTCACACACCGATTCCATGTCTTTTGCTGAAATCTATACAGGGTTCTTACATACAGTTCAAATGTTTTGGTGCAGCAAATATAGCTTTTCAAAGCGGAAATTACCTAAAAAGATGTGAATAAATAAAAAATAAAAAAACATGAAAAAGACAAACTGACATACTCATGATTATATGATAAGGTGCCTTATGCCTAATGCGATGTCACCATGTATGTGTGGAAGCTTGTTTTGGGGAGGGTAAATTTTATCTTGATTAAATAATTATTTACCATTAAAAAAAAATAGAAAAAGAACAAACAGAAAAACTCACCTTGAAATGTTGTTCTGTTGGAGAAAAACTAAACCTAAAGTGAGTTTTGCTGATTTGAAAGAAAAATATGTGCCGTTGCTTTAATAGGCTAAGGCTGAACCCAAAGGCACAGTTCTGATAGAACTTAGATTATGTCAAAAATAAACATATTAACGAGAACAAGAATTTTGACTGTTTTAATAATATACAACACATCAGAGCAAAAAAAAAAAACTGAATTCATCAATAGGAAACAAGTGGTAGCCTGTTTTTATTCAAACTTCTATAGGTTTATGATCCCTTTCCCCTTTCCTACTCATTAATGTTAAATGACCAACATTACAGGTGTCTGCGTTTGGCAAGAAAGTGCATAAGCTCCACACATGGCTGTGATGACTCCGACTTAGAAATCTGGCCGGTCCTTCTTCAGTTTGGAGTAATCCATGTTCACTTTGAAAAACTGCATGGGCGAGAAAAATAGGGCAAATGTACTCAATCAGGGTGAGGAAGGCAACGTGGACTTTGACGGATGATAAGAGCAATGACATGGCTTGTGCTTTAACCTGACATGTAAACAAGTAATAACTGTTAACTAGACTGTGGGTTTTTTTGCATGCTGTGCTGAAGGCTCTTACTTTGTACTGCTGATTGTACTCCAGCTTGTTCCAGGGCTCTGGGTTGTTTTTGCGATCCCACCTGAAGACGAAATACCATAGAGGGTATCAGAGGTTAAAATATGCTGATTTATGAAAAACAAAGTGAGGGCTTACATCATCCTATATCAGGTGTCACAGATACTTACGAAACGTCAGGATTCTTCACAGCCAGTCTGGCCAAGTACAACATGCTCATCGTTGCTCCACCACCGATGAAGATGAAGAGGGGGATCAGCTGCAGGCCAAAAGCATTTATTGTGTTAAAACAAAAGCAGATAAGATGATAAGAAAGTCTTATAAAAATGAATGATTCTTATAAAAAATGTATAATAACCACCTGGAACATTTATACATGTTTTTTACATATACAGTGACTCTATGTTAAATTGCAGGTGTATTTGATGTAAACAAATGAGAGAAAAATACAATTTCCACCTTTACGTTTGCATACACCCTGTACAATTTAACCGAAAAACCATCAAAGCATCAGCCTTCTTGACAATACTTGCCCACTCTGCAAAAGTACTCCAGAACTATTAGATCATGAGGATATCTCTAGTCCACAACCCTCTTCAGGAGATCCCATAGATGTTCTGCCTGATGTAGCTATGGACTCTAGCTCTGTGGTTTTTACATATGCTTGGGCTTACAGTGATGCAGACTAATAAAATCCCAGATCATAATACTGCCAACCCCGTGTTTCACTCTAAAGTGAATTGTGGCCCAAAAAATAAGCTTGGTTTATTCCAGCCAGAGCACATTCTTCCACATAGCCATGTTTGCTTTGGAAGAAAAGACTCTTCTTCTGAATACAGGAGAATGTTGTTACATGTAAAACAACATGCTAGATATTTATGCAGCTTCAGAAAAATTAAAGCACTTCCAAAAAACAATGGCTGAAGCTGGTGTTGCACAACTGAAGGAGATCAAACTTCATGGATATTAACATTTCAACACCATCTGTGTCTTCGGCAGCTTCTTCAGTGTTGCTGTCCGACTCTTGGCTGCCTCCCCGACCAGTTTCAACGTAAAAGAAACTTCTACTATGTGACCTGTTTTAGTGATGTTAGGTGTGTACGCAAGAAGACTGAATGTTAAAATTAAATCAAAAGGTGCATTAGACAAAAACGCATTTGTATTTGCTTTTGTTTTTACAGATTTGTTTTTCAGTTGAGGTGGACGGTATATAGATCACATTAAAGGGTTTTTTAATTATCTATCATAGTTCCATTTTTCCCCTTCACAAAGACCTGGCATTTTAACAAAGGTGTGAATTCTTTTGAGATCCATTGAATCATATTATCAGGTTTAGATTTTGGATATTTGTTGTTGTTTTTTTTTTGGGGGGGGGGGATATTCAAACTGAGAATAATGGACCTTTTCACGATAAAATGTCCCAACCAGCAGAAACAAACTCGCACATGAGTGAGTCGCACACCAGCAGAGGACATAAACATCTCAGTGGTCTATTTATATGATCTCTGCCGCAAAGCAGCCTGTTTCACCCCGTCGTCCTTGGAAAAATAGACTTCAGTCAGGCCTGTATGGATATCATACGTGCTTTGGCGACCCCCATGCATGGCTGCAGTAATAATCCCCTCATCTGGATCTTTTCCCTCTAGAATATCGAGAATAGGCTAAATCTGGTAGATGTGGCTGCTGAGTGTGAAGCGCAGCCAATCCGAGAAGGTGAACAAGGGTATCAACGCGCTAAAAGAAAAAATAATGCAATGAAGATGTATTTACAAAAGGACGCAATAAAAAATAAAGCCAATTTGGATGTTTTGAATAAATCTAACGCATTATTTGTCGAGGAATTTGACACATGGAATAAACCATTTTCTGTCAAATTTAAGAGTTTAGTGTTGGTGGAATAAAACAGAATAGGGCGTTAATACATATGAATAGAAATAATCTTTTATATACTATTTAATAAGTGGTCGCCCTTCGCCTTATAATTTAGGGCATATTTTAGTCATCGGGAGCGCGCCTCCCTTTCAGAGCGCTCTGCAAAGACACGTTTCAATGTCAAGAAAGGATAATATGCACACAATGAAAATATGGCGTTACTTACAGATGGGTGGGTCTTGATTTGCTTCGCGACGACCGAGAACATGGACATGGTGGAGGGTCTTCTCCCAAAAACACTTTATGAGGTTTTGAAAAACTGCGGACAACACGCACAGCGCGGCTGCGGATCTTTTTTCTGCAGGCCTGAAAGCACGCTGCAGAGCTGGACACCCTGCTGCTGTCAGCCAATCCCTGCCGCATACGCCAAGCACCAGCGTTGACACCGGTCCGAGAGGCAAAGGGCTGAGGGCTCTTAAAGAAAAATCACCTGCTGCCCACACACCAGTGCGAGTCAGATGAAGACAAGAGAGCCTTGCTAAATTATCCACACTTCACGTTTTGTCAATCACATCAACACATTTAATGCATTTTATTGGGTTTCTGATGGAGAGCCACAATGTCTGGAGGTTTGGTGGCTCTTTGAAGCACAGACTCCAGCTACATTACCCATCTTGAATCCCCTAAAGTCCTGAAGGGGGTTCCAGTCACACTCCTCCTGATGATTATGCATCTTTTTTTAAACCCCTTTTTCCTTCCACTCAACTTTCTATTTATATACTCGGCCAAAAAGCTTTTTTATTGGTCTCGTGCAAGATTTGAATATTCTAAAGGTCACAATTTTCAAACTTCAGATAAATGTTTGAAATATAATCGCTTTGTGCAACTGAATTACTAATACAAATGAACTTTTCAGTTATATTGTACTTTACTGCAACGCACCTGTAAGCCCATCAATTACTTTGAGACTTGGTAAAGTCAAGGTGATGTTTAATGTTCTGTTCACAACAATCACAGGAAAGAAAGGCCTTTACTCTTATCTATTTGCATGCAGGGAGAGTGTGCAGAAAATGGGACCACAGCTCAGATTAAAGTACCCATACATTCTCCAAATCAAACATGGTGTCAAACATTTGTACCAAGTTAGTTCAGAAAAAAAGATTTGTTTGTAGTGCTTTCATTTTAAACATGATAAACTCTTGGGGGCATGTCATCAACGCTAATCCAGACCCCAACCACCCAAATCAAACAACAATGGTCTCAATGCTTTATTCTCTCCTTGTGATGGAAATTATTTTTTGCTCCACCATAATTTTGACAATGTAAAAGTATGAAAGTAAAAGCAAAGACGTTTAAATGACCTGTACACCTCAGCATCTTAAAAATTATGGCAACAAAAACTAAAATATTTGCAGCTGAAATGGAAAACAACTGAGATAAAAAAACTTCACTCAGGTGAGGAAAGCAGCAGAAATTACTAATTGGCATCAACATATGGTGCTCAAATTATCTGACCTTTGTGAATTCAAGTGCTCACATGGGCCACATACCAGCAGAGGGCACTAAGGAGTCAATTTCCTTATGCTTTGGGCCAGTCAATTATATTTACTCGTTTTCATTTTACATAAATACAGAAGAGACTACAAGTACTGGAGAAATGACACAGAACACAGTTTATGGTCACACTATATTTATGTGGACAGAACACAGAACCTGAGAGAACAGCACATTCCCAACATCCAAACAAAAGGAAACATTTTTGTGTCATATGGAAAACAAACGCTTCTATTCTCCTACATTTCTAAAAAATAAAAAGACACTGAAACTACATGTTAGTCAAAAGATCAATCAACTCTCCGCCTCCCTGCTCTCACACAACATCTTTCAGACATTAGAACTAAAAACATTTTTTAAAAAGGGGAGAAAAAAATAAACATCCTCTCCTGGAAGTGCATAAAACTCCACCCGATGATGAAATACCTGCCACGAACAAACACCAACAGAACTAAACTACAAGTAGCAGGAGTTTTTTTTTTTTTTAGCTTATGCTGCAGGTAACTGATAAAGACGTACAAAATACACTATACTACTCTGAAGATTTACAACGAAGTACAAACGTGAACGTAAAGAATTGCGACTCATAGGTAGCAGTTCAATTTGTGCAAACGTGTCTACCAGAAATGAAACTAGTTGATCGACTTGTCAGCTTGGCAGAACAAAAACATGTAAGCAAACAATTAAAGATGACGCATCTATACCACTAAAACTGGTTAGGTAGTCAACCAGGCTGTGAAACCTCAAAACTATAATATCAAGAATACACCTAGAAACATTGAAAAATAGAGTCTTTATCCACCAACTCATACAAAGTTTTTCACAAAAAACAATGAACTACCTTAAAGCAGGAATGCATGAGCTGAAGCTATTGGGTATAAATGATGCCCAACTCCAACAAAATGAAATTTCCCTTTAGTCTAGTATAATAAAAAATGCGATTTCATTGTCTTCTCTTGAATCAAGCAAAGATTACCAGGTGATTTGTCACGCACAAGCAACAGGTGCAGCATCGCGTTGCACATAAATATCTTTGAATACTTAATAAGCAAAAAAAAAAAACCATTTCAACAATAGCCAGGTGTTCTCATGAGAGCCTAGCCTCCTGACTTTTCGGACAAACATCGATAAACATGCCTGATATCATCAGTTCTTTGAAAAAAAAAAAAAACAGAAAAAAGGGAGGATCTAAGCAGGAAGTGAGCCGTCAGTCATCCAACAAAGCTTCAAAGTCAAAGCTCAGTTTCATGTGTTTTTTGGCCAGAACTTTCTTTGGATAATAAACCAATCGAACCTGATTTAAATGTGATGAGTTCTTGGGAACAAGAACTATAGCTTATAAGATCTTTCCTTTGGGTTAGAGTGGATCTCAAAAGAGTACACACCCCTGGTAAAATGAAAAAAGAAAATGAAATCCTGATAAACTCAAAAACTTTTTCCACTTTCAAAGCGACATGTTCTGACCAGTTGAACTGAAAAGAAAACATCTGTTAGAGGAAAAAGGTGTAGAACAAGAGCAGCAATAAACTGGTTCAATAAGTGTTCACACTCATTTTGATTTGATTACAGCATTCCAGAGCTACTTGCCATCAATTCTAGTGAATCTGTTCAACCTGAAATAAAGTCCTGCTGTCTAAGTGGGATTTTCCTGACATCTGTTAGCTAAAGCCAGGAGGATCATCGTACAAAGGTACCAGTCATAAGAAGGCTACAAATAAAATTCCGTAGCATTATTTATATGCCATGTCACTGGGAGAACAGTTCTCAACAGTTAGGAAAATATGGGACAACAGAGACACGGAAGGGGGCTCTGAGCTACTCCTTACAATCCGACTGATTTGGAGAACTTTCCCCAAATAGAGTGGGTCAATATAAGATGTTAAAAGGAAAGACTCCAACTAAAGAAAATCGACTGCTGTAGCTGAATCAAATGCTGCGAATGTTTTTCTAACTCAAGCAAAACAATTTCCGCATTAAAAGGTGGAGAAAGTTTGGAATTATTCATCACGGTCTCAGCTGTAGCATTTTACCAGGGGTGTTTACACTGCTGAGTCATTGCATGTATGTTATTCACCTCCAATGTTACTTATATCGGATTATTTTAGACCTGTAAGGAAGAAAAGCCCCTCCTAAAGAGCAGTTCAGACACACCTGTCCTGTCCAGCTAAACATCTGCATCACCATTTTCACAGAAAAGAGCTGCAGCTGTGATCAGAAGGCGAGGCCCTCTCCCGAAACGTCTCCCAGGACAGTGGAGGTTCCAGCAGGATCAGGAGAGGAAACCTGGTTTCCAGAGGAAGCCGTCAGGCAGGAGCTCGTTCCCTGGCTCGAACAGTTCCCGACGGGAGATACTGTGAGGCTCCGGAACAACAGCTCCATGGAAGGAAACAGGGGCTTCAGAAGGCTGACGGGGCAGAAGGCTGAGCCTCCATGGGGGGTGAAGTTCACCTTGTTGGGATCTGGGCAGGAGGAGACCAGGGCTTCCTTGTGTTGATGTGGAATACTGCTGGAGAAATTAAGATTTAGTCAAACTAATACTAAAAATAGGGTTTGGGTTCATAAATGCACAGATTACAAAAAAGTTCTGATACAATCAAGCAAGTCCAGTGTGCCTGAAAAAGAAGCTAAGTGTAGTCACTACAAGCTTAACCAATGATACACAGAGAGAAAACTACAATCAAGAGAAACAGGAATTAAACTGCAGCTTCACTTCCATTTCATAATTTTACACATAAGGGCTGCTACTATTCATAGATATCCAGACTCAACTTTACAGAGTTCAGAGTCGTTTTAAACAAAGTTAATTTTGCTGATTGAATGTTTTCATCAATATTTCTTTCTGGAAACAAGATGCTGAAGGGAGATGAAACCTCATCAGAGCTCTTATCTGTTGCATGGAAAGTGAGAGGAACTGGAAAACGAACCAATGAGATTTAATGTGGTTTAGTGTTAGAAAGCGAAAGACTGCATCCAGCATGAGGTGGAGGTTACCCATTTCTGATAGAGACTCTGCAGCTTATAGATATTGGAACAACGCAACAAAATGTCAGCAGTAAGAAACTAAAGAGATGGAACATTGAACTTGTCATGCAAAGCATGTGTGTAGGAGCCATTTTTTCACCCCGTGTGTGCCGCTAGCAGTCATCTTTTGTGTTTCTAAATGATTGTATAGAAGGTGAGAACATCTGACTAGGGACAGGTGTTGTTGGTCAGATGAACCAAACGTTTTGTGATCGCTGCGCTGTTGTGATTCATGTTGGTGAGCATCGATCGCTAAGATGAGCACCGATGCAGTTACTGAACTTTCCTCAATATCACAACGTTTGATTCTCAACAGAGGAATGCACTTTTTTTTGTTTAATGCCTCGTTTTAGAAATGCATTAAATGTTCCGTTTTCCCTCTCTTGTTCTTGTCTGCTACAGAAACGCTCAGATAACAGCAGAATGTAGAGAAAACGACAACATGTCAGACTGATTCAACCTCTCTAAATGCTGCAGAGAATGAAAGTGATTCAAACGAGCAGCAAACCAGGAGGAGCCCACTGCTGCTTGGACTGAGGACACAGGATGACGCCTCAACGCTGTTCAAGATGAGAGTTATGATTTTACAATGCTTGCATTCAAGCATCAACTATTATGCTAACATCTCAAACCACTTGGAAGGTAAAGCGCTGCCTCAACAAGAACATTTCATATGGTTTAAATTTGAATTCTTTTACGAGATTTTTTTAAAAGCTGTAGTTTTAAGCCATTTCCTGTTTTAATGACAATTTGAAACCTTCGTGCGTAAATAAAAATACAAAATGCCCACCCAGGTACAGAGCAATATTTCTCCTCAGGAATCACTGATCTTACTTCCTCTGAACCATACCAGAAAGGCTGTAGGACAGATGAAGGTAAAAAAGTACCTGAACTCCTCCCAGACTCGGACCTTCTCGCAGCCCTCTGGAGGCTCTCTCTGGAAGCAGCAACTTTTGTTGAGCCCTGGAGACGAGGAGATTTGTGGTGGCAGAGGCAACTCCGCCTCACTTTGAGAGGACGCTGGAGACAGATGACACTTCTCTGCCGAGCCTGAAATAAAGAGAAAAATTACTCACAAATAATTTTTTTGTTTCTTGCTTTATCAACAAGCAAGCAGAGGGTATATAAAAGGAGACTGTATAAAGTCAATCTAACAAACTAGCCTTGGTGAGGGTCCAGAGAAGTATCTAGAGAGTTAGGTCGAGGTGAGGAGCAGGGGGAGGAGCAGTTGGAGGAGGACGACAGGGGTGTGTTGGCACAGTCGCTTTGTGAGCTGCTCCTGCAGCTGTGCAGAGGGACAGGAGCACGGTGACCGTCTGGAACTTCTAGTAGCTGTTGAGATGGAAAACAAAATTAATCAGCCATCCCTGTTATTTTACTAAAAGAAAATACATGAAAGCTGTGAAATAGGGGTCAGGAAAACCCCATGTGTGGAGCATAGGAGATACCTACCCTGTGCTGTGGAGGTGGAGACTGACTGATGAACATGCCCTCCAGCTCCTGGTTGAGGCCCTCCACACTGCAGCGCAGTCGAGGGACCAGGGTAGACAGGGGAGAGAGTGGGATGGGAATGGGCCCAGTCTGAGGACACAAACATGTTCATCTGAATTTAGATTATCTTGCGATACAGAAAGGCCAAAATTTATATATTTTTTTTTTAGCTATGAAGCTTTGATTAACTGATCAGCAAGTGAGACCACCTACAGAAAGACTGGAGTTATGGCAGTTTGCTGCTCTAAAGCATACGGGTGTTAACAATGCCAAGAAGGAAAGTCATCAGCAACTCAGCAACGATCTTAAGAGAAGCAACTGTTGAAACCCTTTAAGCTGGGAAGGATGATAAGGCCATTTTCAATCAACGTTTAGCCCATAATTCAAGCTGTTCCAATAGCTGCTAAATCTTCTCAGAAGCGGACCAGCAGAACTTCCCCTCTCTAAAACAAATTTTATAGCACAACCTAGCAGTGTTTCCCCTAGGATTTTCTCTGTTTATGTGAAGTAAAGCAACCCACCCCACGTTTCATTTGAATGAGCGACAAAACTTCTGGAACTACACCAAAATGCACCAAGACCTGTTCAGAGAAAACCAAACCAGTATATCAGTGCAAGACGTCCATGTCAGGCACAGTGGTGGAGGAGTGATGACACCCCTTTGATTCCATAATCCCAGTTTCTCAGCTACATGACTGAGTGCTCACACAGCCCTTGATCGCGATCGCCTTGACGCATGGGTCAGAATGTGCTGTGTAAAGGGCGTTGCTGCACGTCTATTACACAACTATGACCTGAAAGGGGATAGTAAGAAAAAAACGTAGATAAAAGTTACAGATACCCAGAGCACTGGGTTTGAGAAAGCTGTTATAAAGTTCTAATTACACTTCCTCCCAAAAACGCGTTGCTTAATGTTTCTAACAGATCAACTGACTCTGCAGATCCGGTTAAAAAGAATTCATTGAACAAGAATCTACCTCTGCTGAGGACTTTGCAGATGAAGGGTAATGTTAACCTGTTTCCTCTTCGTTTCGTTTAGAACTTGTTGACAATTCAGTTCATGTTTTGTTTTTTTCGCAGATCCAAATAATCGAATGCAGACAGAAATAACAGAAATCGCCGTTCTCCTGCATCATAAACTAAACGCTATGCTGACTGCACACTGACTACTGTTATAACAGTGTGCTGTGATGCGTTTGGGTCTTTACCCTCTGTATGCCCTAAAAATGAACCGTGGAATGGTTCTGGAATGACTTTCCATTTGCTTCAGATTGCAATCCACTATAAACTATGAAGAATATTTTTTTAAACCACTGTGGTCACAAACCTCAAAAACCAAATGAAGCGAGCAACTACACAACACTACGAAATGACCAGCTGTGCTCAAAAGCAGAACTACGCATTACTTTCAGAGAAGCAGAAACACATGTGATGTACTGAACGTCCTGTTGCTTCAGTGTTTTATTTCATTCACTTCCTTTGAATAGTTGCAACGTGTTAATTTGCTATCGGCAATACATGTCTGGAAACAGACTGCCGTAAAGGAATATTATGAACCCTCTATGGGCCACTGTGTTTGTTTGATGATGGTAAAGTACCTGAGTTTCTCCTAGGCTACAGCTCCCAGGAGGATAACAACACTGACGATCTTTGTCATGCACCCCAGAGGCTGCAGGCCGGCTGCCCTGCTGCAGTTGTTGTTTTAGTTTAGCGATCTGCAAAATAACATCAGGTTACAGCATTTAGAGCTTTAATTCTGAATAAAAAGATACTCTGAAATGTCTGAAATATGTTGCAACCAGATGTATGTAGGGGATGGTTCAGATTTGGTGAGGCATGAATGAAAACAGGAAGTTTCCTACCAGCAGATGAGATCACTGCTCAGTAAAACAAAGACTTCCAAGCTCACCAAATGTGGCTGTTAGAAACCTGTTGAGGTATACAAGCAGAAACTGACCTCTCGCAGATGCTCAGTGCTGCCCCAGGATGCTGAACGTTTGTGGCTGCTGCTGTTGCTAGCTCGCCTGCGATGGGACTTGTCCACCCATGAGTTTGGGGTCTACAGATGATGAAAAGCAAGTTCTTTATGTAACTTACCCACGTTCAAGAAATCATCATTAACATTCTGGCCTAAAAGGTCACAAGTGACAAGAATAAATCACATTTACATAAAAATCTCTAGATCATATTACCACCAGTATCACACAGATCAGGCGGTTTTATTTTATTCTACACTTGACATTCAAACAGCTGACACCCACAGATATTCTTATTACACTACTGGAAGAGCAAAAGAGCCGAAGAAACTGAAAAACAGAGAAGGTGGAGGATGTGGGCAACCGAGGAGCAGTGGCGAGTGTCTGCACACACAGAGCAGAGAGGATGGGTGCAGCCAGAACAGCCTCATTAACTGACTTCAGTCCCTGTTCTCATGGCTGTGGTTCACACCATATAATAGCTGTGCAAGCACCGGACATTCACCCCCCTTCCTTCTACCCACTGTCTTTCAGCAACTCCTTTCTTTCTTTGCAAAAAACTGCAGGGTAATAAATACATACCATGACCCACCAACACCAACCTGCATATTCACACAGAGTGTTAATAAAATAAACTAAATGAGGAAACAATGATAAACTGCTGCATTCCATTCATTCCTCTGACAGAGGAACTCATTTTCAAACTCTCACACATTATTATTTCCACATTTCTCTATCTAGAGCTGACCTGGGTTGATTTGTCCTTGCAGGGTGGACTGCAATGGGCTTCTGGCTCCTTCGGCCAGTGTCCCTGCAGGTAAGGCCCGATGATGGCGTCCAGGGACATCGTCCGTCTCATGCCCGAGCTCAGCTGGTTCAGTTTGGCCTTTCCAGCTACAAATGTCACAGAAATACACAACACCTTTTATGAAAGGCAGATAAATGGCAGGAATTCATGTTTTCTTCTTAACAACCCAAAGTTATCACATTTCATGGTCTCTCTGAGGGGGAAGGAGTTTGATTTTGTAAGCGAATTGCAAAATGTTGATATTATTCTGGACAGTGAAGCAGTTAAATGTAATCTTCAATGATCGACACAGCCATCAGAACTTTTAAAAAAAAACCTGCTAATACTCCATCAATGTACCATTTTAGAGAAATACTGTGAAAAGTTATCAATTTTAAATATGCATGTCGCACATGGCTGTATGGGGCACAGGGTATAACGGTACTACCCCTCCTCCACCTGTTGCTGCACGCTGTCCTCTGAAAAAAAGCCACTAAACTTTGCGTGCACAAAGAAATGCTGATGTCTAGAAATAATTCCTGCCGTGATAAAAACAGTCAGGGCGTGAAAACTACAGAAACCCCACCCGTTCATGTTAGGCTGACGCCGTTTTAAAACTACAGTTGGCAAGATATTAGTGGCAACAGCTACGCTGCTGGCTGTGGTCTCTGCCTAGAAAGACAGTCTGACTAATTAACCAGCTATTATCAGTTTATTACATTCAAAATCTTACAAAATAAAGAACAGCTCTTATTCTATATTTGTGCATGGATTCAAAACTATAAATTGATGTTATTGGCATGGTATAGTATTATATACAAGAGCTGATTATCGCTTTTCTGTTTAAATAAAAAATGTGATTTTGATGTTTTGGTGTAAATACACTTATTTTAATAAGCATGTAGATATAGTGCTTCAAGCCCTACTGGATTAAAAACCAAATATATATATATTTTTTACACTACATGAATACCTTTAAGAAGTCAGCAACAGGTCAATAGGCTCAAGCTACTTTGGCATCAGACCCTTTCAGGAGCTAGAATGAAAGACCATCTCCACATCAGAAAACAAATTAAGTATTTATTTAGCAAAAAAAAAAAAAAAAGAAGCCAGTACAACCAGACTCAGTAAATATTACTCACTTCCTACTTGTTTACTTGATTAACACATACACTTAATATTCAAGTTTACTTAAAATGAAAAGCATCGCATTGACAGTAAAAGATATTTTGTTGAAAACTGTGTAACATCACAACATTGTTTTATAACTAATGTCCCTCACATTGTTTGTTAGAAGCATATTAGCGTTCCGTATATTTATATAACCTTATTTTCCCAATGTATTGTTAACACACAGCGATTTGAAACTACTTCACTATCCCAGCATTTAAGATCAAGAAATATAGATCATGTCCAGATTAGAGCTAAGTAAGTGACTAAAGAGAAAAATATTAGAAAACAATTTAAAGCACTAATTGCCTGGAGTAAACTTATTTTATAAAATCATTCATTTTACTGCATTGAGGTAGAAGAGGGTTCTTTGGGATAAAAATATTAAAGACTACTTAGGACGTTAAGGACTGACATCCTTCATAGCTGGATTATTTGAATACTTATTTTCATCGTCATTTTAAGTCTGAACCCTTAGCATGACAGGTTAGAAATGTTTAGTTTTCTATGCAGTGTTTAACAGGTGTTGAGTCCATACCTGACTTCCCATCCCTCCGGTTTGGTCGAGGTTTGCTGGCCAGCTTGAAGGGAACAGTCGCCTTGAGGGGCTGCAGACCCAGAGAGCCAGGCCGGGGATGTCCAGCTCCACTTCGGCCAGACATGTCTGCGTGAACCAACCTGGGACCAGCTTAAAATAATTACCTAAAAACTAGCAGCCCAGATTGAGAAGCTGTAATGGGGGGCCGCTGCTCGTAGCTTGGCTAATTCACCCACTGCAACTCTTCCTCCTGTAGTGATGATGATTAATCGAAACCGTTACAAACTTCTCTCCTGAACCGCACATCTAACACTTTCAAGTGAATTAAAGAGGTTTACTTCACCCAGCTCGACATAGAAACGTTTTATTGTGCAAACGCCTTCGCTGGTGATACTTTTTTTGTTGTTGCCTGTGTCGTTTGCGAGTTAGCAGCCTAGCAAACCAAAGTTTCTTTGTGAGGATGATGAGATATTTCACCCCTCTGTCGAACGAGGAAGCAGCTCCAGCTTCAAAAAAGTCACTCCACCCTCTTCAAAGCTCATTTAGAGGCTTGTTTCATTATGTTTCTTTCAGGCCGAGTTGTGTTTTGACGGCCTTGAAACTAGCTAAACCAGACGTGGTTGCCTTCCTCCTTCGGTGTTCTGGATTTAATGGCAAACTCCAAACACTTCCACCACAACCACGCTGGAGTGGATTTAATTATGCCAAACCAGGACCCAGCTCTAACTTCTGATTGGCTGGTGGGAACTCACTCTTGAACCCTATTGGTCAAACCCCCATCAATCCGTCAAACATCAAACAATAAAATGTACTGTCCCCGCCCCCAATTCATACGTCGCATCGACTGATTTACTGCGTTTAAAAGTCCTCCAAAATCCTTAATTACACCTTTTTAGGTTTGTAAAGTCGCAGTTTTACTAATGCCCACAACATTATACTAGACTATATAGCTATATAGATATAGATACACAGACTGCTTTTTGAAGTGCAGTAATTATAACTACTAATCACTTCTGCCATGATTTAAAGCTTCTAGCCATAATTTTCTGTAAAATCAACCAAATCCATTTAGAAATAGTTTTTCACCAGCAGAACACCATTTTATGGGCGTTGTTTCTGTATTTTGCGTAAACTATTATTTAATCAATATCCAATCTACTATGCAAATGCACTTCCAAGCACATATCTCTCTGGTGACATCACAGAAGGCACAAATGTTCCTTTTATTTGTATTTGGAAGTTGGATTCTATGAGTTTTCAGTTGGAAATACAAGAATGCCTCCAGATGTCAGAAAACTCACATTGAAAGCCAGAGGTAATCAGGCACATCTGAGTTCAACAACTAATATATCTGCCTTGCATACAAAACAGTGAGAGTTGGAGGACTAAACTATTAGCAACTCTGACAGTTTGGATCTCATTAAATCAGTGGCACAAATACAGGCTATACAACCTCTACTTGTGAACCTTTTGTTTTTGAAAAAGATAAAATGGAGAGAAATACATTGGTATCATCGTTTTTGCTAAAAGTATTTAGCAAACCAATTAGCCAATCCCAGATTGAAAGCAAAAGAGCAGAACCTCATATCTATATAATGTTGATTGATTTTGCTTCAACATGTTTCACTGACCAGGGACACTTACAAGAAACAGTTAAGATCCATTATTTGGCATGAAATGTGTTCATTTTCAAGGTCTAATTTCAAAATGTATTTTTTAAATACAGTTTATCCAAGTTGATTCTGCCACAGCAAATGTTACTCTCCCATATGATATGATTTCCAGGTTTATTAACTACCTCAGCAGTCTATTTGCATGTAAACATATAAAAAGTGGATAGCACACTGTCTTGCAGTTTGCAAATAACAGTTAAAGCTGCTCTGTTGGTCTACCAACTATGATTATGGGGTGAGTTCTTAAATGCAAGGGATAAATTCTGAAAGAGGACCTATAAATGCTTTACAATATTCCCAGGTAGCATCATGGTCCTCAAACTGTGGTACAAGTACAACTGGTGGTAAATGGGCTACCTTTTGTGGTATGAATATATTATAAACAAAAGGTTTGAGAACCAGTACTAGGACACAGGCTAGTATATATAAAACTACAAACATAAAACACAAGTATGTTTCTATCTTCTTTAGTCATTTGTTCCTTTTTTTCAATAAATAACTCCAAGCTGGATGAGTGTGTATGTGTGAGCACCATCTGGGTGGACTGCGAGGCTGCTTTGGGTGGTGTAAGTGTGTATTAGTGAGACAGCGTGCTTTGTGTGAGATAAATGTCCTGCCTTTGTGTGAAAGGGAGTGCCAGTGGTGGGGACAGGGGAAGAGGGCAAAAGATAACATGACACCGCTTTCACAGGCCGATCTTAGACCAGCGCAAACCCTCAAAGCGTCCCCTCTTCAAAACCCCACAAATACAAAAATGTGCCCCTCTCGAATGTATTCATACCCCTAATGCAGAGACAACATGCTTGCTTGTAGTACTCCCACAGCAGAAAGAGAGTGAAAGTGCTTTATCACCCAGGGATGAAGAGCCAAACCATGTGTTCGGCAGTGCGTTGCACCCAAGAATTGATGTCACTCAACCAAAGACACTGAGACAAAGCTCGATAACTAAACTCAAACTTATCACAAACCCACTGGCATCCATTTGTTTACAGCCAGGGAGCTAATTGGACAAAATGTCAATCAGTAATACATGCCATACATAAAGCATTTCTAACATTTACCAAAAGACCACCAGCTAATGTTTGCTTAGCTCTATTTGTCTGAGGTAATGAATAAATGAGTCTAACCTATAACCTCATGTGAACTATTTTAAGCTCATTTGAGGAGAGAAGATGTCATGCAAGACAAAGTTAGCTTGCAAAGGAAGCCGTGAAAACAAAATGGTGCGGGGGGAGGGGGGCTTGGTGGGTTTCTTAGTTTTACAGTAAATGACACTGATATCAGCAGATTCTGTGGTGTAGCTTCACACCAAACCCCAGCATGTGAGTTTCTTCTGGCGTTAAATCAACAGTAAACTATGTCAGTGCTGTGAAAAGGAAGTTTAATATAAAAGAAACTTGTAATTAAGATACTAATGAGCCCTAGAGTATTTAGTGTAATCTAGGTTAGCAACTGGCGTCATCTTAAGAGTTAAGATTTTTAGTCAAAATGAACATTTAAAAACATATTATAGTCATTCTGGGGGTCGCAACATCTTAGTGGATCACTCACCCATCCAAATCATTGAATTCAGGTGTTGCCATCACTGAGGTCCTCAGGTAAATGAAATCTAGCACCTAGGCAAGCACACTGCTTCGGTTAACATTTGTGAAAGAATGAATGTAGACTTATTGCACAAGTGGCATCCAATCCATACAACCATTTGTGCAATGACTCAAGTCGTGAAAGTTCTTCACTACTAAATGTTCCCCGGTCACCTGTTAGAGGCAGTAAAGCAAAGTGGAATGGTTTGGGATAGATAGCAACTCACCCATTAAGTAGTAGGGCACTTAAGATCACAGAGCAGGGTCAGCGTATGCTGAGGTGCAGAGTGCGCAGAGGTCACCGACCTTCTGCAGAATCTATGGGCACAGACCTCCAAACGTCAGGTGGCCTGCAGATTAGCTCAAGAACAGAGAGCTTCATGCAATGAGCTTCCATGGCCGACCAACTGCATCTAAGCCTTAAATCACCAGGCGCATTGCAGAATTTCTGTTGCAGCGGTTTACAGCACGTCACAACTGAATTCCAGAGCATATGAGATGTGTGACGAAGTGACGAATCACGCTTCTCTGTCGGCCAATCCAATGGATGAGTTTGGGTTTGGCAGATAAAAGGAGAGTGGTATTTGCACTGTGTTCAATGTAAAGTTTGCTGCAGATGTCTTGTAGGAGTTGGGTTCTTCCTGTTGGTTCCAGTCAATGGGTATTTTATGCTTCAGTATAGCAAAACATTTTGCATAATTCACTGCTACCAACTTTGTGGGAGCAGTTTGGGAATGGTCTCATCCTGATAAATCGTGACTGTGTGTTGTGGAAGAACATGGATAGCTTGCATAGATTCCTGACTTCAGCCTGATAGAACACCTTTGGGATGAATCAGAGTAGAGACTGTGAGCCAGGCCTTCTCATCCAACATCAGTGTCTGACCTCACAAATGAGCATTTGGAAGAATGAGACTAACTTAAGAGATGTTTTTTAATTTTTTACGCTATTTTTGTAACATTATCCAACAAATGCTGAGAATGCTGAAACTGGCAAAGCACTTAGTGTTTATCATTTTTATCGATGGCTATACATTTGTCTCCAATCCATCCAACAGCTTTAGAAATATCCCCATAACTGAGAGATGTAAAACTAAATGACACTGGAGTGCTTAACTTGGGAAATAACATGTTCACACCAGCAATTACTGTTTCCAAAAAAAGGCAGTTTTATTGCAGTTTTAAGTAACGCAATAATTTCCAGCTTTCAGCCACAATGCATTAGATTGTAATGTTGACGCAAGAAAAATCAGCATCCTCCATTTTTACTGCAACAAATGTTAAAGATGTATAAAAACGTTAAAATAAATCCATCTTTGATTGGAGCAGCATAATCTAAAACTGGAAAGATTGGAAAAATAATCTTTAATCTGAGTACAATTATTCAGTAGGGAAAATATTACATTACATTCTGGGGTACAATGTTATGCAACAGAGGCTCATTTTCTTTAAAACCACTGGAACTGTGATAATAACGGACCAATATTTATCTTGCCACCATGCATAGTGAGCAGGATGGTAAGGGGGTAAAAAAATCCTTAAAACTGACAGAGAACTGCAGCAAAGATTGCCATTTTGGGGTCAATTAGTCTCCATGACAACCAGCAGACACTTTATACATGCCAAATGGTTTGTTAGGTAAGCCTGCCAGGAAAAAAGCCTTTTCTGTCTAATCATCACTAACATGAACATGTGGAGTTTGGATAACACTAATTGGAACCATTTGCTTTGGTCAGATGAGCCAAAGATTTAGTTTAAAAAAAAATAAAACACTCCAGGTACTATGTAGAAAAGCAACTCAAACCCACGATTAAGCATGGTGGAGGCTCTGTGATGCAATGGGCCTGGGAATCTTGCTCGGATGAACTGTTTGAAATACTAGCACACTGAAAATTTGATCTTTTAGCTGAATTATGATGTCTACTTTTAAGGCTAGGCTTAAAACTTTCCTTTTTGATAAAGCTTATAGTTAGAGTGGCTTAGTTTACCAGGGAGGGAGCCTTCCTCCCTCCCTGTTGGATGTAGTAAGGGGGATTCAGGTTTAGCCTAAACCAGCTCAGTTATGGTTGAGGTTGCATTTCTGCTACCTGTATGACCCCTTCTCGTTTCCAATGGTTATAATCAGTCTGACAGAGGAAGGGATCCCAATCCTTGTGGTTTTTAGTATAACAATGACCATCAGTGGGACCCTTTGTGCGGTGCCTTGAAACGACATTGTTGTAAATAAGCGCCGTTTAACTAAATAATCTGAACTGAAACTATCTGTGTAGTTATGCTGCTATAGGCTTAGGCTGCTGGAGGACATAACGACCACTTTCACCCTCTTCACTACATTCTCACACTACTCTCCAATTTTGCATTATTTGCTGTTATTTCAGCTTTTAACATTGTTCTCTCTCTTTTCTCTTCCTAGAAGCTACACCTGGCCTGACTGTGTCTACCTGTGACACCTTTCTGGAGGGGGGCATCGTCCGAGCTTCTGCTGGCAACAACTTAATGCTCACCTTCTACTGATGCTCCACATAGCCCTGTCTTTTAGTGTTTAACCCTTTTTCTCTCCTAGACATGGCTACTGACTGAGCTTTTACTGTAACTAACTCTATGTGCTCTCTTTCAGACTCTAACCTTGAAAACTGGCTCAGAGTTTATCTGTTCTTTCTTTCTAGGTGAAACGACTAAAGGAGCTACATCCATTAACATTTACTTTTCCTTCCCATAGAAAGTACTTCTGGATCAGTGCTTCTTTGTTCTCTTTGTGTCTCTGCTCTGTTCTCTCAAACCCCTTCCTGTTAAAAGGGAGTTTTTCCTCTTCACTGTCGCTACATGCATGCTCAGTTTGAGGGATTGCTGCAAAGTCAACACCAGTGACTGTCCACTGTCTCTACATGCTCATCCGGGAGGAGTGAATGCTGCAAGTCACTGACTGGATGCAATCTGCTGGGTTTCCTCAGATAGAAAAACATTTTATCCAATTTGAATAAGTAACTGAATCTGACTGCACTGTTCAATGGTTAGGACTAATTGGAATGTATGAAGCTGACTGTTGTGAAGTGCCTTGAGACAACATGTGTTGTGAATTGGTGCTATATAAATAAAACTGAATTGAATTGAATTCAAAACATATGTGCAACTGAACAGAGAAAGGGCTCATTAAATATGAACCTTCTTCTCAGCCCCTAGACCCAAATCCTATAGAAAACCTGTGGTTGAACAGAAGAGTGCATAAGAGTTGACCAAAGACTCTGGAGGATGTAGAGAGATTGTGCAAACAGGAATGATCAAAGATCCCTCTCTGTGTATGTTTCAACTTTGTGAATTGGTACAAGTGAAGGCTACATGGTCTCTGTTTGTTGTTTGTTTGTTGTACAACTTATTAATGGCAGGAATAAGACTTTGCGAATTACCTTTGAACCAGTATACCCAGATGAAAAGTTAGATTTTTCTAATATTTGGCGAAAATTCATTGGCGAATATGCTTCAATTGGTTACTCTAAATTGTCCTTAGGTATGAGTGTGTGCGCAAGCATATAAAGACCATGGATTATGGATGATGCTACTGCAGTGAAAGACAAATTTATTTTGACCTTATTTTAAACGTCTTTACCAGGGCTTGCCAATCAGAATGGAGGGCGCCGTACATCATGAAACTAGTCTGGAAATTAAACAAAGACAACTACGAGGAAAACAAAGACACACATATAGACAGAGATGTGACAGATTCACTAGTTCTCATCTACTCAAACCATTTTACCAAGTGGCTAGAATAACACAATGAAAACATTCAACCTTCATAGTCCCAAAGCTCTTTGCCTTTGTATGCGATAGGTTTTATGTCTGTCCTTACAAAGTGGTGATACTGAGGCAGCCTCAAGTGTCCCATCACCTCCTAAAATCAGCATCTAACCTGGAGACTGACTGAACATGGCCTAAACTGTCATTTCCAGAATATTATGCACCTTCTCTGTTAAATTTTAAATAATCTTCACCATACACCACTTGGCACATTATAAAAAAGCCTAACCTTGCTCTAATCTCTTATGATAGTGTACCTTACTATGGTAAAATGCTGCTTATATATCCTAAAATGTTACAAAAGCTGAGCCAGTCAGCCTGTGTTAGGCAACAGAGAGAACGCACAGACAGACTGGTAAAGACACAGACTCACTGGACACAAACACAAGGATTGTGCGGTGATGACTGATGGTGATGTGGGACTTTATCTGCACAGAATGTAGCGTTGTGATGTAAGAGAGGTGAAGCGTAAACCAGCTCTCAAATACAGAGGAGCTGAAGACAGATGCAGTACAGCAGCTGTTTCTGCATCAATATAGGAAAGTCCAGGACAGGCAGGGTCCTCCGTCACATGAGTTCAATTCAAGAGAGAGACAGGCTCAGAGTGTAAAGTTAAAGGATCTCATGAAAATACACATCAGTTGGGAACAGTCACTTTGTTTTAAAGTCAAATTGTCTGCTTTTACAGTGAGTCGTTGGCGCCCCCTAGCTGGGAGAGAGAGCAGGGCTGTTCTCGGTGCTGATGTTGACCAGGCACTCACTTGATTTGAGACTAGCCAGAGATTTCGAGCTTGGAAGAGAAGCCAAAGACCCACACAGGCCCATCATGGAGGGGGTGTAGTCCTTTGCTAGAAGGTTATGAGGCACAAAAACAGCCATTTCAAATCTTTAGGGTAATTATCCATTTACAGTTTCAAAAGTAAACAGTTGAGGTGCTGCCAGTGTGGCTGAAGCGT
Organism: Girardinichthys multiradiatus; assembly: GCF_021462225.1. Classification (NCBI taxonomy): domain Eukaryota; kingdom Metazoa; phylum Chordata; class Actinopteri; order Cyprinodontiformes; family Goodeidae; genus Girardinichthys; species Girardinichthys multiradiatus. The sequence goes on along the minus strand of NC_061803.1, from coordinate 5,348,903 downwards.
CACCTGTGCACCAGGCTCCTCCATTCTGTTTGCCCTCGATCCTTTGGTAGTCCGAATCCAGGCTGACCTCCACTGACAGTAGCTCTGTGCTCGGGAAACTCCTCCTACAGGTCAGCAAGAGGACAAGAGAGGATGACATTCAGCAGCAGGCCTCAAGGCAGGCCTAAAATCACATTCATTTGAATTAATTGACTGACAAATTGAAAGCACTCAATAATCCTGTTCGCAGTGTGTTCTGTTTCTGTTTTCAGCATGTGCCAGTAGATTTCATTTAAAAAAATGAGTGAACCCTCTACATTTAAAGGCACCCTTGGTAATGATGTATAAAAAGGGAGTAAAAATCATGTGTAATTAAAACAGCAGAATCTCAAAACAAAAAATAAAAAAAAAATACAACCTTTAATTTGAGTATATTAATCAGTTCCAGTGGAGAAAAAAAAACCCTTGTAAAATGATGCCACCTCTAACAACTCCTATAATACAAGTCCTTCTCAATGTAGTGTTCTGATCAAAGGGTCTAGAAATGTTTAAATCATCATTTATGACTTCCTGTTTCCCTGGAACATAAAAAACATGACAAAAATAAAAACAAGAGAAAATAAAAACAGAAAAAGAAAGGGAGAAAACATTTAAAAAGTGAATGTGACAAAAATATCAATTTTTCTTAGCCATTCTTCAATATAAGAAAGACAAGAGAACATGCCATTTAAGTATGCTACTGGAATAAACAGTAATTTTAAATTGGAACTCAACCCCATGTAAAAGAATAACTGCCCCCAGAGAAATTTGGAAAAATGCCCCCAAAGTGGGCGGTGCCAATTGTGAGGATGAGCGGAGGGGGTTAAGCGGGAGTGAGCGAAGCTGGTAGTTTCGCCGTGGGCAGATCGTTAAAAGCGAAGGAGTTTTCACTCCTCTCATCATCGGAGGTTGAGGGAAGCTTTATGGAGCCCAGCGGGCCTGACCCTTAGCAGTTGGAGCCGCTGTCTCAAGACACTGACTCGCCAATGTCCTCAAAGCTGGCGCTGCCAAGTCAGTGGAGAAGCAATTCCAACACCTGACTCGCTAAGGGGCGTGTGTCTGAGTGAGATGGGTTTATTCCTGAACATGGAGACAGTGATGTAGACATGTACCAAGATGTACCGTTTAAACCAATAGTAAAATTCAACTGCAGTAACCACCTTTCAACCCAAAGAGGGCAGCACTAAGACAGTTTTAGGACAAATATTGCAAAATTAAACAAGTTGACATTGAATTAAAAAAGATAGCACCCAGTTTAAACAGTTTATCTGCAAAAAAAGTTGATTTGGGGTTTAATTTTTAGCTTTTTTGCACATTGTTACCAGAGGTCCCAATAATTGTGGGGGACACTATAGTATCAACAAAAAACCATAACAATAAATAGAAAGTTATTTTTGAAAAATATGAATGAATGACAACAAACTAGAACTTTTTACCTAAACTAATTTTTAAACTATAAATGTTTGGTACTGAATGTACCAAACATTCAGTTGTCAGTGCAAGCATTAAAAATAAATCTGATTCTCTATGATGGACAATTATATGATGTATTTTTAACCAAACGAAGCTATATTATAAATATAGATTTTTTCCGCTGTTGATTATAAACAGGCTAACGTGAGTTTTGCATTATTTAAGGTTTAACTAATATTGTTTACTGTGCACATTTCATTATATTGTGTCCAATTACAGGGTTTTCAAATCTCAGTGAAAGAAAGATTGTTGTTCATAAAAAGCAATGAATTCACATTGTTGTATTTAGGTCGAGTTTCACCACGAGGCAGTCAGTCAAACCTGCGGAACAGCTTAATGTCGTCTTGGATGTTGTACGGCTCGAGGGTCGGCCACTGGTTGATGAGGGGGATCGACAGGTCTTTGGCCAGGTGGTTTGAATCACATGGAATCAAGCTTGTCCTAATGCACGCGTGGGTAAAACATATGGTAAATATAATGGGTTTTTTTCTTCCAGAAACTACAATGGAAAAAAACAACATTAACTCTCTTAAACAAAGCTACATGAGGAGCTACAGTTCTTATGTATTCTGCCATGAAAAACATGGTCGAAACTTGATTAAGAGCTTATGTTTAACACACTCACATTTGTTCCTGAAGCTCCAGGATAACAGCCTCCAGATCATTTTTTTCCTGTTGGCTCTGGCTCTTTGCTTCCTCCAGCTGGGCCTTCAGCTTTTTGTTCTCTGTCTCTGTATTCTTCAACTGGGACTCACGCAAGCGCACAAGCTCCTCCAGGTACCCCTGACAATGCATTTACAAATATTTGTTTGTTGTTGCAAAAAGTACACCGGCGCATACATTGTAAAGTGCTTTAAAAGGTCACATTTGTGATCAAGCACAGATAAATGTCTGAACACCTTCTGGGCGTTGACGATCTTGAACCTCTGCTCCATTTTGCGGCACTTTGTGGTCCAGCTCTCATCATCAGTAACCAGGGGGACGTAAGGGTGTTCAGGGACACTGTCATCACTGGTGCTGCTGTCAACACTCCGTCGATCATCATCGTCATCATCACTCAAGTGTTCATAGCTGAACAGAAAGCAGCCACTGTTTATTAACTCTAGACAAGGTTCCTACACATTCTCATGTAAAAAGTCCAGATTTTCCTTGGTGTTCATTATCCTTTTGAGACACACAGTTGAATGGATGGATGGATGAATGGATGGAAGGAAGGATGGATGGATGGAAGGAAGGAAGGATGGAAGGATGGATAGATGGATGGATGGATGGATGGATGGAAGGAAGGATGGATGGAAGGAAGGAAGGATGGAAGGAAGGATGGATGGATGGATGGATGGATGGATGGATGGATGGATGGAAGGAAGGAAGGATGGAAGGAAGGATGGATGGATGGATGGCTGATAGACACACCATTGGATGGATGGATGGATGGATGGATGGATGATAGACACACCATTGGATGGATGGATGAATGGAAGGAAGGAAGGATGGATGGATGGATGGCTGATAGACACACCATTGGATGGATGGATGGATGGATGGATGGATGGATGGGTGGATGGATGGAAGGATGGAAGGATGGCTGATAGACACACCATTGGATGGATGGATGGATGATAGACACACCATTGGATGGATGGATGGATGATAGACACACCATTGGATGGATGGATGGATCGAATGCTTTATGTTGTTTTATATTAGTATTTTCTGGAAAATATTAATTCCAGACATTCCCAGCCTGTGTGGGAATCCTGGATTGCCTAATGCTTAAAGTGGGTTTCTGAAGTGTCGAAACATTAAACATTCCCTGTGCCTTTTCAAAACAATTTTATCTGCTGTATTACCGTGGTTACCTTTGTGTAAATTTCAAATATGGAGTGTAGTCAATCACTGCTGGAGATTTCCCATCCAGGGACTCTCCTTTGAGGCAGAAACTGTGGGAAGGAAACCATCCGATATTAAGACCATAAATTACCTAACTAAAAACAATCCTCTCAGTGCAAAGGTTAAGCCCCCCTCTTACCTAAAATCTATGGCTCCCAGACCTATGAGCATCCCAGTTAGCACTGTGGACTCTTCTCTTAGCATTATGGCTCCTTCTGAATAGAACCTCCTGAAGCACAAAAACAAGAACAGCTATGAAGGAACATATTCATCTAGGGCGGAGTGTAATACTGTTGTCAGAGTGGGTGTGTTGGAGTTTCTGACCTGGTTGTCCTGCTGTCGCGTAAAGCAGTAGCGATGTACTCAGACAACCTCTTCTCCATGAGGGCAACTCTCATCCAGGCTCGACCCTGAAAAATATTCTCAAATGTTAATAAGGTCTATGCCTTGTTATATAGGAATAAAGGAATAGGAATAAAAAACAGCTAGGTTTTTATGACTATGTGGCTCACCTTTGCTCGAGATGTGTTGATGTTTTCCATGCTCTCAATGCTGCTGATGCAGCTGTTGGGGACTTTAGCACATGCCAAGCGGATATAGTCCCAATAACTCCTCTGACCATCAAACCAGCTACTAGAGCCTAGAAAAAAAAAACATTTTAAATCATATTTACTCAAAAACAATAGAAACCAAAAACCAGTTAAATTTGTACTCATGCAGATCAATGAATCCCAATAAGTTAATGATCGTCAGTATCTTACTTATTTCGTCTAACTTTTGTTCTTTAACCTAAAGCTGAGGTGTGACCCACTGGTTTCTTACCTTTAAAACGGTGACTAAGGATGTGTTCAAGGACTGCTGCAAAATTAATGAACTCTTCAGATGAATCATCGATGGGCTCGGCTGTGTATTTCTCTAACAGCGTCTTAATGGAAAACCTGCAGGTGGTAGAAATAAAAAGGAAGCGGGAATAAGGTTGAAATGGAAATACATTTCCCAGCAGGAAAGTTATGAGACTAACAAACAATAATCATAATATGATTGTAATATATTGGGAAAATATGACAATGTGACGTATAATTGTGACAAACACATTTTTCAATTTCTACAATTTTTCTTTTCAATCATAGCAGCGTCACAATCACTTTCCAGCTGAAGCCAGATATTTACATTCACTGTATTAAAAATATAACATTTCCTTTTTCTGTCAGTTAGCATTCCCAAAATTAGATCTACAGTACTGTTGCCAAATGACAGAATAATGAGAGAAATTAGTGTTTATTACGTTCTTCTGGAGAAAGCATTCGACTGTGTCCCTCGTGATGCCCTGTGGGGGGTGCTCCAGGAGTATGGAATCGGGGGCCCTTTATTAGGGGCCATCCGGTCCCTGTATGAGCGGAGCAGGAGTTTGGTTCGCATTGCCGGCACTAAGTCGGACCTGTTCCCAGTGCATGTTGGACTCCGGCAGGGCTGTCCTTTGTCACCGGTCCTGTTCATAACTTTTATGGACAGGATTTCTAGACGCAGCCAAGGGCCGGAGGGGGTCTGGTTTGGGGACCAGTGGATTTCGTCTCTTCTTTTTGCGGATGACGTGGTTCTGCTGGCCCCCTCTAGCCAAGACCTACAGCATGCGCTGTGGCGGTTCGCAGCTGAGTGCGAAGCGGCTGGGATGAGGATCAGCTCCTCCAAGTCCGAGGCCATGGTTCTCGACCGGAAAAGGGTGGCTTGTCCTCTTCAGGTTGGAGGGGAGTTCCTGCCTCAAGTGGAGGAGTTTAAGTATCTCGGGGTCTTGTTCACGAGTGAGGGAAGAATGGAGCGGGAGATTGACAAACGGATCGGTGCGGCTGCCCCAGTAAGGGGGGCGCTGTGCCGGTCCGTTGTGGTGAAGAGAGAGCAGAGCCGAAAAGCAAAGCTCTCAATTTACCGGTCGGTCTACGTTCCTACCCTCACCTATGGCCATAAACTTTGGGTCATGACCGAAAGAACGAGATCCCGGATACAAGCGGCTGAAATGAGCTTCCTCCGTAGGGTGGCCGGGCACTCCCTTAGAGATAGGGTGAGGAGCTCGGCCATCCGGGAGGGGCTCGGAGTAGAGCCGCTGCTCCTCCACATCGAGAGGAGCCAGTTGAGGTGGCTCGGGCATCTATACCAGATGCCTCCTGGACGCCTTCCTCGGGAGGTGTTCCAGGCACGTCCCACCAGGAGGAGGCCCAGGGGACGGCCCAGGACACGCTGGAGGGACTATGTCTCTCCGCTGGCCTGGGAACACCTTGGGCTCCCCTCGGAGGAGCTGGAGGAGGTGTCTGGAGAGAGGGACGCTTGAGGAAGGAAAACCCAAAACGTCTGACCAAAGTACAACAGTTCAAAAGAAAATCCCACCCAGTACTAAGAAAATATATGTAAACATCTGAAAAAAGTTAAAATGATCGCTACAAAAGAAATCTCCAGCTAATTATACTTACATTTAAGCTAACTGACCTAAAGCAGGCAACATTTAGTCTGATTTAATATCAGAACGTTTATGGTTCTTTTTAAACAGCCTATGTAAACATCTGGTTTCAATTGGATTTCAGGTGTGTGCATAAAGGGCAATGAAAGTCTATCCCAGCTGCCAAAAATATTAAAGGCAAGCAGATTCCTAATGCTTGACACCTGATATAACGTCCTACCAATTTTGCATATAGGCCATCATTTGTGATGTTGCACAATGATATTCCGATGATTATTGCAATTTGGTGCTCACATTCAAAACATTTTAATTTCTATTTGATTTTTAGAAGGCACATTTGTGTCTAGCTGGAAAAAATGTGTTTATTGATACAATGGATTTAGTGAAATGATATCATACTCCATATTGTTATAGTCCTAATACTGAATTACTACTAAGAGCATCACTGTTAGAGCTGTGTTGATGCATCTTCCTTTCTGTAATCAGGCCTGATGTCATCCACTTACTATGAAGAAAACCTCGTCATGCAGACTTTCAGGAAGCTCAATCAACTCCGTTTACTTAAGAGCTTTACTGGCTCTGTTCAAATGTTTCTATGACATCTGTGTAGCTTTTAATGGTTGATGCTTGGAAAAAGATTTTAACCCGAATTTGTTCTCTAAAAATGTCTCCCCCCAAATCTACGAATGCCTACTATGCTTGTAGCTCACTTGCAGGGATACGGTCTCAATAAACAGGGACTACATAGACAAATAACATTCAGCAGAGGAAGATCTAATAAACTTTAGTAAAATTGATCTGTGTTAGTCTATAAATGCATGACTTTGAAGCACAGAGTCTGTCCGTTTAAATGGTTTGTACACATATACAAGACAACGGTAGACACTGAAGCGACTTCACCCTCCATTGTTCTAAAGACAACAATGCCTCATTTAGGCTGGACTGGACAATAACTGGCCGACTGTCCTCAAAGTGAGCACAATAGCAGTGCATTCCCAGTAGTACGGAAAGCAGGCCGGGATGGCAGGACGGAGTAGTTGTATGTCTAACTGTGTGCAGAGATCTAAAATGAGTCCACATCTTTCTAAAAAGGGGTATTTGACTGGAGTCTACGTGTTAAGTCTGTGGATATCATCTTACATCGGATCCTTAGCTGTCATACAGCTTGTGACGAGGCTGTGAATGAAGACAACAAATAATTTCCACCTCCATTCAGTTTTTTTCACTGGCGAGGCAAAAGTAACTCTGGGCTTTTATTATTGTCCACAAGTGTCTTAAGAGGTAGATAATGACCCCCACACTGTGAAGTTTTGGTAAAGTTTTCCTCCGGAACAATTGTGTCTTTGCAAAGACTAATGTTTTGCTCACACAATAAGATTTATTACCTCTGCCAAGGAGGTTATATTTTTCTCTGCGTTTGCCTGTCCGTCTGTTTGCAAAATATCAGATGGGTGACATTTTTTGACAAGATGCATATTGAGATAAGGAGCAGGTGATCAGATTTTGTAGGTGATGCGTAGCACCATCTGGGTCCTGGATATTTTTGAAAGATTCTTTCTCATTGCCAGACAATTCCCGTATGGTTCCTCACCCTTTCAGCAGCTGACATGCTGAGGCCTTGGTGGAGGTCTGCTCCCTCTGGGTACTCTTCTAGTTTTGCTTAATGGGTTTTTTGGGTTATGTTTTGGTTATACGAAATCCTTAGGAAAACATCACAACTGGCATGAAACATTTTAAACAGTTAAGTTTGTGCACTAGTCAACCACTGTGCACATTTAAGGACCACTTCTAAACCATTTGGCAGATTTTATGTTAACCAGATACCATGGGAAATCCTAACTATTACAGCATATTTTAAAAACTACATGTCAACTACTCTACTAGTTCTGCAAATAATTTTGCAATGATGCAAAGACCTAGCTGGACAAAAGCCACACAACTACAAAGTGGTACTACTCAGAATGATATCTGAATCAATCTAGTGTGAGAAAATGAGAGCTGATAAATGATATCCGATAAATGAGAAAATTACTTGCCGTACACACACTGACAAAACTAAATGGGGTACAAAGCTCATGATGCAACCACAGGAGGTCTCCCTTCTCAGTATCAAGTATCTTATGTATACTGATATGTTCCAATGACAAGGTAGGGATGGTTTTCACTGGATAGAGGGATTTAACTGGTGTAGAACATGGATGGATTGATGGATGGATGGATGGATGGATGGATGGATGGATGGATGTGCAGTGCCAGTGAACATCCTGTGTGAAACATGTACTGAAAACAGAAATATGAAGCATCACTTGTAAACATAACTAGGGTTTAAACAATTTGCAAGTGGCATAGTTTTAGCTTCACATGGTTCAAATTCTGTAAAAAAAAACAAAAAAAAAAACACCTTTTGCGATTATTAATCAGTTAATAAAAAAAAAATACTCAAAACATTAACCAATTAGCAAAATAATATTTAGTTGCAGCCTGAGACATAACTGCCTAATGGAAAAGTAAGGCTTTGTAAAGCAGCTTTCATTCAAACTGCTATCATGTTTTTTGCTTTATTACACCTCTTTACTTTTATGTCATACGGTAACTCTGACTGGAAATGTCGTCTCGGGATGTGGAAGATCATTGATGGCATCCAGCCTCCTATCGCAACAGTTAGAGGCCTCTCTGATGACATTTTATAAGTTCATAAAATAGCAATTGCATGAGATGCTATAATGTTTAAATGTTGGTGTTGTAATCAGACAATAAAAATCCACTTTGGACTTGCCCCCTCCCAGACAAGCCCTTTCCCTTTAAGAGCCTCAACACCGAGACAACTAATCTTCTCTTTAACCTTATGTTGTACACATAAAAATACTAATAATAATTCAAATGAAACATAAAACAACAGCTGAAGTACGAATATGTGAATCTCTGGTAAAATCAAAGCCTTAGCAGTAGACATAAACCAGCAAATATGTCCGCTTTCCTCCCTTAAGAGCTTGTTATGCAGAATGCATAACATAAACATACAGTTAGTTTTTCCCGAACTTTATTATCAGAAGGTTGTAAAACAGGCTTCATTCAGGCCCGTCATTCAAAACGTGGATGCAAACGAATCACGCTGAAGTTTGGATATTTGGTTTAATTTATTATAAAGTCATCAAGATGCCAGGTTTTGAAATAGAAAAGATAGTATGTAGGAAAAGACGATTACCACAATAAATATTAAAGAAAAATGAGCGTTTAAAGTCTCCACTCATGATTCAGACAGCATATCTAATCAAAACCCGAGCCTGACCTGCAGACAGTGAGGAGGTTTTTCCTCTCCACTGCTACGTTTCGAGCCGACGCTCTCTTCGACACTTCTCCCATAGCCATCGCTGCCTGCACATAGCCGGGCTCCATGGAATGAAAGGACCCCTCCCTGTCGGCCGTGGGTCCTCCACAGTCACTTCTGGCTGAGGAGGAGGAGGATGCTGAGAGTCTGCTTCATCACATTCGCCGACTGTCTTCCTATTATACAGCAGGAATGAGTTTGAAACCTGAAGGGCGTCTGTTCATCAGATGTTCTGTGTTTATTATTATTATTCCTGCTTTTAGAGGACTGAGCATCATCTGTGTCCTCTCGCGATTTCTCCACCTGCTGTGTGACCTCATCGTGACGTAAGCGGCATGCGTCATCTTTGATCATACAGACCGGCAAGTCGGACCAGCTCAGGGCGTCCAGTGACTCCTGGATTAAAGCTTTATGAGCGGTTTCTGCCTCCCAAATTTGTCTTTTTTATTTTATAGTAGGAGTCCTTTTAAGTCTTGAAAAGCTCTGGAAATATATTTGATTTGATGTAATATTTAAAAAACCGGAAAATAGTGTGGAAGATGTTTGAGTTTGCAGACGTTGTTCCTTGTTTCATTATGTTACTTACATATCTTAACATAAACAGCTTATTACAGTAATTCATTTAAAGATTTCACTATTTATACTTAATTAGCCTCCAGAATCTTTATTACGTCTGTATTATTTTCAACAGAAACTAGTTATGTCCTCTAATCCGACAACTGGCTATTGATAGTGTCTTCACAGTTTATAAACTCGCTGTGGTTTAAATTCTAAACAAACCATTCACTTTCCTAGTTTCTGAATCTTTACAAATCAGACAAACAATTACAGATCAGAAACTGTTATTTAAAATGTATTTTTATGTAGGATCCAGATTTTTCTAAAATAGAGCGGATCTAAGTTTGGACAGGTGTAAAAAAGAAACAGTAAAATAGCCCTTCAACCTTTGCTGTGTCATGGTTTGTTGGAAAATACATATAATACATGTTTGGTATAAAAATGTAAATGCTATGAAATTCTGAAATAGAAATAATGTGGGAACATTGCTATTAACTTCAAAAGTTCAATGATTCATTTGTATAAATATTCTCACACATATTCTGCTGCAGACTATAAAATAAACTACTGCTATGTAGAGATGTGTGAAAGGCGTTTAGCTTGCTGGTGGCAGAGCACGGACAACTGAAGTGTTTAAATGCCACATTATGTTATGATTTTTGTCCCATTAATCAGATTAGTTGTGGGATTGTTGTGTTTCTTTCTGTCTTGATTTAGAGAACTATATCTAGTCTTTTTGTTTTGTATCATATTGTATTTGTTTATTTTTATTATTAATTTCCATTGCATTATTTGGCATCTGTTATCAAGGGATTTTAGCTTTTATATTTCTTTGTTCGTTTGTTGTTTTTTTGCAGTTGCTTCCAATTGACTTCAGTCATGTTTTATTTTTTATCTGTTCTGTAACTTCAGTGATTTAGCCATCTGTTTGGTAAAATGTACACTCCACAGATTTGTATCTGTGCCTTAAACTAGAGAAAAATAAGCTGTCCATGTATGGAGTGAGATTCCTGTGAAAACTGCTGTCATATTTTGGGTAGAATAGGGTCAGGTGACATGTAAAATAAAAGCTTGTAATGAAAAACAAAGGCCAAGAACCAAAAAGCAACAGAAAAACAGGATGCAGGCGAGAAGCACAAGGAACAAAAACTCTCCCAACAACCAGGAGGATCTGGAAAGGAATGAATGAATGTGGGAAGTATATTTACTAGGGAAGGTGCAGCTGTGACAAATGGTATGTTATCCAGACAATACAAAACAGGAGCTTTAAAAAAAAAAAAAAACATCAAATTAAACCGGCAATCAGAACATAAACCAAACTGAAAAATCCACAATTTCTGAAAGAAGCAAATTTCCATAATCTAAATTTTAGAGAAATGCTGTCATGAATGAAGTAAATATTTGATTTACCCTTGCCCACAGCATCCAATGTAATTTTCTGTTTGTGGGTAATTAAAGATGCAAAGCTTTAAAACCAGAGAGCAAGTGTAAAACCCTCTCTAGCAGCATGGTGCCACAGTTGTTAGAACCGTTGCCTAGCAATAAGAAGGTCCACTTTCAAATCTCAGCCAGCGGCCTTTCTGCTTGCTATGTAGGCGCATGGGTTTTCTCCGGGTACTCCAGCTTCCTCCCACCACCCATAAACAAACATTTGCTTAATCGACCTCTAAAACCCGTAGGTCCGAGCGCGTGTGTGTGTAGTTGTCTATCCTCTGTTTATTCTTAAGTCATGTTTATTTTTTTAACCACCACTATAGATCATTGTGTTCTTGTCGTACAACATTTTATTAAAAATATTACAGAAGAATCTGGTTTAAGGAAAAATAAATATTTCATGTATGCAGCCTAAGAATTTCTGTGTGCTCTGTAGAATTTGTTATGTTGGTAAAACATGTAGCTACTATGATGCTTCAGTGATTCAAGTGTTATTGCTAAATATATAATCAGGCTGGTTTCCCCTTGAAACAGAACCTACACCAGAATAACACAAACATGTGTCTGCTCTGTTGCTCCAGACATTATGATTACATGTTATTTGTCTGAAAGAAGGTTTCCATCACAAAAAGGATGACGACTTGATAACTGCCACCACAATCAGCCTGTTGGCTTATTTCCTTCTTCTTCCTTCTCATTAAATGACAATAAATGCTCATACATGTGGCTGTAGTTTCACATTTCTCATAAATGCACTTTCCTTCATTCCCATTCCTCTCCACTGAGCTGACAGAGGGATGTCACCAAGTCTTTGGTGTGTCTTACAGGAGCCTTGTGGTCTTTTTAGTATTAGTCTAGGAATAATCAGTCATATGCACCCTTCTCTACTGATTGTCTGATTTCTTTGTGGGCTTTTCTCACATCCTATCTACTGATGACATTAACCCACACAATTTTTTCAGCAGTCATTTGGTGATAGGTGAGGTGCACCATAGTCCATCACAGCTCAACAGAGACACACAGAACATATAAAAAAAAACATACACACTCATGGGCACTTTTAGAGTAATGAATTAACCTAATAGAGGGTAGAAGGCGTAGTACCCAAAGAGGACCCACACACGCAGAGACAACAGGCATACTCCATCTTGCTGCAAGGTAACTGTGCCAACAAGTATCTATATACCAAAACACAAATATATAGGAAAAACAGCATTGAAAACAGATTTTGATTGAAAACTATGTTCTGCCTGTATGAATTTAAACTGCAATATTGAACAAATTGCTTCTTTTAGAAATAAGGACAGCTGCTCTATATTAATGTGATTTTAAGTTTTTCAAAAAAGTAAGATTTCAAAAATGATTCTTGAAGTAAAATCAATAAGAACATGTTGTGATTATTAATCAGAGAATATAAAATATTCAATCAAATAATATTTTGGTCTGTTCAGGGTTGTCCTGTGAATACCAGCCCAGTAAGGCGATGGTATTAGGACAGAATAGAAAGGTGTGAGACGAGCTCTGACATCATTGAACAGCATAAACTCTGCACACATTGAATGAATTCACACAATTTCTTAAAACACAATTTATTAACAAAAATAAGTCAACTCAAAGTCAAACATATTTCAATCAACAAACTCTTTACTATGCTAAAATAATCCAACTAAACTATCAAGCAGAATTAAAGAATAATGAAGACTAATGGGCTATGTACAATATAAACAAGTTGATTAAAGATGATTGATAATTATGACCAAAAGAGTGATGCAACATTACCATGCAAACTTTATGTTTGGGAACCAAGGATTATCTTGAAGAATCTGGAAATGAAGTTAAGTTATTCTTGGAACCAACTTAGGAAATAATCAGCAACATTTAGACAACCCTTCACAATGCAAGATCAGATAAAACATTATTTTAATAAAATAATGTTTTAAGAATGATCTGCTGAATAAAACCAACCTTCTGGATGACTATTTCTCAACGGTGTCCAATTAGCTGCCTTAATCTTTTAAAATAATATTTGAAGAAATATTATTATGGGAGTATTTTGGAAAAGAGCCAAATCTTTCTGGAGAAATGGGGCTTAATGGTGTTTACTTATTTATCAAATTTAGTAAAATAATGTTTAGGGACTATTATTCACTAGCTTGAAAACCAACAACCTTTCTGTTGAATAGTCTTTAGTAGCAGCACGTGTTACCGGTTAGCCGTTGAGCTAACAAAAGTAGCTAATAGCTTAGCACCAGAATACACACAAAAGAGTTCGTCCCGGAGTTTAATGTTGAAATCCATGGCAGGGTCCCAACACATGTTGACCATTCACAAGAAATGAAATGAAACTATTTGATTTATTGTCAAAATGTGTGACTGTATGGAGCCGGAGTGCAGAAAAATGCTAGGCAGCAGCATAATAAGTTTCAAAATAACAAGACTTTAATTACAAAAAGATAAACTTACAGGATTCTCCCAACGGTTCAAACAATGACAGGGAACACGAATCATCAGGGAAGCAAACAGGGGGACCGAGCCAGGAACAACGACAATAACCAAACATATATACTGAGGGAGAGAGGAGAGAGAATTAAAAACGGGTGACAGGTAATCAGATTAAATAACTAACAGGTGTGGAACCGGGTATGCAAGGGAACTGAGATAAATTGACTGATAGCAACAACAGAGACTGGCTGCTGAGGGAGAAAAACCAACATGAAGACAGGAACTTAAAAAACAATGCAAAGTAACAAAACCCGGGGAACACAGATAATAAATGAACTAAAATGAACACAAGAAGCTAGAAGGTAATAACCAACAGACTTAAACAGCAAAATACCCATAAACGAAAAAGGTAAACAAAAGAAACACTCCAAAAAGGCAGAGCATGACATTTATAGTTTATTCATAAATACAACATATTCCAAACACACCAAAGAGAAATCCTGTAAAGCATTACAGACTCAAGACTTCACCCTGACGTCCAATGATTTCAATACTTTCCAAAAGTATTCACATCCCCTGAACCTTTCCACATTTTGTCATATTAAAACCACAGATCTCAAAGTTTTTACTGGAATTTCACGTGTTTTATGTGTTTTTACATGTTTCTGTTCTGCGTTTTGTTCGGCCCCCAAGAGTCAATATTTTCTAGAGGCACTTTTCACTGTGAGACCAGAGACTGGAATTTTTGTTCATTGTCATCCGTTTTGGATCTACACATTTCTTTCCTACAAACAATCTAACAACTTTATTTGTTTCATTTAAAAAAATGCATGGTTAGTTATTGTTCCCAGTATAATTTTTGCAACTCAAGTTAAAAAATTATTTTTATATTTTGTTGGCTTGCGAGGACTGTTGACATGACGATTTTGACCCCCGTGACAAAACGTTTGGACACCACTGGTCTAAACCATCCATCCCATTGCAGCTTTTGCACTATGTTTAGGGTTTTTCTGTTGGAAGATGAACATCCACCTCAATTCCAAGTCCTCCGTAGCCTCCAAAATCTTTTCTTCCAGCATTGCTCTGTGTTTAGCTCCATTGGTCTTCCCATGAATGCTGACTGAATTCCCTGTTCCTGCTGAAGAAAAGCATCCCCAAACCACAATGCTCCCACCACCATGTATTATGATGAGGATGATGTGTTCAGCTTGATGTGCAGTGTTATTTTTCCATCAAACATTGAATGTGTAATATTTTAAATGTAGAAGAAGTTCTGTCTCAGTCTCATTTGACCATCTTCTTCCACATGTTTGCTGTGTCTCTTACGGCTTGTGACAAACTGCAAACAGGACATCTTGTAGTTTTCTTTTAACCATGGTTTTCTTCTTGCCAGTCTTCCATAAAGGACAGATTTGTGCGTAACTAATAGTTGTTCTGTAGAAAGAGTCTCCAACCTGAGCTTTGGCCTCTTGTTGCTTCTTTAACTCATGCTTTCTTTGCTCAGCCTCTCAGGAGCCAGCCTCTAGTGGGCTGACAGCTGTGCTGTTTTATTGTTTTCATCTTTTGAATACTAACTGAACAGTGTTGCAAGCAATAATGTTTCATAAACTAACATGCAGCTTTAAACTTGTATTTATACTTAGACGAAATGACACACTCTGTTTACTAAGTAGGTGACTGGTTGCATTGGATTTTATTTAGGGGTATCAGAATAAATGGGTCTGAATAAAAATGCATGTCACATTCTTCAGATCTTTTATTGTGTATAACATTTGAAAAACATTTCTCTATGGCTGCAGAGTTAAGCACTTTTTGTATTAGTTTATGAAATAAAATCCATATGAAATACATGGAAGTTAATGCATTAGCAATTTGCAAGGCATCGCAATGTATGCTTTTTGGCACGTCTATATTCTATACATTCAAGAGTATTAGGTCCAAGGCTTCAGGAATAACATGCTACATGAAGTAATATTTGTCTCTAAAGGAGTCAAAGCATTAACAAGCAAATCAAGTACAAATCTTGATACAATCTTAGTCTTTATTGTATGGGGTCCTGGAACATATGAAAGGATGCCCTTGTCTTGTTTGATTCAACCCTAATCAGTAATAATAAAATTCAACTTGTTCGAAATATTGAGAAAAAAAGGATTTATTGTTAAACCTGCTTTATTTCCTGCGTGAAGATCACATGAGTTTTGGCTGAGCAAAGATGGGCTGGGTGTCCACGCTTCATGTAAGCACTGCAGTACTCTTTTTTCTACAACAGAGGGCGCATGATCTCGCTTAACAGTTGGTTTAATTTTCTTTACGGTTACAATGCTAAATATTGAAGTGAGCGAAAGACTGATTCAAGTTTGCACAATTTATTAGAAATATCACATTGTAGTCCAAAAATGTTTATTAAATTATCAGAATTTCTTTCTTTTTTTTACAATTAACATATAACACAGAGCAAGCGTCATAAACTATTTACAGATGCAGTCCTTTTGTCTGTTTATCTTGTGAATACTGGTCGGCTTGCGCTGCAGGTTTTTCACTCATGCTCGAGGTCTCCAAAATAACTCAGGTGTCTGTTGCTCCGAGCCGCAGCCTGAAGGGGATGTGTGAAATTCTGGATGGTGTTGTGAGGGAACTCAGGGCAGAGGTCACACCGGAGGAAGGAATCAAGGGTAAAAAGTGCACGCATCAGCCCTGTGAGTCCTGTCACTTTGATAAATAGGACTGTTCATATCACTTTGGGCAACAACAAGGAGGGAGATTTGTCTAGACACACCGTCTAGACTTGACTGACCCAAAGAAAATCCTGAGATGTTGATGGAGGGATTGTTAAAGTAGGAGCTGGAGTTACTGTATGATGTCTCTCTGTAACCATGTGGAGGTCTACTTTTGGAGAAAGGAGTGTCATCGGAAGTACAGTTTGGACTGAGGGTCCTCCACAGGAGCTTGGAAAACCAAACACTGGGCAGATGAGAGCAGGGAGAAGGATCACACTGGAAAATGTCTCACTGTTTATACATCTATAGTGTCCGTTAGCTTCATGAAACCCTTTCCAGCTTCACGTCTTCATTGTTTGCACATAAATCCAGTTACATTACTGTCCCATGAATGGAAAGAAAAAAAAAAAAAAAAATCAGTAACACGACTCATACAGTGGGAGAAATTAAATAAAGGCACCATAAATCAGAACAGAACCGGAGCGCTCAAATAATAAGACATGAACCATGCGTGGAGAATATGTTTGTATTCCGTCACTGTTTATGCGACTTTAATTTGAGCCCATAAAAACCTAGCAAATCACAAACCTCAAACTACCGACAAAATACACACCCTTACAAAAGCATTCGCACCCCATTTAACTGTGAAATAACCACTTACTTTAGTCTAATAAACAAACTGGATTCAAATTTCACTTCCACTGACCTGCCAGATTAGACTACTAAGCAAATAAGCTAATTTGGGGCGTGTTTAAATTTTTAAATTTTTTTATTTCAGGAATTAGAGACTTCTCCCAATGGAATAGTGCCTTGGGCGGCACACAGCCCATATCAAAAAACACAACTGGTTCAAGACGTATGAATACTTTTGGAAGGCAAAACGTATCCTCCCCACAAAGTCTGTAATTTTCGATCAGCAAAGATTACAAAATGGTTTCCAACTCCTTTACAGATAAGGGGCAGTCTGGATCTTCTGCTCCATTACTGCTGCAGTTATCATTCCCTTTGTTGGCTCTAGTATGTCGGACAAAAACCTCTGACTCAGCCATCCCTGGTTCCCACACAGCCAGGTCCTGCTGGGGGCCTGAGGTCTCAGCGGTGCTGGGAACGAACACACACAAGCTGCTATGATTGTGGAGGAGAGATGACGGGGCAGAGAGACGAGGCGGCCTGACCCCTGACCCACCAGCTGCCCCTCCTGAGCTCGTTGTTCCTCCTGTGAAGGAAAAAGCTCTGGGATGAGTGGCGGACATGCAGACGCTGTGGGTGGTGGCGTGCGACATCATGCCTCCGTAGTAGCAGCTTCCACCGCCGCTGCTTGTCATCCTGGCTTTCTGTTTGAGGTCCAGCACCAAGCTACGTCTTAACCAAGCCTTTTTAACCTCTGCCTGCACCTGGTTTAAAAAAAAATCATATACATTTTCTTTGACAGCTGACAACTTATTGCAACAGAAGAATGCTTTCACTTTACCTCGCCATTGCAGAAGCAGTAGATGAACGCCACAAAAAACCCCTAAAAGCATAAAAATTTTATTGAAGACAATGTGCATTAATAGATAACCAGTTTAACTACTGCATCATTCCACACAATCAGCTTAGTGTTCATATTTGGGCAGTGACCTGTGAAGAGTTGAAGAACATCTCATAATGCATCTGCACCTGCCACAGCAGCCCAGTAACCTCAGTATAGGGAAGGGCCATAAAAACTATGTAGTGGACTCCAAATAAAGGCATGAGGACCAAGGTGGACTTGAGGAGCTTCCTGCAGAGAACAAGAAAAGGGAGAAATTATTAGACTCATCATTTCTTCTAACCTGATGACAGTCATTCCTGAGCCACGAATGGCTTGTACCCTTTTCTTCTAGGAAACAATTACCTGTACTGCTGTCGAAGGTCCAGCTTACCGGTGTTGGTTTCCCAGAGTTTAGAGGCCAGGACACGGATAATATTAAGGAAAAGGAGGAAATTCACCTGTGTGGGAAGAGATTTGAGGTCAAATCTTCATAATCGTTCAAATCTGAATTAGGCAACTTAAGGTAAAGGTATTTTGTTTACAACAATGGCTGCCAGAATGGGAACTTGGTAGATCCACTTCAGGTTTCCAGCACTGATGTCCCAGCATCTGGAAGCAGGAAAGAAGCCGCTGTAGTCAACATAACATAGCGCCCTCTGTTGTTATTCTCACCACTAGTAAAAATGGTTCCAAAAACCAGAAAATAACTTGTTGTTTAGGAGATGTGGTGGTAACAAAATGACAACCTTTAATGCAGCTGTTTGATAGCTAACAATGGGGATTTTTCCTCCCGTACTTCCTTGCTGGTAGCAAACAACATGGTCCCTCTGCAGCCGTGTTTGACACATCCAGCTGTTGTTCTGTCTTCATGTATGGGCACGTTTAACAGAGAAGCTAGACTTGTAGCCTTGTTCCTGACTTATGAACATCACATGCATATGCCCTTATTGAACAGCATATTCTAATGCCTTTCCCATATTGAAGAGAAGCTAAGAGAACCAAGCCACTATGTCAGGTCAAATCTATATCTCAGAGAAACAGGAAGTTAAATGACTCATCTAGATTTTCTAAACACCCTGGTTAACTTGAAAATGAATAATCTGCCAAAAATGGTTAAGGTATTAGGCAATATTCGAGTGTAATTCTGTGAAAATAAAAAAACCTAATTTAAGGTCGAGGTTCTGCTACTGCAATTAAAGAACCAACCAGTAGAATTTCCACAGAATTTTTGGTTTTTATTATTTTTGAGCCAAAATGATCAACATTACCAGAAATCAAGTCTTGAAATATTCGACTTTATGTG
Organism: Girardinichthys multiradiatus; assembly: GCF_021462225.1. Taxonomy (NCBI): domain Eukaryota; kingdom Metazoa; phylum Chordata; class Actinopteri; order Cyprinodontiformes; family Goodeidae; genus Girardinichthys; species Girardinichthys multiradiatus. The sequence continues at coordinate 5,329,778 of NC_061803.1, read as the reverse complement.
TATGAATCTATATAATATAGGGGTTTTACTTTCTGAAATGAGTGACAAAAACCATAACTTTTTCAACATTAGCACACAGCTTCAGTTAATACATCTAGAAACCACCAGTCAGGTTGGAAACCTGGGTGTAGTGATGGACTCAGACCTGAACCTTCAGAGGCACATAAAGACAGTAACAAGGTCGGCCTTCTATCACCTAAAGAACATCTCCAGGATTAAAGGACTAATGTCTCAGCAGGATCTTGAAAAACTAATTCATGCGTTCATCTTTAGTAGAATTGATTACTGCAACGGTGTCTTCACAGGTCTGCCTAAAAAGTGGATCAGACAGCTGCAGTTGATCCAGAACACTGCTGCCTGCGTCCTCACTAGAACTAAGAAAGTGGAGCACATCGGCCCGGTTCTAAAGTCCCTACACTGGTTCCCTGTAGCTCAGAGAATAGACTTTAAAATACTTCTGTTAGTCTCTAAATCACTGAATGGCTTAGCACTAAAATACATTATAGACTTGTTGTCAGTGTATCAACCACCCAGACCTCTCAGGTCTTCTGGCTCAAATCTACTCTGCAGAATCAGAACCAGAACCAAACATGGAGAAACAGCTTTCAGTTCTTATGCTCCACTAATCTGGAATAAACTGCCAGAAAACTGTAAAAGCGCCGAAACCCTAAGTTGCTTTAAATCGAGATTAAAAACTTATTTGTTTAGAGTGGCCTTTGACTGTGTTATCTAGGCATGATTAGTTGTGTTTTCAGTCCAATTGTCCTTTCATTTTCTTGTCCATCATTCTATTCTATTCTCTTTATTTTATTTTATTTTATTTTATTTTTTTAAATTACCTCTGTTGTTTGATTTTATCATTGGATTTGTTTTTCTGTGTCTGTATCTGTGTTTATTTGCTTTGTAATTGTATGTACAGCGCTTTGAGTGTCTCGTTGCTGAAAAGCGCTATATAAATAAACTTACCTTACCTTACCTTAACATATTCAAGTATGAATCCAAATATTAATTTGAATATTTTACTTACTGAGTATCTGCCAGTGAAGCTCGTGCACTGACCCAAATGGACACAAACACAGCCGGAACACCTGGGACGAGCAGAAAGACAAAAATACTTTGTTTTCACTAACCACCATATTAATAGGCATTTTACAGAAGGATGTGTTGTGTGAAATCATAAAAATAAAGAAAATGCATGAGAAGTCAAAGCATATTTATTTTTCATTGCATTTTTTGCTCAAAATGTGAAATTTCCAAATTTCACCTTGAAAAAATTTACCGAAAGGGCCTCTAATGTTCAGGGGTTTCTCACAAACATGACCTCAAAATCACATATGTATAAACATGGCTTTTAGGAGTATACACATCCCGTTTGCATCCTTACACTGAAGCCATACTTTGCAGAGAAGATCAAAGGTATCAGTCAGGAGAAGATATTTATCTATTTCAAATATTTCAGGATAAATATTTTTGCTAAATATCTTCTATAGGAATTTTTTTTGTCATTTTTAAAGGACCAACTTTTTATTTCTATTTTTAGGTTTTAAAATAAAGATAGAATGTGATTTTTTAAAAAGCACATAGTTTCCAACCTAATGACAAGAAGATAGATCTATAAAAAATATTACGGGTACTTTCATTGTCATACTGTTGTGGAAATAAAATGAAATTATTCCATGAAAAAAATGGAAAAAACTGCTTAAACCTGCATTTGGTATTATATCTATATTTAACAACATTAGTTGGCTCCTTATCATTTTTATCATTTTTAGCCAAGTTATTAAGAGCCTTATGGAAGGTCCAAAGAGCCATTCACGGCTCTGGAGCCACATGTTGCAAACCCTTAGTCCAGGCCAAGGAGAAGACCTATGACTGAAATGCCTTTTGTCTTCCAAAGTAAAAATCTACACTGGGCTACAATCCAAACTCCTATAGAAGATAAAACTAAACATTTAGTTTGGCAATAAAACAGCAGTGAGCATTAACAAAAGAAATTAATGCCCACCGTGAAATATGGTGGTGGTAGCATCATGCTCTGGGGTTATTTCTCTTTAAGGTGGATAAAATTATGCCAACTGCATTTGAGCCAAAACCTTCAGCTACCCCTGAAGAAAAGTGCAACCCCTGAAGGCAGCCTAAGGACCACTAGGGTGCTTGTGGCACAGTTTGGGAACCGTTGCTCCCGCTCACTGTTTGTGGTGAGCAGCCCGTCTGGGATGCCACTTACCCCAGCCCATGATGGTGAGGGCCCACAGGTAGTTCTTGTCAGATAGGAAAGCCATAAAGATGAGGCTGTGGAGGTACAATCCCTCCACCAAAATCCAGTAATGATTGGTTGCAAGGAAGTACAGGAAGAGAGTAACAGCAGCTTTACAACCAGCCTGATGACACAAAAACAGCGATTACTGGAACAAATTAATCCATTAGCGTAAGTTTTGTTTGAACACTGAAGGCTGGTCTGCTCGCTTCCAGCAATTATTCGGCCCTTTTTGATGGATGCATTTAAACAAATTCCTGCTGAGATCCAAACACAGCCTTAAGCATAAAGTCTGGAAAGACATGGAGACATGAAGCCTGACTGATATTTGTTAAATTCAACCTCAGCAGTTACCATTTCCTATTGTATTCATATAACCAGAAATAGAACATTTATTACTTTTCAAAATCACTGATCAATCTTTATTGTTACTTAAGCTAACATGTCATAGCTTCTTATTTGAAATGCTAAATGTCATCCCTATGATTTAAACACAATTTTCTCCCACGTTGTTCAGTAAATATTTCTAGACCATTTAAACAACACCTTTGTCTTCATATTAAGAAACGCTCTACATAGTACAGTACACAAGGTTATATGCACAAAAAAAGTTAGATTGTTTTATTGATTTTTGTATTTACCATAGGCGGCTTCACCGCTGTGAATTCAGACTCAGCTCTGTTGGCCTCAGATATGGAGTAGAGCACAGCGTCCTTCACAAAGATGCTAACAGCTCGACAAACGAAGGAGGTGAAGAGGTGAATGTGAATGTAGTTGCGTGTGCAGTGGAGGCGCCTGGAGAGAGTTTGTGTGACAAAAAGAAATGGTCAGAACCAAAATGACATTTTTTATGTGTAAAAGAACCTGCGTAAGGTTTGAACTAGAGATGTCCTGTTTTAATCCCACGTTTTTGTTCAGGTCTTCGAAACAACATGTTTGGGCAACGCATTAATCCATTCAGAGTCTATTATCAAATTTAACTCCTGATACCTGTTGATGGTTTACTGTCTGTGATTTTACACAGACATTTTATGTCTAAAACCCTGAAAAGCCATTCCTTCATGTTTGTAGTTTTTAACAACACTGTCTACTTTCATGTGCACAGCTAGCAAAACTGTACATGAGGCCTTGAAGAGGATTTAGTTAATATAATCAATCTGGGGTTTTCCCTAACAGTCTAAGAGTATTTCATCCTTTACAATGATGCTTACAGTAAAAGACAGATTATGTTGACTGCTGTTGCTCCCTATCTGTCTGTGTCATGTGACCTATCATGCACCAGGTTGACATATCCCCAAAGAGCTGTCAGGAGAGTTGTGCAGAGAGCAGCTGAAACAGAAGCCAGTGAAGAGACTGTAGCTGCATGCATGAAGTCAGATATGTGTTTAGAAACAAATGATCAGGTCCTGATTGGGACATTCCTAATTTACACGTTAAAATACAAATCAGGGTTTTCGGTTTTCTTACTTGAAATAGCAAAGGATGGAGATTGCCACCAACAAAGATGCCAGAGAAATGGAGTAGCCGACAGTGTACATGAGATGGAGCCGCTGAAACACCTTCTGAAAAGGAACCGAAGCACTTTTTATATGTAAATCTGGATGAAAATGTGACACTTGACAGAAGGTTATTATTCTAAAATATCATTTGAGCCTTTTTTGGAGTAAATATTTCTGTTTATTGCACGGTTGGACAACTAAAGATTTGGCTTGATGATATGCATCCTTAAACTTCAGCCTATAACTTTTAAGGTCCACAAATGAACACAGTGAAAGAACCCAAACAGAAAATGCTTCTGTACACACCTCCTCCATGTTTCTGTGGTTGGAGCTCAGGTATTGGGTGCACTCCGTGTAGTTTGCCCATGTGTGGTTGTTACTGGGCGCCAGCTCCCAGTTCCCTGACCCATCACACTGGCGGTAAGCTCGCCCTGATTCACAGACGGATGGGAGACAGTGGCAGGCAGAACAGCTCACACAAAACAGGGTACTGTGCAAATCCATGTCTTTTAAATCAGCAAGCAGAGATCTGTTTCCAGTGATTTTTGTGGAAGTGTGTGTTTCCGTGGTGATCTCTACCTCTGTGGTTGAAGTCATAGATGTATGCTGGACACTGCACTGAGACCAGCTGGCCCGCTCTGCTTCGGGGCCAGCAGATAATCCCATCCCACTCTGGAGCACATTCCCCATCTTTAGAAATGATGGGGAAAAGGATGTATCCACATTAAGTTAAATACAGGAAACACAGGAAAGGTCCTATTAGCTTTTGCTAATTGTTATCATCTGCTATATATCAATGATAAAATAAGCCAATCTACAGCTGTAGAGTTGTTCATCAATAAAGTTTTTTATTCCACTGTTTAACTTGTCATTGAAGCAGTATTTTAATATCACAATAATCCAGTCTAATATTGGGATCAGACATTTCTGGGGTTACTTGGCACTGGTTTAAAAGCCTAAAGTAAGTTCCTGAACCCTGTTTTGCCCTTTTGTTCTGGTTGTGGAACTGTCTGATAACTAGGGGACTACTTTATTTAATGTTTGCACAACAACCCCCCAAAATATTCTGTTATTTCAATATCATAACAGAAAATCTTAGAAAAATCCAGCCTTTGAGAGCATTTGCTTAGTCAAGGAAAAAAATCCCATGTTATTTAGTGCTTTCAACAAGATCAGCAGACGTAATTAAATAACTTTTTACTATTTATATTTTGCACAACAGATTAAATAACTTTTAATCAATAATCCATGACTTGCCTTTCCCCCAGGGGTAAGGCAAGCCTGAATGGACAATTGCCCAGGGCAGCGTTGAAAAGGGCGTGCATGAGCTCCATCAATCCACACAGGTTGTGGTCTGAACAAGTTTATAATTACTTTTATGAGTGTCTTATCAGTGGGGAGTTGACCTGGCATCCCCTGCTCCTACTGAGAGAAGGGTGACATGCTTTGTACTGCATTTCATTTTATTCTCAGATCATTTCTTGCATTCTAACTGGCTTAGAGGGGTGGCAGAAGGGGGGGCTTGTCCAGGCTGCAGTTTTTGCAAGAACTGCTTATGGTTACTCTGGAGTATAAATATGACGTGAGTGACAGAGAGGCCAATTTCATTTAGTCACTTTTCAAAATTGTAAAGAGAACAAAACATGCAAATATATATCTTTACCAGGCATGCTAATTGTGTAGGTTGCTGTAACTCAGACTTCTCAGTAAATTCCTGCTATTGTTCTCAAAGTTTACTTTAAATCCTCTATTTTTACTGATGATTCAGTCAAGTGTATTACAAAAGACCCTCACACAGATAAGGGCATCAGGGGCAGAATGACGCTGACCTGAAACATTTCAACAACTGCACCAGTAAAGACTGGGACTGGAGAACTTTCTCTCTTTTCCACCATCCCACAGCTGCTCGTTTTTAAGACTTCAAGCCTTGATTTTTTCTGTCTTATAAAATTGCCTCTTCGTGTTTGAGTCACAATCCAGTTGCAGAGCAATGAGTTATAAGAAACAGCTGCAGAACTTGATTCTGCTCAATGCTAGCTGTTGTGTTGTTGCCTTTCCCTCATTCAAAGCCAGGATTCAACGATGCATGTATGCCCTCGAGTTACAAAAGCTGACCCTGAACCAGATTATTTCTGATAGCCAGCTGGGAGCCACACAAATTAGATTGCGGAGAAGTTTATCACAAAACGTCTTGTCATTTGATTGGTTGCCTCAGCGAATGCTTCACTAATGGGTTCATGGTGTAAATGACTGTTAAACGTGAATTATTGCTCCTTTTAAAGTAAAATAAACAGAATAAAGCAATGTTTGAAATGGGTATGGTCTACCCTGTGGGTAAAGTTAGATTCTATTAATGTAAACAGTTTGTACAACTCTGTATTTATTATGTCAGATTTAAAAGATAAAGATGGCAATAATTTAAATCGTAATTTTGAAACTGTTTCAGCAGACTGACTCACTTGGACAGTTTGGCTCTTTTGTGACAGTTGCTGCTTTTCTCCTGCAGTTTTAAGTTTGTAATTCTAAATCTGTTATAGCCGAAATCTACATCGTCTATGCATCCATCTATCATCCGTCTCTCCCTCCATCCGTCCATTTATCCATCCATCCATCAATCCATCCATCCGTCCATGGTTTCTGCATTTTTTTATTTTAAAGCCTTAACACTTGATAAAAATACATTCTGTAAATTCTTAGTGAAGTTTTTTTTCTACTTTAAAAAAGAGACAAACTAGGACATCTGCTTTAGTCTGAGAAAAGGTGGAATTTGGTCTTGGAAATTCACAACAACCCTGTAAATCTTTGTAGACCAGTAAGAGTAAACTCCTGTTGGGAAGATTGATACAGCCACTTTAGCTGCTTTACTCTTGACAATGTTTTTCTTACATTCCTCTTCTGACATCTGTGTGCAGCTTTGGTTCAGGAAATCTTTCTCCTAATGGAATCATGAATCATCTTATCTGACATGGCTTCTACATTGCAGCCTAAATTAAAAATATTCCTGTTACAATAAATCAAACACTGCAGCCACAGATAACACTCAGGAAGATATTCGTTGGCTATTATATCTGATACCAGATAATTAAGACAAGTGATGAGGCTTTTTTTGTTGTTACATTTTTAGACAGATGTCACCTGCTGGGCGTGTGGGTCTAAATTGACAACAATTTGCACACAAACCTTTGATGAGGGTCATTTGAGCTCGAATGCTCCTCTCACACCTGGCATGGGCACCAATCAGAACATAGATCTGCTCATCTCGCGTGATGACGTCATCCGAGTCTATCTGTAACAGACAAGATAAGATATAAGCTAAGAGTATGAAAGGATTTTCTTCTTTATTGCAGCCAGGCCCCTACAGCCGCAAATATTTGTTTGCCCTTTACCTAAATCTTTTAATAAATGGTGATAAAGATCATAGATTGTCTTACCTGACAAGGCCTAGTAACTTAGTTAGTAATCATGGTTGATTGCAGCTAGGAGTTAGCAGCAAAAAGGGGATTTATTTGACTTAATTCATGTCATTGATCCATACTCAGAACAACTACAAATTTCAATGTTATCAGCGAAAATCTCAGTATTATAGATTAACTATAACTGGAAAAGTCTTCTGGAAAAACTGCACATTCCAACATGTTTAAACAATTAAACATACGTAGATGTTATAGATGTGCCACCGCTTTGCCAAGTCCTGGAAAAGGAAATCAGTGGGATAGTTCAGAAACTACCCAGGAACCACTGGGACTTGAGCTTGGCATGAATCGGAAATTTCCAAAAAGAAGATTTTCCAAAAATTCGCACTTTCAAGCTTGACTAAAATTATGCTCAAAGGAGACAAGGATTGAACTGTATTAAACACAATGACAAGAGGTATGTTAAGGTGAGGTTCTCAAAGCTAAAAACACAGTGTCAGTTGCCAAGCATGGTGGAGGTAGCATTTTGCAGAGCGGTTGTTTTGCTGCCGGTGGTACTGGTGCGTTGCACAAAGTAGATTAAAATGGTGAATAAACAGGATTATCTCCTAATTCTTCAACTTTGCTACAAATCAGCAGATAAGAGGGTTAGAAATTGGACAAAGAGATGGCTGTTCCAACAAACAACGATCCAAAACACATATTTACACAGATTAAAGCATGCTAACATTAAGCTTCTGGAATGGCTTTCCCAAAGCCCTTACTTCAACCCTATTGACAATTTGTTGGCTGTGATTAAAACCCTAGTATGTGCAAGAAATTATTTGCAAATTCCCACAGCAACAAAGATGTTTTTATTAAAGGCCAGAAGTCTCTTTTCAAGTAGAGCAATCTGTCAAGCCTTTCAGGGATCTGATGTGCTGCCTCCAGGTGTTGTGAAATTTTTGTGTGAGGGTGCGGTATGTGATGATCCCCCGCTACCTCTCCTTGCTCAGCGGCAGGGAGAGGTAGCCTATTGTGGAGGGCCTGGTCCTGAGCACCATGGCGGCACCAATCAGAGCTAAGCTACAAAAATAACTCTGTGTTCCAGGGTACATTTCACAACACAGCAGCAAAACAAGCTGCGAGTCAACCAGAGAACAAGAGGTGATGGAGATATCAATCAATCTGTGTCTATCTGAAAGACTGAAGATGGCTATTTTTAGTTTTTTTAAGAGTGGTTTCTTAAGAGAATAAATGGTTTCTAATCTGAAAATTGGCTTTTAAGGTAGTTTATTTGGCTTTGTGTGTCAGCTAAAGTGAAGGATATGGGTTTTCCTTTTCACAGCTGCTTTCCTCAGAAGCCAAACAGAATTCTTGTTAAACAGAAGAAACTCCAGCTGGACCAATTTATTCTTTTATTTATATATAAATATTGGCAAGGGCCATAAAAGGTAAGCGAACAGCAGTGATCAGTGTTTTTCATTCGGAGCTCCAGAAGCTGAACGACTTTTGATTCCTATGGGAATTTCCTTCAGAGGGCGGATTATCTGAAGAGGTCAATCCATACGTCCAGGGTGAAGGAAAGCCTTTGTTGCATCCCAGACGGCACTGGACGCCCTGTATCTATGGTGACAACAATTACAGTCCATACAGCGTATATGTTTGTCCGTTCTTTGCCAACACCATGCTTCAACTTGCATTGATTTTGTGCTTCAGCAAAAACAATCAGCATCAGTAAGAGGAGGTCATTCACTTTTTTTTCTTGTACCGAGAGCTTTTTCTGCTGACAGTTATTACATTTAAGCAAAACAATTAGTCTTTACATCCACTCCCTGTTGAGCTGTGAGAGCATTAACCCTCTCGGGCCTCATCTTCAAGCCAAGTCATTTTCAGGCTGACTGATCTAGAGATTGTAACTCTGTCAAAGAACCGACCCTCAAAATCGACCCAAGGGAAGATTTAGTGATGAAGAGATGGAGCTCAGAGAGGTGCGTGTTGTCTGGGAGGGTTGATGATCCAGCGAGTGAAAGCTTGGGGATCTGTGACGCAAAAGCAGTAGACGGGTCATTTCTAACAGAGAAGATTGAAGGGTTGCTCTTTGGTTGCTTAAGTGCTCCATTTTCAGGAAAACGAAGAATCTTGAAGAACCAAGAATCTGCTCATTCTCAGAGACGTCATCTATAGACGACGATGAGAACCGAACCTTCACAGAAACAGAGAACCATTAAAATTTCCTCCTAGAGCACACCCAACAGCTCATTTGGGAAGCCACAGAAGATCCAAAGGAAACATGAACGAAACCACGGCCTCTCACCTCATTAGAGGCCACAACCTCTGGCTGTATTATGAGTAAAAATGGCATCTAAAGACACCCTGAAGCCTTTCTGGGAGAAAGTTTTAAACAGATAACGTCAGAACTGATAGTGTGGAGGGGGGGGGGGGGGGTTTCTTTGGCATGTTGTGTAACCAGAGTTGTGTGCAAAAGCAAAACAGAACAAAGACACTGAATATAAAATAGAAATAAATATTACTTCAATGCTCCATCAAAAATCCTGCGATGGTTTAAGGGCAGTAGTCAGTAAATTAGAGCTGAGAAAGAGAAGAGTGTGATTTGATTAAAAGGTAGAAAATAAAAGCTTTTTGACTTACTTACAGTTCAAACTTGGACATGAATCCATGAACAGATTAAGAAGCAACAGGCTGCAAGGCACATATGTGTAAAAACACTTCCCTGCTTGTCCTACAGAGAACGAGGCTGCTATAAATCACAGCGATATGATTGGTGATTGTTTTGGCCCCGGCTACATACTTGGACCAACATACATATTTGGTCATGTTTCAACACATTTTTTTCTGTTCTGTTTTTAACTTTTTAGAGATGATAGAGATTTTTTAGTCCATTTTTCATGCTTTGACTGCGTTCACTTTTTTGGTTCATGCTATTCTTTGTTTTGTGTGTGTGTGTGTTCTCGTGGTCATTTGTATTTTTAGGTGTTTTTAGGTCCAATTTCGGTTTAATTGTTACTTTTTTGTCCCACATTTATCATAGTCACCCTGCGATTGTCTTAGCTCTCATTTTTGGTGCTTCTTGCATGTTTCTTTTTTTAAATTTACTTAATTTAATCATTTATTCTTTAAGTTTCTTTTTTTCACCATGTTTGATTGGGTTTAATTTATGCTACATTGTCTTTAAATTGCATGCATTGTCTGTCTCTTTTTTGGTCATATTTTGTTTTTATAACAAAACATATGCCCATTTGGTCCATTTGAAACCCGGTTCAGGCTTAAACCTCAACAAGACAATGAAATGGGACCAAAAATAAGCAGATTTGCAGCTGAATCTCAGTACTTCAAAGAGGGACTGTTGATAATTTTACCTGGGTTATCAAAAATGGTTTCAGTTGTTGTTTCTGAAGCTGGCCCCTCTTCCCATAAGATAAGACTTTACGTTATCATTTAAAAACTCTGTTTTGTCTTTTCCCGCAGTCTTTTTTGACGGTCTGACAAAGTTCAGACCTTTAACAGCTGAGTAAAGCCAAAGTTGGCTAGGCTATTAAAATTGTTTCTTTTTTTTTTTTTTCTACAGCGTTTCTCTTTAAAGACTAAGGAAAAGACAGAATTATCTTTCTTGTGAAGGGTTGGCACATTTTCTTAATGTGTCAAAAATTAAAACCATCAAAGAAAGTGACAAACGAGTGAAATTTTCCAGTTCTGGCCAAAGTTCGGCAGTGGGAGATTAGTGTAAAGGTAAAATCTGCTGTCACAATCAGTTAAATGTGGAACAAAACAAAAAAAACAATCCTGTTTGACAAATATTTATAAGGAATTTAATAAATGTGGGCATTGCAAGGGCAGATTTATTATATATTATTTATTTTTTAATAACGTCTGCTCTGCAGAGGCATACATTGATGCAAACTGAAGTCGAAATACTGAAAACATATTTTCTTATTTTCTAAAACACATTACAAATAGAATTAAGTAAATTTAATTGCCTAAAAGCCCCTCAAGCAATCTTGCTGAAGTAGGCAAATATTAAACAACTCTTAAAAATGCTCATATATAAAGAAATAACTTACCAGTGCAGCAGCTGTCATCACACAGTGAAAAACAGCAAAGGCGTTAATTCCCTGCAGAGACAACATGATTTCTTTTGACATAAAAACACAAAACTGTTTGCCACAGCTTCAGGTAATGTGTTGCTCCTCAGGTTGCGCTGACATAAACCTCTTCAGGTGTGTTGTTCTCCTGCGTCCCATTAGTGCTCACATTTTGTTTCCTGCGCGTCCTGATATCCAGGAATACGTTGGAAAAAAATCCTTGTTTTGCTCTAAAGTTTAGTGGACATTTCTGATCAGGACTGTGGGTGTGTGGACCCATCAGACTGAGCAAAGAGGGACAAAACCTCCTCTTTTACAGCTCTTTGGACCATTGGGCTGAGATGGGATGGCCTTTATTGGCTGAGTATTTAACTCGTTCTGCCCCCTGCTGCTGTCATCTGTCTCTGGTTACCTCTCGCCTGCTTGGACTCTGTTTTCCAAGCCCAGCAGTGAAGTAATTATCTTGTTTACTGCTGCCACTCAGTTTAGCTTTCACATCACTGTTAATCAGTTTTACTACAACACTGGTAAGTGCCCATATAAAGAGCGCTGCCACTCTCTTCTTCTCACACACTTACATACAGGTTTTGCATTAAAAGTATCCCATATTTTTCATAAAAAAATGCTTTATGCTCAGATTTGGCTCTGATATTCTTCATCAATCACAGTACAATAAAAGTCCTTTTCAATGACAAGAAACCAATGTTTTTAGGACACAGACAGTTTTCACTGAGACTCCTGGTTTTTGCATATTGGATAAATCTTTATCTCCAGCGCTAACCTCTTGTTATTATTTGGGGTTGTTTGGGTTTTGGTTTCTGTTTTTTTCTTATGTTTTTCACAGTTAAGGTTTTGACTCGTTCTTTTGTTATTCTTCTTCTTAGATTTTGAATCATGCTTCTATTATTTTCCTGGTCATGCTTTAGCTTTGTTGTCTTGTTCATGTTTTGTCAAGTTTGGTTTTCGGATCTGGTTATGCTTTTGTTTTATGTTTTTTCTAGTTTCTGTTAGTTTGTGTTCAAGAGTCTCTGTTTTTGCTGCAGCCACGTGTTGTTTTGTCTGTCAATTAAGTTTATTCGGTTCACCTGCCCAAACTAATCTGTCTCCTTGCTCCACCTGGTTTACTTTCCATATATACACTCCTGTTCAGTTGTTCTTCGGGGAAACATTTCGCATGCTCATGTCTTGTTCGCAAATCAAGTCTTGTCTTTTTGATCATGCCATGCCTGTCTTGCCTGCCCGTTTGTTTTGTTCCTGCCTCCTGCTGAGTGAGTTTTCGTAATTAAACCTTTTTTCACTTACCATCACGCTGCCTGCTCGTCTGCATTCTGGGGTCCAATATCAAGTAAACCGTAACACCTCTAACCTTCCTGACACTTGCAGAGACAACAAAAACACAGGTCGATGACTGGGTTGGGGTTCCTTTTTCCCACACGTTTTATAAATCAATACATTTTTAAAGGAAATGTGGAAAGCATGAGTAAAGTTCCACATTTTTAAACCTATCTGAAAAAATATTCTCCTATTCTAAAACTGCAAAATCTCTTTGTTACTACATTGATTTAAACTAAATCAGGAATTCAGGATATTTGGTAATTACTTGATATGGAATACTGACAAATATTTGCCAAGACCCTACAAATGTATACAAGTCCAACTGATTCATACTTGTAAATAATTATTTCAGCAGATGAACGTGGAACTTTCAGGTATCTGGAAACTTTACTACTGCAATTACTATTACTACCAATATGACTATGATTAGTACTGTGAACTATTTCTTTTTTTAATACCACAACTACAGTTGAAAGTAATACTACAGCAACAATTACTACTGCTACTAATAGTCCAACTATAAATATTACTATCATTATTTATAGGAGCCATTTGAGGTTTTTGGTGTTTGGGCATAGTTTGGGTCTGTCTTATTTAGTTTTGATAATTCTGTTTGTTTGGTGGCAGTGTTTTGGTTTATATGTGAATTGACACTCTGACCTATATTTTACTCTACCACTGGTGGGGGTGTGGGGGAAATCTATTTAGGTTTCAGGGTTAGAGGGCATCAGGTGTTAGGGTGTGTGGAGGTCATACGGTTTTTTACCGCTCTCTGTTGCATACTGGTTTGACTTCATTATATCCACCTATTGACCATAATTGCCATCTTTTGCATGCTATCATAAACCGCCATCCTGGACTTTGGATTTCATATAATACTCAGCTTGTATTCAATAAATGGGAGCATTCCCAAACTTCTCCCAGTCCGGACATTACCTTACGAGCGTGTTAGGACCTGGATCCCCGGAAACAAAGAAGCAACTAAAAAAGGATGGAATTTGATAGTCGCTACTACAAAGTAAAAAACCTGACCATTCAGATTAAAGGATATGCCTCTTTATGAAGAGGACAACTCACCTGGAAAAGTTTGGCGCACGCCCACCTGACTAGCTGATATGCATGAGAAAACAAAGGAGCTACATTCACTCAACCAGAATGTAGCTCCTAACATCTGCGCCAGATGTAAGACCTAAGGTTTTCAGTAATGTAAAATCACATGTACAAGATGAAGTGCAATACCGAAAATAGCCACGGGATGTCACTGTTCGGTCATGTTCAAAGTTGGATGCATTACCTTCTTAATGTTAACTTAAAGCCAAATATTGTTTCTATTCAGTCCACAGTTTTACATTCACAAGTAAAGCACAATGTACAAAAACAACAATTTAACAGTTCATCAGTTTCAGCTGATAATGTCATTTTATCTATTATGCAAAAACAGAATGAAATCACATCAATGCTTCTTCAGCAACAGTTCTCAGCTACTCTTCCTCAGCATGAGATCCCAGTTTTTGATGGCAATCCCTTGCAGTGTATGTCTTTCTTAAGAGCTTTTGAGCATTGTGTGGAAGAAAAGACTAACAATTATCAGGATTGTTTATACTTTTTAGAGCGATACACCAGCGGGAAACCAAGAGAGCTTGTCAGGAGCTGCATGCACATGCCACCACAGCAGGGCGACCAGAGAGCAAAGCAACTTATAATGGAGCATTTTGGAAATGAACATCTTATTGCTTCTGCATATATGGACAAAGTGTTTTTCTGGCCAGTTATAAAATCTGAAGATGTCGCAGCTTTGCAGGAATTTGCTTTGTTTTTGCGTGGATGCTGTAATGCAATGTCAGAAATACAGTATATGGAGGAGTTGAATATTCCATCTTGTATGAGGGAAGTCATCATGAAGTGGCCTTATAAGCTCCGTGAAAGATGGAGATTAGCAGCTTGTGAGCTACAAGAGAGGCGAGGCTTCAGAGCTACATTTACTGATATGGTCGACTTCCTTGTGCGACAAATAAAGGTAATGTCCCATCCATTGTTTGGAGACATCTCTGACATCAAGCCATGCTCTGTAATGAGAAGAGTACATAAGAATAGGACAACATTAAAGGTCAACACAAAAGGCAGCAGCTTTGTAACATCCATTTCAGCCCCTGATAGCACCACATTTTCTGTGCCAACAATTCACAAGCAGCCAATAACCTCCAATAACCCTCTCGTTGAAACTTGTCTTTACTGTGAGGAGTCACATTTAATATCAAAGTGCCCAAAATTGCAAAGGATTTCTCATAAGGAGAAAATAGGATTCCTAAAAGGAAAAGGAGCATGTTTTGGATGCCTGAAAGTAGGCCACATGAGTAAGGAGTGTAGGAGTCGTCTCACTTGTGACAAATGCCATTTAAAGCATCCCACCCTCTGCATTTAGACAATAAAGAACCATCAATAAGCAGTGCATTTGTGTCTCACCAGGCTGGTGTTTGTACTGGGGCCAGAAACCATGATGCACCCTCTCCGTTGTTCCAGTCAAAATTAAGTCTAAGAAAGGAGATAAGGTCTTGCAGACCTATGCCTTCTTAGATCCTGGGAGTACAGGCACTTTCATTACCAGCACACTCATGGACCAGCTGAACCTACAAGGCACAAAGACTAATATTCTCCTGCGTACCATGGGTCAGGAGAAGCTGGTCCCTGGTTACTCTGTAAATGGACTGGAGATTTCTGAGCTGGGAGAAAACAATTTCATGGGGCTCCCAGAGGTTTACACGCAAGAAACCATTCATGTTTCAAAGACCAACATTCCACGTCAGCGAGATATTGAGAATTTGGAATATCTCAAAACTGTCAAGATCCCAGAATTGGATGCTGACATTGGGCTTTTGATTGGGATGAATGCACCAAAACTCATGGAGCCATGGGAGATCATTCACAGCAAAGGTGATGGACCATATGCTGTGAGGACCCTATTAGGATGGGTCATAAACGGGCCTTTAAGAAGTGGAAATGGTCAGAGAAGCTGTCCAACTGTTTATATTAATCGAATCTCCATCATTAAACTAGAGGAGCTGTTGATGTCTCAATACAACATGGAGTTCAATGAGAAGGCACTGGAAGAGGAGCACGAAATGTCGATTGAGGACAAGAGGTTCATGGAAATAATGGAGCAATCAACTTGCATGCAAAATGGACATTATTGCTTGGACCTGCCTTTTATTAAGGATGCACGATGAAAGAGGAAATGTGCACCTAGGATTCATGCTTGGACAGGCTAGAGTGGCTCTTTTAAAGCAGACGACAATTCCTCGTCTTGAACTCACCGCTGCTGTGTTGGCGGTCAAGGTGGATCGGATATTGAAGAAGGAGCTCTGTATTCAGCTGAATAGCTCATGCTTTTGGACAGACAGTTAGACAGTGCTGAGATACATAAATAATAACATCAAACGATTTCACACCTTTGTTGCAAATAGAGTGGCTGCAATAAGAGAGGCTACAGATGTATTTCAGTGGAGGTACATCAACTCTAAGTCCAATCCAGCAGATGAAACCTCTAGACGTCTGACTGCAGAAAACTTTATGGCCTGTCAGAGGTGGATAAATGGCCCTGACTTTCTTAGAAGTCCAGAACAGGAGTGGCCAAAGCCTTTTGAATCCCAACCTGTTTGTTCTGAGGACCCAGAGGTGAAGAGGGATATTCTGGTAAATGCGACTGACACACAGCCAAAGGATTCCACCACCAGGCTCGTGCATTATTTTTCAAGCTGGGCCAAACTTAAAACTTCTGTTGCTTGGTTGCTCAAGTTGAAGGACATTCTGCGGAGCTTGAGTAGGAAGAGGAAAGAGTTGATGGCTGTTCTTCCCTCTTCTGACTCTTCTAGAGCTTCGGAGTGGATTGAAGAGGAGATGAGAAAGAATAGAGCTGCTGTTTTTAAACAAACTCTTTCAGTAAAAGACATCTCCAGAGCAGAGATGCCATCATCTGCTACAGCCAGCATGCAAGCTTTAGAGAAGAAATTAGAGATCTGCAGAGTGGAGCATTTGTTATAAAGAAAACGAGCAATATCTACAGGCTTGATCCAGTATTACAGCAAGGTTTACTGAGAGTGGGTGGTAGGCTTAGTCGTTCGGCCCTATCTCAGGAACAGAAACATCCTGTTATCCTATCTAAAGGCCAGCATGTGTCCAAACTTATCCTGCAAGACCTACATCAGCAGCTGGGACATGCAGGAAGACATTATATGCTTTCAGCCCTCAGAGAAAGATACTGGATTACCAATGCCAACTCAGCCTGCAGAAAAATATTATCAGAATGTATTGTGTGCAGACGCTACAAAGGACAACCAGCAGAACGGAAAATGGCAGATATGCCACTAGAACGAGTCTGCCCAGATTTCCCACCTTTTACTAATGTAGGTTGTGGATTATTTTGGGCCCACTGAGGTCAAGAGAGGGCGTACAATGGTTAAGAGATACGGTGTTATTTTTACATGCATGTCCAGTCGAGCTGTACATTTAGAGGTAGCTCATTCATTAACAACTGACTCCTGTATTAATGCCATTAGACGTTTTGTGTGCCGAAGAAGACCAGTATGTCAAATAAGATTAGAGAATGGCACCAATTTTGGTGGTGCAGAGCGTGAACTGAAAGAGGCTATGGCAGCTATAGATCATTAAAAAATCCGCCAAACTCTACTGGCAAAGGAGATCGACTGGATTTTTAACACACCTGCCGCATCTCATCATGGAGGAGTGTAGGAATGGCTCATCAGAATGGTCAGAAAGGTGTTATTTTCTGTCCTTCACCAACAGACCTTGGATAATGAAAGTCTTCAGACACTTCTATGTGAAGTAGAAGCCATCCTCAACGATCGTCCCATTACAAAGGTTTCAGATGATGCAAATGACTTGGAGGCTCTAACTCCAAATCACATTTTGCTGCTCAAAGGAAGACCTACTCTTGCTCCTGGTACCTTTCAAGAAAGTGATGTTTACCTCAGAAGGCGTTGGAGGTGCAGTACCTCTCGGACCTGTTCTGGAAAAGATGTACAAAGGAATATTTACCTTTGTTGCAGGAGAGGCAGTAGTGGACCAAGCCTCGATGAAATTTTACTGTTTGTGACATTGTGGTTGTCATGGATCACACTGCTCCTCGTGGTTCCTGGATTTTGGGAAGAATTACAAATACTTATCCAGATACAAATGGACTGGTTCGTTCTGTACAGATGAGGACGAAGACGGGCCAGTTAGAAAGGCCCATATCCAAAATCTTCCTCCTTCAAGAAGCCCTTTGAAGCAAGAGAAGAAAAGGGAAGATCTTTGGGACTATATACTTTTGTGGCTCCTTTTTGGTGTTTGTTGAATTGTGCTGTCTACACAATTGGGGCCGGTGTATAGGAGCCATTTGAGGTTTTTGGTGTTTGGGCATAGTTTGGGTCTGTCTTATTTAGTTTTGATAATTGTGTTTGTTTGGTGGCAGTGTTTTGGTTTATATGTGAATTGACACTGACCTATATTTTACTCTCCCACTGGTGGCGGTGTGGGGGAAATCTATTTAGGTGTCAGGGTTAGAGGGCATCAGGTGTTAGGGTGTGTGGAGGTCATACGGTTTTTTACCGCTCTCTGTTGCATACTGTTTTGGCTTCATTATATCCACCTATTGACCATAATTGCCATCTTTTGCATGCTATCATAAACCGCCACCCTGGATTTTGGATTTCATATAAGACTCAGCTTGTATTCAATAAATGGGAGCATTCCCAAACTTCTCCCAGTCCGGACATTACCTTACGAGCGCGGTAGGACCTGGATCCCCGGAAACAAAGAAGCGACTAAAAAAGGATGGAATTTGATAGTCGCTACTTCACTATTAATACCACTGCTACTACTAATATTATTAATATAATTGCAACTACCACAATTACCACAACTTTTACTGCAATTGCTATCAATATGACCATGGTTAGTACTGCTGTAACTATAACTACTTTTACTATTACAACTTTAACTACTGCTAGTACATTATAACTATTACTGATATTATTAGTACCACTACTACTGCAACTACTACTGGTAATACTGTTACTTCTATTAATACCACTATGACTAGAAACAACTATGAAAATTACTATCACCATTACCACTGTCACTACTAGTACTGCTACAACTATTACTAGTACTACCACTACAACTAATACTAATAGGACTACTTGCATTAATGCTACAACTATTATTACTACTACTACTACTATGAAGAATAACAATAATAATAATAATAATAATAATAATAATAATAATAAATCTATGGCAGACCATTTTAACATAAAATCGGCTTCATCTGACTCTGCAATGACATTCTGTATATATAAAAATTTGTTTTGAATTGTCACAACTCTATTTTGACAATCTGGAATGGCACTTTAAGATATTGGCATTTACATTCTGACTGGTAAGAACAAATCTTCAATCACATTTTGACGGATCAAAACGCCTTTCAAAATATCTCAAATGACGTCACTGGATTCGTCATTTGAAGGGTCACACATCCATATTTACAGTTTAAGATATCTCAAACTAGTCAAAATAAAATTTTTTGATACTTGAATTAAATAAAATACACGTAAGGCCCCCTAGTACTGCCACTGAGCTGTCCAAACTGTTACCTGCTGAATTTTGGGTGGCTACAATGGCGATGGCTGTCAGAAAATTGCCACAATATTGAAAGAGCTTAGCAGTATGGAGGGTACGGACAATGCGAACTTCGATTCAATTCATTTTTATTTATATAGCGCCAATTCACAACATATGTCGTCTCAAGGCACTTCACAAGGTCAATTCAATCCAATCAAATAGATTTCAAGTCAGGTTCATACATTCCAATTAATTCTAACCATTGAACAGTTCTGTCAGATTCAATTATTTATTCAAACTGGTTAAAAAGTTTTTCTATCTAAGCTAAGGAAACCCAGCAGATTGCATCCAGTCAGTGACTTGAGGCAGTCACTCCTCCTGGATGAGCATGTAGAGACAGTGGACAGTCACTGGCGTTGACTTTGCAGTAAACCCTCATACTGAGCATGCATGTAGCGACAGTGGAGAGGAAAAACTCCCTTTTAACAGGAAGAAACCTCCAGCAGAACCAGGCTCAGTGTGAGCGGCCATCTGCCACGACCGACTGGGGGTTTGAGAGAACAGAGCAGAGACACAAAGAGAACAAAGAAGCGCTGATCCAGGAGTACTTTCTATGGGAAGGAAAAGTAAATGTTAAAGGATGTAGCTCTTTTAGTGGTTTCATCTAGGAAGAAAAAAAACAGAAACTCTGAGCCAGTTTTCAAGGTTAGAGTCTGAAAGAGAGCACATAGAGTTAGTTACAGTAGAAGCTCAGTCAATTTCCATGTCTAGGAGAGAGAAAGGGTTAAACAAGGAAAAACAGGGCTAAGTGTGTCATCGGTAGAAGGTGAGCATTAAGTTGTTGGTGGCAGAAGCTTGGACGATTCCCCCCTCCAGGAAGGTGTCACGAGTAGATACAGAGTCAGGCCAGGTGTAGCTTCTTGGAAGAGAAAAGAGAGAGAACATAAGGTTAAAGGCTGAAATAACAGCAAATAATGCAAAATTGGAGAGTAGTGTGAGAATGTAGCAGATGGAGGGAAAGTGATCATTATGTCCTCCAGCAGCCTAAGCCTATAGCAGCATAACTACAGAGCTATCTCAGGATAACCTAAGCCACTCTAACTATAAGCTTTATCAAAAAGGAAAGTTTTAAGCCTAGCCTTAAAAGTAGACAGGGTGTCTACCTCACAAACTAAAACTGGGAGCTGGTTCCACAGGAGAGGAGCCTGATAACTAAAGGATCTGCCTCCCATTCTACTTTTAGAGACTCTAGGAACCACCAGTAAACCTGCAGTCAACTGGTCAGGATATAATTAGAGCTATTTCAAAATGGTACCTGACTAGTCAAAATATAACTAGATATCTTAAGTAACTTATATGCCTAGTCATAAATCAGTTCAGATATCTATAATATGTGTGATGAAGCTGATTTTATGCTAAAACAGCCTACGAGTCTAGATAAAGAAAATGTTTGAGAGTCCTCTAATTTATTTTGAGATACCCTAAAAGGAATTTTGACTAGTCCAAAATAGTTCTAGAAATCTCTTACTTAGTTTTGCCTGGTCATTATTTGCATTTGGAGCCTTCATGCAAACCAACCGTAAGTCTGACGTCATATATAATATAGACAAAATATAAATAGAGATATCTTAAGCCTAGTCATAAATCGGTTTCAGATATCTGGACTGTAAGTGTGATGGCAATTTTATGTTAAATCGCCCTGCCGTAGACCTCCTTTGATTTTCATACGTCGGGGTGTTACGTCATTGAAACACAGGAAGTAGTAGTTCCACAACAAGGGCCGCTTCCTGTGTGTATTCTCTCAGCTGGCAAACTTCAGGCTGTCTTATTTCCTGTTTTTATCAGAGCGGTTGATTTTAGTTGGATGACTGGTTGAAGGACGCAGAGCTGCGGCTGTATGAAGGACGTCTGTCTCCACATGTGCAGCAGGAGTAGCGCCGGTGGACCTCTGTGCTCTCTAACTGCTGTTGTCTGGGTGTGAAGGGCATGCTGAGGCCCACGCTGCTCGGGGCTCTGCGGACCCTGCGCCCACCGACCCTGGTCGGGGCGGCTCCGGTGCAGCCCGTCCCCCTGTCGGCTTCATGCAGGCTGTCCCAGGTGTGGAGGACGTCTCCTGTCCGCTCGCTGCAGCTGTGCTCCGGTTTGTGCGCTGGACACAACAAATGGTCAAAGGTGAAGAACATCAAGGGACCGAAAGACGAGGCGAGAGGAAAAATGTTCATGAAGTTTGGGATGTTGATAAGAATAGCAGTGAAGGGTGAGTTCAAACTGCTGTCTTATTTCTTTTTAGGTTCCTTCCTGTATTTGTTAATATGTATTTTTAATGTGTTGTTAATCTGCAGAGGGTGGATCCAACCCGGACCTGAATATAAACTTAGCCCACCTACTGGAGCAGTGCAGGAGCAAGAACATGCCCAGAGCATCCATAGATGCAGCAGTCAAGAGTGCGGTAGGTTCCTCAGATGTGGTAGACATGGCACACCACCCAGGGCGGCATGTCAATGGGTGCGGCGGCTTAAATTTCACTTTTGGTTGACAATGTTTTGGGACGGGGCTTTACTAAAGTATAATTTATGGAAACCTTTCTGCTACAGACAACATAATGTGCAGTACTGTGAAAAAGTTTTAAACCACCTTAAATGTCTTCACATTTTCTTTCCATGCTCTTTGAAATGGTCTTAAGGTTCTTTGGAGGTCTTGTAACGTTTTTGGTTTTGTTTTTTTTTCCTTTTATTTACTACGCTATCCTTGTATCTGACCAGGACAGGATATTGTGGGGTGTGTGTCAAAAATGAGTAATTAGGCAAATGTTGAACAAAATAAGGAATGACAGACCTGAAACACTGTTTGTTTGAGGTCAGCTTGTTGGTGCAAAGAAAATATTTTAATCATGTCAGACTAAGTTATTTTGGGTATTTTTCTAAAGTTTCAAGTGAACAAATAAGAACAGGGTGTCTTTGTAACAATGTTCCTACAGAGCCAATTTAAAAATGAATAGTTAGTTTAGTGCTCTAAACAAGAAAACAATGAAATACTGTCTAAAAATAAAGAAAAGCTACGTATGCCCAAAGAAAAACTTGGAAATACTGCTGAAGACCACTTCATACACAGTGAAACAAGAGATAACCCAAATATTTACCGCAGTGCTGTCTATGAATAAAAGTCCTGACGTCTTCTCCTGCTAGGCTCTACAGGCCATGTTAGGAACATTACTTTTTCAGTGCAGCGAGTTAGAGCTTAAAATACTAATCAGAGAAATAAAAAACATTGTATAGTTTCTCTTTCGTCAAAGATATGTTAACATGAGACGTTGAATATGTGCATCTTGCATGTGTAAATTAGGGAATGAACCTGAAGGTTTGCCTTGGCTCTACATTTTCAGTTGGTTCTTCTTATTTTGTTGCCAAACCATTTGTGACACTGTTGTAACTCTTGATTTAAAAGAACTGCAGTGGAAAACCAGTCCGAAAAGCACTTTGAGTCCAAACGGTACAGTCAGAATCCTTTATGTATGTAAAAATAAACATGATTCCATGTTATTATATTAAAACAATGCTACATGTCTCCCAATTCTGCCCACAGGAAAAGGCCAAACCAGCAGCCCAGCACATGTTCGAAGCGCGGGGGCCCGGTGGGTGTATGCTGCTCATTGAAGTTCTGACGGACAACAACTCACGGACCCACCAGGAGATCAGACGCCTGCTCAACAAGAACGGGTCAGAACCTCCCTTGTATTACTACAGTGTTCTTTCTGTACGTTACTGAAATGTTGACACTGTGGTCCACATATCGGATCTGTTTCTTGTTCCTGTTTCTTTCATCACATTTGTCATCGCATTTAAACTATTCCTGTAAACAGTTCACCGTTATTCTGAACTGTATTTATTTTACAGTTTTACCAATCAGTAAAAACTCAGTTTGTCAACTTTTAAAAGAGAATAGAAAATAAAACGTGATCACACTGTTGTCCTCAGAGGGATGCTGTCCGACGGAGCTCGTCACAGTTTCAACCGGAGAGGCGTGGTGGTGGTGCCTGCTCAGAGCGTCTCCGTGGAGACAGCTCTGGAGATGGCCATCGAGGCTGGAGCTGAAGACGTCCAAGAAACTGAGGATGAAGAAGAGAAGCTCCAGCTGAAGGTCACTGTTCAGTCTTGATTTTTATTCTAAATGTTTTAGTAGAAGCTGTACCCAGTACTTTTAATGGGTTGTCTACTGACTCTCTTTGTTTACAATCATTGCATGACCAGCAGGGGTCACATAACGGTACACATGGTTGTACCAAAGATCCGGTATAGCTCTGTTGGTTCGGTACACACATACCGAACAACTACAGTGTTGTTTTCTCTCTAAACACGTGCAGAATGTTTCTACATACAATGCAACGTTCTGTAGGGCAGCTTTAGAAAGTGACACCAACACAAAACAGAGGACTACCAGCTATGGCTAAGTTGTATTTGGGAACATTAATGTTTCTCATTTAGCAACATTGGAGACAGAAAGGTGGACCAAACCAGAACTTTACGTCAGCGTACACATCTTTTAACAGCAATAAGGTACAAGGTGATCTGTCCTGATATTGTGGCGTACAGTGGCACTCCTCCCTCTAAATATAGGCACCCTGGTAATTCATCTGTTATTACAGTAGTATAAAATAACACTGAAAAATTTGAAAATTCCAGCCTTTAATTTAAATACATTAATTCAATGGGGGAAACTGTTCTTTTTACTTCAGAATTACTGGTGCCACAATTTTTAGCATCCCTAACAATCACCCGACCTGTAAAATAAATGCAACTGAAGCTGGGTTTTTTTGTCTCAATTTATACTTCACTGTTTCCAGTTGGTTCAATTTGTAATCTGTGACACAGACTCCCCTTTTGTCTCGGCCACACTTCAAAATGAGAAAGACAAGAGAACATACCCTCTGAACAATGCACGTGTGGTTAACTTTATTAGTAAGGAAATGGCTATTCATCTAAAGTTATAGATATCATCAGCATAATTAAAAGGTTTAAAAGAACTGGTGATGAGGAATATAAAACATCTCTAAAGCTCAAACAAACTTTTACTGCAAAAATGGTATCTAGATGCAGACTTTATGCTTTAATACATGTCTGATTTATAATGACTTAGCAGTAAGATGGCTTTAAATAGGATCATGTTTGAGGCAAAGAGTAAAAACCTAAAAGCCACCAAGGACGGATTGAAATGCAACGGTGCGAACACTGCCTCCTTGTGGACAAAAACGGTCTGACACCCTGGAGGTTTCAGGAAGAGCCATTTTGTCTTCAAGTGGAGTGTTACAAAAACTTTTTGGTATCTTGTTGTGACCCCTGAGTCTTTTGTAATTAGTTTGTAATAAAATTGATAATTGCTTGCATTTTAATAAAACAAAATGTTAACTTAATTTTATATGGCATGTTTTTTTTTTTGGTATTTTACTGTGACCCATGATTTTTTGTAACTTGTTTAAATAGTTGTGCAAAAAACAGCTGTATCTGAGCATTTGTCTTATAAATGTACAATATACATTTACATTATAAGCTATAAAAAAAAATGTTTTATTTTTCTTTAGCTAAAAATAATAAAGAAGCAACAAATGTTTTTGCATGTAAATATAATAACAAATTCGGGTTTTTAGCTGGGGGTTTTTTTGTTTGTAGTTTTTTTCATGGAATAATTGCATTGAATTGTTGCAACAGAATGACACTTAAACTACCTGTAATATTTTTTTTGGCTTATTTTTCTTGTCATCAGGTTGGAAACTATGTGCTTTTTATAACATAATTTTTACAAATATCAACATCCCATTGAAGAAAATGTATCTATCCTCTTTTTGCAAAAGATTTGTTTAAAACCAAAAAAAAAAAATAGGAAAAGAATTGTGATTCTTCACAAAATTAAAAAATATTTTCTGTAGTAGATATTTATCAAAAATGATACCTTGTCTTTTTTCAAATGTCATGTAACGGTTGCGGCTCTAAACGATTTTTATTTAGTTGGACTGAGGGGAAAAATGGCTCTTCAGATTGTAAAGGTTGCAGACCCCTGATCCAGAGGGTTAAACTGTGCTTGTGTGACATTTACCTCCCAATAATATACTGTAATTTGTTTTGGAAAGTTTTACTGACTGCTGAAGTTTTCCAGTCCAAGGAATTGAAAACAGATTTGGAAGATACTAACAGCTGGTTCTGTGTGTCTCTCCCCAGTTTATCTGTGCTATGTCAGACCTTAACAAGGTGCGGGGCTCACTGGAGGGACTGGGATTACAGATCACATCTGCTGGTTTGGAGTTTGTTCCTCGCAATCACTCTTCCCTGGATCAGGAGCAGATGGAAGCTGCTTCCACTCTCATAGAGGTCCTCACTGACTGTCCAGACGTAGTGAGAGTGTGGGACAACATCCAGGCCGACAGCTGAGACGTTTGTGGGGGGGGGATGGGACACTGCATATTTGAAATACCTCAAGGATTTGCCATCCGAGACCCTTTTATAGGAGTGTGACCTGGAAGCTATGCATGTAGTCACAGGGAGGAGACATTTTCAAGAGGCCGTTTTGGAAGTTTTATGTGTGGAGAAAACATTAAAAAGAATTTCTGTGGTTGTTTGTTTTCCATCCTTTGTCCACATGCTACTGTCGCAAGGGTCTCTGGTGCTGCAACAGATTTAGCCCTGATGAAGAACAGGTAAACAGGTTAAAATTTGTTGATGAGGATACCTTCTTTAACTGAAAACATCTCTCTTAGATACAGAAAATACATTTTCTTTCATCATAATTAAAAATCCATAAATTGATTTTCATCCTCTGAAGTTACATGACAGAACGCTCTCAGATTAACTGACGGCTCCATCCTCAGCGAGCTGTGCTGCAAATGTAAAGATCTCACATCCCCCTTGGGTTTGCTGCATATTGATTTTTGACTTTTCATTTATCAGCTAAACACTTAAACACTATGATCCTCTCGGAGCACTTTATTCATTGTAATGACTGTAACCTGCTTGTCCTTGCAAGGTGGTGGTGAGGCTTATCTCCATCGGTCACTTGGCAAGAGACACGGTACACCCTGGACAGGTCACCATTATATTCATATCCAGGATTTGTTTAAATGTGGACGATACTGTGTGTCTAAGTTTGTGGTGAGAAGAAGGTGGATTCAAAAGCACGTTGCAACATACAACCACTACTACTATTTTATTTATAAAGCACTTTAAAACAACAGTAGCTGTGACAAAGTGCTGTACAGATGAAAATCAAAATAAACATGCAAAATATGAAAAAGACAAAAACAGTAAAATACCATAGCAGAAGTATGAGGAAAAAGTCTCAACAAGTGTTAAAAGCCAAAGAATAGAAGTGAGTCTTAAGATGAGTTTTAAAAGTAGACAATAAAAGGGTACTTCTAATAAGTAAAAACGTTCCATAATTTGGGAGCGGCAGCACTAAAAGCTCTGTCTCCTCTTAGCTTTAGTTTAGACCTTGGTACCTCCAGGAGCAGGTGATCCGCTGACTTGAAGCAATGAGCGGGAGAATATGGGTGAAGCAGCTCGGAGAAGTAAGATGGGGTAAGACCATGTAAACTTTTGAAAACAAATAAAAGAATCTTAAAATGAACCCTAACATGCACAGGCAGCCAGTGGAGAGAAGCCAGGATAGGGGTGATGTGCTGCCTCCTCCCAACTCCAATTAAAAGCTGAGCAGCAGCGTTTTGGACCAACTGGAGACGCCTGAGGGAAGACTGGCTTACTCCAAAGTAAAGAGCATTACAGTAATCGAGCCGAGTAGTAATGAAGGCATGAATTACTGTTTCAAAATCTTTCTTAAAAGAATTTGCATGATCTTTGCCAGCTGCCTAAGATGATAGAAACAGGACTTGACCACTGCTCCAACCTGGTGATCTAACTTAAGATCACCGTCTATTATAAAACCCAAATTGGAAATTGTGTGCTTCAAATAAGACGTCAAGGGCCCAGATCAATAAAGGATGTTTCACAGGGGCTGCTGGGAAAAAACACCATCACTTCTGTTTTCTTGTCATTAAAGTTTAGGAAATTTAAAGCCATCCAGGCTTTAATGTCTTCAAGACATAGAAGTAGGGGCTTGATCAATAAGGCTCTTTTTTTTAGTGGCATGTATATTTGACTGTCGTCACCATAACAATGAAAGGAGATCCCATGCTTTCTGAATATTGAACCCAAAGGAAGCAAATAAAGAGAAAAAAGCAGGGGACCGAGGATTAAACCCTGTGGAACCCCATAAAGTAGAGAAGCAGTGAAAGATTCAGAACCAGCTAAATTTAAAGAAATGGTTCCGTCTGACAAATAAGGCCTAAACCATTTTAATGCGGTATCACTAAAACCAAGTGGGGTCTGTAAACGAGACAGTAAAATATTGGGGTCCACTGTATCAAAAGCAGCGGTTAGGTCAAGCAGAACAAGAACAACATATTCAACAGAGTCATTTGCCCTGAAAATGTCATTAAAAACTCTCACCAAAGCAGACTCTGTGCTATGCTGAGTTTTAAAGCCTGACTAAAAAAGCTCCATAATGTTGTGTTCATCTAAAAAGGGTGTGACCTGAGAAAGAACAATTTTCTGTAAAAGTTTTAGATAAAAGGCAACTTAGTGATAGGCCTAAAATTAGCTAAAAGAGTTTGATCAAGGCCAGGTTTCTTCAGTAAAGGCTGTACCACAGCATGCTTAAAACTCACAGGGACAACACCTGACATCAAGCTGCTGTTTACAATAGCAAGAATGACCTGTTCTATGCTGGGAAAACCTCCTTAAAGAACTGGGGGGAAGCAGGATCACAAGGAGAACCCGATGGCTTTATATGTTCAACAATATCCTTTAAAAAGGTCAGATTCACCGGTTCAAATTAATCAAACACAGCTGGACAGGGGATCAAACAGGAGGAGAAATGAGGGCTCTTGCCGTAACAACCTTATCCATGAAAAAGTGCAAAAATCATTACATGTTTCAGAAGATGCTTCCAGGCAGACAGGTTGTGGGGTATTAAGAACAGAGTCAATCAATTTAAACAACACACAAGAGTTATTTTGATGGGACACAATAATGATATTCCCTTTTAGTACTGGTGCCCCCCAGGGGTGTGTTCTATACCCACTCCTCTTCTCTCTGTACACAAATGACTGCACCTCATCGGACTCGTCCGTGAAACTCCTGAAGTTTGCAGACGACACCACTGTCATTGGACTGATCCAGGACGGTGATGAGTCTGCATACAGACAGCAGGTGGATCGGCTGGTTCACTGGAGCAGTCAGAACTACCTTGAACTGAACCCACTCAAGACTGTGGAAATGGTGGTGGACTTTCGGAGAACACCACCCCCATACACCCCCCTCACCATTCTCAACAACACTGTATCGGCCGTGGACCACTTCAGGTTCTTAGGAACCACCATCTCTGAGGACCTGAGATGGTCTTCACACATAGACACTGTTCGAAAGAAAGCCCAGCAGAGACTGTACTTCCTGAGGCAACTCAAGAAGTTCAACCTTCCACAGGAGCTGCTGGTCATCTTCTACACTGCCATCATTCAGTCTGTCCTGTCTTCATCCATCTCAGTGTGGTTTGGTTCATCCACAAAACAGGACAGGTCCAGACTGCAACGAATAATCAGGACTGCAGAGAGAATAATCAGAGCTGACCTTCCCTCCATCCAGGACTTATACAGGTCTAGGGTCAAGAAAAGAGCTGCTAAAATCTCTGCAGACCCCACACACCCTGCACATAAACTGTTTAGAGTTTTACCTTCAGGCCGCCGCTACAGAGCACTGTTTACGAAAACCAGCCGCCACAGAGACAGTTTCTTCCCCCAGGCTGTTTCTCTGATGAACATTTAATAGAGTTCAAAACAACAGCATACAGATGTTGCAAATGCACCTTTTCTATTATATATGTGTATATTGTACATTGTAAATTGTAAATTTGTATATTCTATAATGCAAAAACAGAACCAAAGAGCAAAGTGTACCGGAGTCAAATTCCTTGTTTGTATGTACGAACTTGGCAATAAAGCTGATTCTGATTCTGATTCTGATTTAGTGTCTTTAACTGTGTTCTGATAATGATGCCAGCAGTCTTTGAGGATCTGGAATGAAACCTGCAATTTATCCTTTTTCCATCTCCGTTCAGCTCTGCGGCATTCCCGTCTGACAGCACGAGCTTTATCATTAAACCATGGCTCAGCTTTGGCCTTAGGCTGCATGATTTTCATAGGGGCCACAGTATCCAGAATAATCACAGGTGAAGTTACAACATGCTAGTACGGTATGGTAAGACTAATGCTAAATAAAGTGACCTAGGACTTATCTCACACCTGAAAATTAATTTTTTTAGCTTCAGCTTTCAAAAATACAATGTTCACTTATATGTTTCTAAGGTTGTACAGTAGCATGCATGAGAGAGATTTAATGGCACAAAGCTGATAGAGGTGCAGATCATTACTGCTCACTGTGTTTTTAAAACATGGCAGCCACAAACGTGCAGCTTTTTAAGGAAGATCTTTTTGTTACATTGTTGTAATTTTGACTTCAGGGACTGTTCTAATTGAGTTTTTTCTTTAGTCTTTAGTCTAAAATGTCCACTTTAAGGAACAAATGGGAAGCGGCTAACTACTGCTAGCAATGCAAGGTAACGGGCTCAGTAATAGATGTAATAAAGTTCAGTAATAGATGTTACACAGTAGTACGTGTCTGATTTAATTAAATAAAACATGTAGAACATAAATCCATCTTCATCAGTCGTGCGTATAATTGATCAAAGCAGTTAATGCTGATAAAACCAATTTTACTGTTTGTACCTGAAACAAAAGTAGTGATCTTGAAGGGTACAGCTGAAGGACACTTTAGGGCAATGTCATCATGGTTCACTACCTCCTCATGTTGCCAGACTGTCAGCACCACGGTCAATAACATCCAACATAAACAGCATGCATCATGCAACAAATTAGGGGGCTGCAGTATATTTGGTCAATGGAGTTGGTGTTAAGGTTTTTCAACCCTGAATAATTAAATGCATTCTACCAAATCAAAATCCTTCCAAGACCGCTACCATGCTGATGTGATGTTGAAAGGGAAACCCAGTGACTGTCTCCCTTTTGCTTTGTTATCAATGCCCTGCATTGATTTTCCCGTCGCTTCCTGTGAGATATAGTGTGGCATCGATGGGATCCAATGTTGGTGTGCTGCAGGGCACTCCTCTGCTCCATGCCAGCCAGGGTGGAGGGCTTAACATTGACAGCTGCAGTCATAAAGTGCTAACAAGAAGAGCGATTGCTTTGCCCAAACATGGATCCAGAACAAAAGACTTTGGAGGACACCTGTTAAACGATAGTTTAGAGGGATGGTTTTCTCGTTGAGATTTACAACAATCTGACCTCCTGGTTCCAGTCAGGTATGTTCTGTTTATTTACTTTTATGGGCCTAAAGATGTGATCAGCTATTAAGTTAACTTTTTTGTGTTTACGAGTAGCCTTTTTTTTTAAGAAGGCATACTAAAAATAGGTATAGCATCACTACATGTAGATAACAAAGTCTTAGAATGCAATTACTATACTGAATAATAAGACGTACAAAATAAGCTCAAATAATTTATCTTTGGTCCAAGTATTTTGATGGTT
This sequence comes from Girardinichthys multiradiatus, assembly GCF_021462225.1. Lineage (NCBI taxonomy): Eukaryota > Metazoa > Chordata > Actinopteri > Cyprinodontiformes > Goodeidae > Girardinichthys > Girardinichthys multiradiatus. The sequence goes on along the minus strand of NC_061803.1, from coordinate 5,298,933 downwards.
TAGGTTTGACTCAGACCCCATGAAGGACGAGGATCCGGTCATCAGGAGCCCTGAATGTCGTTCTCTTTCAACGCCCAGGATGGAGCTGCTCAGCCCGCCACAGGGAAAGGAGCACTCTCAGAACGTCACGGAGAAGGTCACGCAGGTATGAGGAATGAGAACTTCATGCAGGTACCCCCCAGACAAATTATCATTGAAGAGACATAGAAAAGACGACGTTGCCTTCCATCTGAAAAGTATGAAAATGTGTTTGAAAGTAAAAGGTGAAAAGACACCCACATTAAGTGTTCTACTGATGTCTGATGGAAATTTGTTCAGATTAATGAAATAGGTCAACCAAGCTGGACTTTCAGTGTCTTGGGCTAAATTAGGACCGGATCTACAGGCTGTAATGATCACCTGAAGAACTGTCCAAATTTAAATAGCCAAAACAATGCTATGGGCATCCAGAGTTAAGAGAGCTGTCCCTGGTTTTATTGGAGAGCAAGGATATTAAAGAACTCACTCATTCACCAGAAAAATTCCTCTTTCTTTTCGTGACTTTATGACGTCCAGGTACAGTGTGCCATTCAAGCTATGCACTCTGAACTAGTGGAGAAAACAGGACAAGATCCCAATCTGTTTCCATGATAGAAGGCTGCTGCTAATTAACCCTCTAATGGAAAAATCAGTAGGTGGCTTGGTGGTTAATAAAGATGCATTGTGTGACAGTTCAGTTGAGAGCCATAGTTGTTACTGCTGCAGCCCTGGGGCTCCCAGTTCTGCATCACTGATCCGTGGATGTTAAACAAATGCAGGAGACAAGTTTGTATCAACCTATGACATTCCCGTTCGTGTCAGTCGGATGATCTATCTGTGTAATCTCATGGATTCATATGGCTAATAGATGTCTGGAAGGTCATGGGTATTTTTCAGGGAAGCAAATGTTTGTTTGAAATTAGGCGAGAGACACGAGATGAACTCAGCTCAGTGCAACACCCAGTTCATTATTACACCCCTACAACCCAACAGATATTCACTCAGCCTGGCCAAAATTAATCAAAACACACTGCTCATATATTCATAATACCTTGACATAATCTCTATGGCATATTGACTTTTCCAAGAGTTGCAAGTGACAGCAGGGTCAAGCAACTGTAAGACTGCACTAACCCAGAACAAGATGTCTAGTAAATATCTACAGGTGAGAATAATGTACGTATTCCTTTATCTGTAGGTGCTTTCTTTGGAGTCAGATGTTCTGCCAGAATACAAACTCCAGGTTCCAGAGACAACCTGGTGGATCCTGCTTCACTACAGCCCATTCAAGGCTTTTTGGGACTGGATTATTCTCCTTCTGGTCCTCTACACGGCTGTTTTCACTCCGTACTCAGCCGCCTTCCTGTTGGATGAACATGGCAACCTACGACAAAGGAGATGTGGCTACACATGTAACCCTCTGAATGTGGTGGATCTCATGGTGGACGTGATGTTTATCGTGGACATAGTCATCAACTTCCGCACCACGTATGTGGATCACAACGAAGTTGTGGTCACACAGCCGAGCCGGATAGCCAAGCATTATATCAAGGGCTGGTTTTTGATTGATATGTTTGCGGCGACCCCCTTTGACCTTCTCATTTTCAGATCTGGGTCTGACGAGGTGAAAATTCTTGTTTCTTTGCTACAATTTTTGTGTAATCCTTTTCCAAAAGTCCAAAGTTACACTGTCATGATTTTAAGTTTTGTAGTTATTTTCTTCTTTTGTGCCTTTTTAACCTTGTTTTGTAAGTGTTAATACTCCTTGAACTGTGCCTAATTTTGTAATGTTGCAACCAAAAGCTTTTATAATTTGGGTTTTATTTAATTAACCAACACAAAGGAGAGCATCATTGTAGTGATCCATTTCCATGTAGGACAGAAAGCAAAGAGGCGAAAGAAGATACAAGACCAAAATTGGACTTTTTGTCTCCATTATAACACTAAGTGTGGTAGAAAATACATCCTGCACAACATCCTGAACACACCATCCCCATACTGAAGCACTGGTGCTGGCAGCTTCATGCTATGGGATGCTTTCATTTGCAGGGACAGGGAAGCTGTTCAGAGCTGAGGGGAAGAAGGTTGGAGCTAAAAACACAGAAATCCTTAAAGAAAATCTATTAGAAGCAGCAGGAGACTTGAGAAGTGGAGTTTCACTTTCCAACAGGGCAACAACCCTAAACATACACTGAGATCTACAATGGACTGGTTTTAGATCAGAGGTCTTAAACTCACACCTTCTGTGTCTTTCTGTACCTTTTAGATGTTTAGGTCATTGGCAGGACTCTTTAGGACCTGCTTTGGTGTTTCATTACGGTACGTTGGGCCAGGGATGCATCTAAAGGTTGCAGGACACTGGCCCTCGACAACTGGAGGTTGAGACTCTGATTTAAATCAAAGCCTATTTATGAGTTAGAATGGCCCTGTCAAGGTCCAGACCTAAACCCAAATAAGAATCTGTGGTAAGACTTGAAAATGTATGTTTTTATATGATTTCCAATCTAATCTGACTGAGTTTGAGCTATCCCCCCCCCCCAAAAAAATGGGCAAATGTTTCAGTCTCTGGATGTGCAAAACTGTTAGGGAGTAACTTCCAAAGGCTTAAAGCCATAGTTGAAAGGGATTCTACAAAGTATTGACCCAGAGTTTCTAATTCTCCCTTACACTTTTTTCTTCTGTTGCCCATGGAAACCAAAGATGGCGACCTTAACAAGCCTGCTGAAAACAGCCCGTCTGCTGAGGCTGGTCCGTGTGGCCAGAAAGCTGGACCGATATTCTGAATATGGAGCTGCTGTCCTCTTCTTGCTCATGTGCACCTTCGTGCTCATCGCCCACTGGCTTGCCTGCATCTGGTATGCCATTGGCTTCGTGGAGAGGCCATACACAGAGACCGGCTGGTTAGACAACCTGGCTGAACAGCTAGGGAAGGCGTACAATGAAAGTGACTCCACCTCTGGCCCATCGGTGAAGGACAAATACGTCACAGCTCTATATTTCACTCTGAGCAGTTTGACAAGCGTGGGGTTTGGTAACGTCTCTCCAAACACCAACTCTGAGAAGATCTTCTCGATCTGCGTTATGGTCATTGGATGTGAGTTGGATTCCTGGACTGCAGCTGGTTTTTATAATTTCTCTTTGGGTAAACGTTACACCATAAATGCTACAATCAGCTGCTTATTTTGTCCTCTTGTTTCCCGTTCTCGCAGCTCTCATGTATGCCAGCATATTTGGAAATGTGTCTGCTATCATCCAGAGGCTTTACTCTGGCACGACCCGCTACCACACCCAGATGCTACGGGTCAAAGAGTTCATCCGCTTCCACCAAATTCCTGGTGGTCTGCGCCTAAGGCTGGAGGAGTACTTCCAGCATGCCTGGTCTTACACAAATGGCAAAGATATGAATGCTGTGAGTAAAACCAAGGTGTGTTCTCCTGTAGCACCACTGTCATGTAATAATGGTACATTTAATTGCTGATGTGAGGTTGGTTTGTTTTTTTCTTCTTAAAGGTGTTGAAGGGGTTTCCAGAGTCCTTGCAGGCAGACATCTGTTTGCATATAAATCGCTCTTTGCTGCAGAACTGCAAGGCTTTCCGCGGAGGCAGCCAAGCATGCCTGAGAACCTTAGCTATGAGGATCAAGACAGTCCATGCACCTCCAGGAGACATTCTGATCCACTGTGGAGACTTCCTGGACTCTCTCTTCTTCATCTCACGTGGTTCCATCCAAGTCATGAGGGATTATGTTGTTGTAGCTTTGTTAGGTACAACTGTCTGACTGTGATGTTTGAAATTGTTCCTGAAAAAAGCACCTTATTCAAATAAAAATGGCTTTATCCTCTTGTAGAAAAGAATGACATATTTGGCGAGCCTATCCACCTGTATGATGAACCAGGACGGTCCAACGCAGACGTGTACACAATCACCTACTGCGACCTGCACCGGATCCCGAGGGAAGACCTGCTTGAGGTTCTTGATATGTACCCAAGTTTTGCTGACGACTTCTGGAGGAACCTGGAGATCACTTATGATCTGCGAGATGTGCGTTGGCAATTGATCTCAAAGAAAAATGACGATAATAAAATAGTAGAAAGCTAAATATAGTTAGGGGTAATTCCATTATTTAGTTTACAGTCCCTTGCAAAAGTATTCATACCCCAGGGGCTTTTTTACATTACAACCACCAACTTCAGTGTATTTTAATCATCAGCATAAAGTAGTGCACAGTTGTGAAGTGGAACCACCCATGGCTACAATTATATTTAGATATGGACTTTGACTAGACCCTTCTGACACATGAATGGCTTTGATCTAAACCACCTTGTAACTCTGGCCGTATGTTCTGGGTCACATACCTGCTGCAGGGTGAACCTCGGTCTCAGGTCTTTTGAAGCCTCTAACATGTTGTCTTCCAGGACTGTATTTAGCCCCATCCATCTTCCAATCAGTTTTGACCTGGGTCCCTGTCACCACTGAAGAAAGGCATCCCCGCAGCATGATGCTGCCACCACCCTGTTATCCTTTTCCTTCCATTTTACAGTTATCCACTACTTTGTGTTGTTGTTTCCTAAATAAAACCTGTCGAAGCTTTTAGAAGTAACGCGGCACGGAAATGCAGAAAAGCTCAGGGGGTAGCAGCCATTTTGCAAGGTCCTGTAGGTTATGGATAAATTCTGGATATATATTAAATGTGATTTTTGATGTGGTCAACAGACTGATCAAATGCCACCAATAATAACTGATGAATCTGGGGATGACGATGAATGTCGCCACAAACTGAAGCACAGAATCCACTCCCTTGACTGCAGAATAAGACCAGGTAAGTAACATGACTTTAAATCTGTGCCATGATAGGACTGTTTATGTCCTGTGATGAGAGCGTAACTTGCTTTCCTGTGATCAGATGGAATCGATCATGAAGACTCGTACCCCCATAAGTCCAGCCATTACTCACCTCCTCAGGGTGGCTGGGAGGACCTCTGGAGCTGTGGATCCTCCTGTTCTCAGTCGAGTGAGGGTCTGTCGAAGACTCCCGCTCAAAAAACCAGGGTAGAGCTCTACCCCACTGAAAAGCCCAGACGGCAGTGCTCTCCCTCTGTGGCTCAACAGCTGCCCCAGAGTGGAGCCTCAGTGGGGAGGGATGTGGTGTTGAATCAGCGCCACCAAGGTAGAAATGAATCTTGACTCGGATTTGCATGAGTGTTGCTTTTTAAACATGAAGGGACCAATAACTTCGGTTTTTTGTTTCACTGCTGTAAGTTAACTCCTAACAGTTTTCAGTGTGACCCTCCTGGGTCCCTGTACCATTTTTGTTATTCTAAGTTTTTCAATAGGTTACTGTATTTTTTATGTACTTTAACACCCCCACTTCCCTAAATTGGCATATAGTATGAAAAAAGTTAACTTTTTGCTTTTTTTATTTAGGGATATTTTTCAATTGCTAAAACTGGCATTTAAGAAGTTAAAATTTCAGAAATAAAATGTGAATATTTGTTATGTATAGTGAGGACTGAAGTAATTAATGACACTAATGTAAAATTATTTAAAATAAAAAAACACATACATGATACATCATATTTCTCTGGCAAGCATTTTCTGGCACAGATGGAGCAACGATTTTGCACAAAGATATAAAAGTCAATGTTGCTAAGTTTTTACCCTCTCAAGGTTGGATAATACCCCCATCCCTAAATAACCTTTGCTGGGTTTCCTTTGTGTTCTTCCTAGCTTCATCCTTGAATCTGCCGGGAATGTATCGATGCTGGCCCGATCAACAACAGCCACAGCAGCATGTTTTACGATCTTCTTCCATCTGTAACTCAGTCCCCCCACTACTGATTGCAGAAGAAAGACCCAGTGAGCTCGAGTCTCAACTTGAAGTCCTGCAGTCGCAGCTCAACAGGTACAACAGGCTGGACTGACCTTTTAGAAATGAGACAGGGAAGAAAATCTGAATATACAAATATTTCCACACACTTATCCAGACATGGAAAACACTTCAAATATACACATACAGGCATCTTCTGTAGTGGTTTTCCTAAATAATCGGAGGTAAAAAAACAAAAACAAAGAAGCTCTTATCAACATGGTGGACATGTCATAATAAAAAAAATAAAAATAAAAGATACAAACCGTCATTATTTCCTTTGTTTTCAACCTCCCCAGGCTGGAAACTCGTATGACGGCTGACATCAACGTTATTCTCCAGACTCTGCAGAGACAGATTGCACCAGTTCCCCCAGCATACAGCATTGTATCACCCAGTACGCTGCCTATTGATCCATCTGCTCTGTACGGGACTGGGGCTACAGTGTTGCACAGCGTATATCCAGTTTCCCCAGGTCGGATGGACTGCAGGGCATCCAAACAGGTGTGGAACCATGTTAAAGAACTCTAAATGAATGTTTTATAAAAGTCAAAAAATAAAGTTTTCTCCTCTTTACCTCAGAGCTGGGACCACATGGATCTTAAATCCTCCAGGAAGTCTCAGGAGTCCTTATCCAGCGGCATCCATATGACTGCAGCCTCTGATGACACAATGTCCATGAATGTCACCCCTGAAACTGAGACTCATGCCGATTTAACCCCTAAGTTACCACAGCAATTGCCCAAATCCGCTCTTGAACCCATCTCCAGGCTGTGTGAGACAGTCCGCTACCCCTCACTACCAGTGAATCTGGACCTGACCACAGGACCGGCTGAGATCCAGAAACACACCTCGGACCCAGTGCTGCCTGTCACCTGATTGGTCAGCTTCACCTGAAAAGAACGAACTCTAAGTAACTCTCGGGCTTCTGGACAGGAGGCATATAACAAATCCGTCTTCTTTTGTTTGCTAACAGCTATCATTACACACATGAATGGCAAAAATAACATGCAGTGCTTTGCAAACCAACCCATCACTGTTCAACTTTTCGACGTTTTTACGTCACAACCTCAAACGTTCATGGATTTCATTGGGATTTTGTGTAAGAGACAAATGCAAAGTCGTGCATAGCTGTGAAATGAAAAGAAAATCTATGGTTTCCCAATTTATAAAAATAAAAGTCTGAAAAATATGCCCAGCATTTGTATTCAGCCTCCCTGTGTCAACACTTTGTAGAACCATCATTCACACCAACCAGACCTGTTAAGTGTTTTGTCTCCACCAGCTTTGCCCGCCCCATTTTTCTTTGCAAAAAATAAAGCTTAGTCAGATAGGATGGGGAGCGTCTGTGAGCATCAATTTTCAGGTCTTCCCACAAATTCTCAGCTGGATTTAGGTCTGGACTTTAACTAGGCCATATGCCTGAACCTCCCACCAACTCTTTTGCAGCATCTAATAATAATTCCTCCAGGTTTATCCTGTTTTTAACTCCTTTCATCAAGCCTGACCTGCTTCCCTGTTCCTGCTGAAGTATTCCCAGAGCACCATGCTGCCAACACTACGTTTGACTGTTGTGATGTTGCGTTCAGGTTAAAGTGCAGTTTTTTTTAATTTCTGTTTTGTCTCATCTCACCAGAGCATCTAAATGGACATGACTGGTGACTACCCTAGATAGCTTGGTGCAAACTTGAAATGGGACATCTTTTGGCTTTCTTCCATAAAAGCCAGATTTGTGGAGACCACGACAACTGCTTGTCCTGTGGACAGATTCTCCCACCGTAGCTGTGGATCTCTCCAGCCCTTTCAGAGTTACAGTGAACCTGTTGGATGCTTCTCAGATTAATGCTCTCCTCTCCCTGTCAGAGTAGGTGGACATCCATGTCTTTTGTGGCATCTTCTTTACATTTTTAGGTAAAAACAGTGCTTGATGAGATGTTCAAAGCTTCAGATAGTGTTTTATAACCAAAACCTGCTTTAAACATCTTCTTTGCTTTCTCCCTGACCTGTCTGCTGTGTTCCTTGTTCTTTATGATGCTGTTTGTTCGCTAATGTTCTTCAACAACCCTATTTCTATTGAGATAAAATTACACATAGGTAGAATATTTACAAATTATGTACTTCTGAAGGCATTTAATTGCACTGAATTTCCCATTGGGGAAACAGATTAAAAGGTGTCAAATGCAAAGGTATACAGAAGTGTAGAGCTCCCACCCCAGCAAAAGAAAAATAGTTACATCACATTTATTACATATTTAAGAATAATCGCCACATTAATTGGGCCAATTCTGTCTTTGCCAAACCCAGTCTGGGTCCAGATATTTCAGTAACTGTCTGGCGGTCTTCTGTGTGACAACAAAGCCCGGCTGAATGCAGTTCAGATGGTGTAGGTTTCATCCATGGAGGGTCCCGTAGCCCTGCAAGTGATAGGCGAGATATGCTGCCACCTCAGTCGTATCAGAGTCATTCTTCCTCCTGACGTTTTAGGTTCCTCATCAGTGTACGAGTATTTATCACAATACTATCCAAGCTGCTGAATAACAAAAAAAAAACAAAAAACTTTCAGCTCAATCCAAGCATGAACTTAATCAGTTCCTGTAGACGAGACCTTTTCTAAGCCGCTTAACTGCAACGTCATCAACTCCATTAGGTTATAAGGTAAACATATGTTTTAACAATAAAAGGTATCGTGTTATAATGTACGAGCTTGACTTTTTTCACAATGTTTATACATTATCAACTTACTACATATATAAATATATTGTAAGAACTTAAAGTTTTTTGTTATAACGTGATAAATATGCATATTGTAGTAATGTGATATTATATTTTCCTTTTGCCTAGTAGCTCTACGCAACCATAAAAGCAAACCACATGTGAAACATTTAGTTTTTCAGACCATCCATCATTTTCCTTCCTCTCCACCAATGTGCCCCACTTTGACGCATAAAACACGTTGAGTTTTGCGGAAAAGTTCAACTTTTACAAGTCACTGTTAATGGACCGTCATGCGCCACAAATTTATACAATGCCAAGAACTTTTGAGGTTTTCGTCCACAGTAACATTTTTTAACAGGGGAACGTCTTTGTATGAAAGACAGCTGCTGATTTATTTTCACAGGACTCCTTAAAACCTACCAGGTTTGATCCTATTTATCTTTGAGTAAGCTTTAATTCACCAACAGACTACAACATCATCATAACTGCAGCCAAAGTCATTTTTATGTTACCTAAAAGTAAATCATAAACAGCAAGTCTAGTATTTTATTGAAATGCAAAACGGCCTTATTTTGGTTATAAAATAAATGAATGTAGAAATATGCTGCAACAGAAATAAATCTTAATGAATCGATACTCATAAAATGAATTATTCAACATTTATGATCAACTAGTACAGCAGAGTTCACAAAAATTATTTGAATAAAATTAAAAGCAGTTCATGAGACATTCACCACATCCAAGCAACTTTTAAATCTAAACTGCAATTTAATAGCTTCAAATGAACACAACATTACGAGACAGCAGAAAACATTATGCACCAACAAGCGCATTAAAGCATGATATAACCAGTTAGACAAAAAGAATAAAAACTTCAGTGTTTTTTGGATCTTTTGTAACAGCCATGTAACCCTTTTCCAGTTCATACATTTCTTGCTAAATCACAAACTACTCTGATGGTTTTTTGAACTATATATTGCTGATCCATCCTGTCACGGCCCTGAACAGAAGGAGAACACAGACAGGTATTTCTTTGCTCCTTCACCAATGAAAAATAACATTTTCCATGCACTGGAAACTGTTTCAGACTGTGGGGCTTTACAGTGGTGTTGAGAGTCTGAGGCCATATGTTATTGGTATGAATGTGCCTTTGGACGGAAGTACAATTCAGTGCCATGTACAGGACTGGAGAGGAACAGTTAAATATTAGTACTTTCCACAAAAAAGCTCACCAACTTATCAGATCTTTGTATAAATGAACAGCATAAACTGTTCCTGCATCAAGAAGTCGTGGATATTCTGCTCCATGCAGTTTCTGCTCCAGGGCATTTTGGATTCCAAGTACAAGTGCTGCTATCCTAACTGCAACTGCCACGCTTTTAATAAGCAATATCCAATTAAATTCAACAAAAAAAGAGCTTTACACACATCCCTAGCATGAATATGAAACCAGAAGGAGCATAAAATGAATGTTCTCCATAAAAAGTACTTTCTCCAACAAAAACCTTTACAGCTGAGAATATTTCCAAATCATTTTAAGTCTGGTTTCTGTGTTTTCTGCCTCAGACTCTGAGGATTTCAAGGCAGTTGTTGTAACAGATAGCAATCCAGTCTGGCTGGGTGGAAGCCCACTGCACGTTGTTGATCTCTCCCTCTGCTGTATAGGCCAGTATGGGGTCCTCGATGGCCCGCGGCATCTGCTGGATGTCCCAGATTAAAGCTTGGTGGTCATCTGCTAAAACAGACAGGAGGGGATATTTGACCAGAACCGATTTTTCTGTTTACTTAGAATTTAAATAATGATTTACTGTTTTCTATTTTTCTAAAACGAGGAGGGCCAAAATAAAAACTTAAATGGTCTGTGAATTCATTTGCAGCATTAAATTCATTAGTTACTGCATCATATTTAGTCAGGTTTTTAAGCACAATTTGAAAGAAAACTGCAGACCTGCTGTGCAGATGTGACAGGAGGAGTGTGGTGCCCAGGCGACTCCGTTGACACAAGCTCGATGGTTGCTGAGTTTCGCCACAGGTGTACAGGGCAGACGCACGTCCAGGATCACCACCTCAGGACACGCAGGACAGGTCTAAGCATACTGCCGCAAAGGCACATTGCAGAATGACCCCACAAAGCTCACCTCCAGGTTGTCCATCGCCATGGTGGCCAGGTAGTTGGGGTCCTGCTTGTTCCAGCAGAGTCGCAGCAGCGGGTGGTGCAGCGGATCTTCATAGATGATAGTGCTGTGCTCCATGTGACGGAGGTCAAACATGCGGACCGAGCCGTCTGCTCCCACAGAGGCAAACATGTCCCTGCCCCCGCCCGCTCGACTAAAGGAGATGTCATACACCTTTAATCCAAGCGGAGAAGAAGACCATGAAGACCACTGGTTTGTAATTCACTCACTATGGTAAACAGTATGGGTGCAGTGGTACATGTATTTGTACAGAACGGTCTCAGTACAGACATCACTCACAGGTACATGCAGACAAAAAAGTCAGTTGGGTGAGAGGTGACTGCTACCGTCATTCAGAAGATGCTCACATTTCTTCTAAGCGGTTTTTGTTACGAGCCAACACAGAGACTTAGTAAATTAAGCTACTAACACACTCCACACCAGAGCAATGCAGGAATGACAGGTACTGATGACACATGAGGTTAAAAACCAGCTTGCTTATTTTTAATCAGCAGTCTGGAGTGGTTTCAGGTTTTCAGCAGCCATGGAGATATGTTCGTATGGCAAGCCTAATATTCATACAATTGTGATGTTATTGCAAGAAAGTTGTGTATTTATTATATACTCTTGATATTAGGCATAATTTTTGCCTACTAATACACAGTGTACTGGAATGCTTTGCAACATCTAAAGTCACCATGCACCACCAAAATAAATAAATACCAACATGTTAACAAGCGCCCCCTAGTGTTCAGATAGTTTGACACCAGGTTAGTAAGTGTTTACATGCTCTAGCCTATTTAATTCATAATTTCACATATGGACAAGTTATTCAGTTCTGTCCTACCTTTTATTTAGTATTAAGACCGAATTAACAGAAGCCCAGTTTTTGTTCTATTTTCATAACGAAAAATACACGTCAGATTTGGTACTTGTTTTTACACGTCTTGCTACATTAGAAACCCCTCACTAATTGAGCTCATTTATTTTTCAGTCCCCGTTTCTGTGAGGGATTAAAGAAAGTGAGAAAAAAGCAGCACTTTTGGCTTTTTAACTGTACCTGTGCTGCTGAGAGTTAGGTGTACCCGTAGTACACAGGCAACATTTCAACAAATGATTCAGAGCATGAAATGTACCTCTTTGTCATGAGCAATGAGCTGCGTCTTGACGTGACCAGACACTAAATTGACCCTGCCCAGCACCTGTCCGGTCTCCAGCCCCCAGATGGTACAGGTGGTATCTATACTGGAAGTACCTGTTCAAACAAACACACACGTCCATTTAGATCTGTTAATAATGTTTTCATAGGTTGTTGTAGGTCACAGGGATAGTTCAGATTTTTATACTAAACTAGTCAAGTCTTACTTAGTTTGTTAGACCTTGGACAACAAAAGAACTGTCTACTGCAGGTAACATACTGACTACTCATAACCCCACAACAAAGCCCCACTTTAAAAAACTGAATTAACAAGTGACGTGAACCAAATCAGTGAGGTTACCCAGTAAGTTTGGGTCCACCTCGTTCCAGTCGAAGGATGTTAGTGGTGCACAGAAATCTGAGTTTTTGTTGTTGTTCAGCAGGCACTCCAGACGGGTCTCTGCGTCACTCACCTGTCAGCACAAATATGTTTTATCATCAATACTCGAGCCTTTCTATGAGTTCATGCAAGCTATATACAACAATACTGCCTCTAGGTTAAAGAGAGACAAGATAAAAATTTGTAAATAAAGACTAGAAGCCAAACTTGCAATCTGTGGACCTTAATTGCCTCCATGGGCTTCTGGGACTACATGAGGCCATGTGCTCAGTTCAGATTAAACTAAATGCTAATCTCACCCTCCAGATTCTCAGGTAGTCCCCACTGGTGGCCAACAGGTCAGGATGCACTCCTTTGGTGTCAGGGATCCACAAGATCTTGTTGGTGGGGTATGGGTGGTTGAAGGTGCTTCGACAGACAAACTCTGAGCTCTTCTCCTCTAAACCAACTATCTGGACCTGTGGAGACACAGCAACAACTCACCTTGAGTGAGCCAGTGTTACTTATCTAAACCAGGAAAAAGTGGGTAAGTTAGTGAGAAAGGTGGTGAGGAGGCTATCAACTAACTCCCATTGTTAAAGTCTGTCATAACCTCATCTTAGCCCCAATCTTGCATTTACATAAAATATTCCATTACCAGTAAATTGTCAAATACATTTAAATAACCTTTTCAAATTTCAGCCAACTTTAAAGTCTAATGCTAGAGTAAAAACATCATAACACAACTTTAAATTGCATGAAGTTCTTATTTGTCAAACAAATATTCTTCAAAATATTCTTTTTTTGGACCAAAATGATTTAAAAAGCCAAGACTGTATCATTGAGACAAACAAAAAACTATGTTCAATGAATCAATAATAGATCATCATATAATTAATATTAAATCCATAGCAGATACAAAAACGGTGTAGAATTTATGCATATTGCATTAATATACATACCCATGGTACTTCCCCACATTTTAAAACATTAATACATTTTATTTGGATTTCATGAGATAAACCAACACAATGTAATGCATAATTGTGAAGTGGAAAGAAAATAATCCATGGTTTTCAACATTTTAACAAATAAAAGTCGATATACTGTGACATAAATATTTATTTAGCAACTTCTACTCTGGTAGCCCTAAATAAAATCCAAAACAGCAATGCCAATAATGATTAACCTAATTTTTCCAGGAATATTTCTTTCTATGAAGTTGACATCAGTTCCCATGAGCTTAAGTCCACATTTGTGCATTAAAAATAGTTTTTTATTGTTCTAATGTAATATTCTTATCTTAATGCCATGTTTTCTTTTGCTGTAGGTGGAAAATCAACATGATTAACAGAAATAAAGGCTTGAAAGTTTAAAGGTTGCTAAAGGTCACGTAGGGGACGCAGCAAACAGCTCGAAGGTCTTCTGGTATGACAACTATTGAGACAGTATAAAACATGGTTGTGGCAGCATCATGGTGTGGGGATGCTACTCTGGGTTGGTCTATCACACAAAAATACATTTAGGCTATTGACTTTGAGGTGGCAAAAATATCCAAAGGTTCAAAGAGTATGAATGCATTTGTCACCATGACCTCTGACTGTAACATTTCAAATCACTCCATCCATTAACACATATTACTAAATGAAGTTGAACCGTTTAGTTTAACGATGCAAGCCATTATTTTTGTTCGATAACAAAACAAATTCACCAAATTTAATTTAATTTTGGAAGTCAACGTAGTACATTGTGAGCTGTGAGGGGTTCCGTGAACTCACCTTGTTGTTGTACTCCTCCACGAAGCTGCCAAGCGCCAAACGGAAGCGTTTATCCGGTCGGACGGTCCAGTTCATGGCGTAAACCGTCCACGGCGCCTCGTATTTATAGACTTCCTTACGTTTTCCGTGCAGAGACATCTCCAAACCCCACTCAAGGTAACTTCTAATTACCTACAACAACCGAGGACCCTGAACGCGTCGCAGCAACCGCCTACTTGAATGATAAAACTTTGTGCCATCTCCGGTAAAGGAACGTTAATGCGACTCTTGCTTCCCGGTAAAAGTCCCAACTGGGGTGAAAATGAATGACAAATGTTTCAAACTAAAGGTTCACATCAGCTGGACGGAGAAGGTGTACTTGGAGAAGTGTACCTGACTGGACGGGGTTCACAAATATGGCAGCGAAGGCGGCGAACAGAAATGGAATAACGAGCGTCATGGAGACGGCAGGTGTTGCCTTCGAAATACCGCAATAATATGGGAATTTCCATTACCAGAAAATTGTCCTCAAAGAAAGCCATCTATTTTCTATTTCACAAAATACGGTTTAGCGTTGTTAACGTTAAAACGTAGTAGTGCTTTCACTTAGCTTTTCGTTTGGTTTATATGTCCGATTAGCTCTTATAAAGTTAAATAGCTATAATTTATCAGCAAATAAGGTTCTAATTAAAATAAAATATGATTTACATTTTTGAGGAAATTTAGGAATAAGATTTACTCACAGTAAACACATGCTGTTTCCATATATTTTTTTCATTAAATAGATGAAAACTGCACAACTCGTGATACTCGTGATGTAAGGTGCAGATTTACGAGATGTCCCTGAAGGCAGCAGAGGAGATGCACTTGAGGCTGCTGGAAGAGATCAACAAAGAAGTCGCAGATGGAGCCCACAGATTTTATTTTAGGATTTTGATGTCGGAAAAACATTTGAATTGTATCTAAAGACTCAACCATGTTTATGTGTTGTTAGTAGATGTGTTTAAACTGGCATTTAACATGTGAGGGGTATCTTTAGAGGTACGTATTAGAAAGAACAATGACAACCCAGTTACAGCCTCTTACAAATATATTAATACACATTAAACTTTTTTATATTGCAACTAAAATCTCTGACATATTTTATAGGGATTTTTGTGATTGACCAACACAAAGTTCTACATCACTGTGAAATCAAATAAAAATGACACATGGTTTTCAAAGATTTCTGCCAATAAAAATGTAAAATGTGTAGTGTGCATTTGTATTAAGCCTTTTTTATTCTGATACGTCTAAATAAAATCCAGTGAAACCTTTTGCTTTCAGAAGTGACCTAATAAGTCAAAAAGAGTCCAAAGGTGTATAATGTTGCCTCAGTATGAATTCAGCTGTTATGTCAAGGGTTCGGGGGTTTGTTTGGTGAAAAAACTGCATCATAAAGACCGAGGAGCACAGATAACAGGTCGACGAAAAGTTTGCGGAGAAGTTTAAAACAGGGTTTGGTTATAAAACAATCTTTCAAGCTTCATCTCACAGAGCTCTGTTCTGTTCTTAACAAATCTGGAACGAACAAAGCCATTGTTGAGAGAAAGCCCCCCTGCTGGAAGGTTCCTCTTTCAGCAGGATAAAGACCCTAAACATACAGCAACTACATATTTATTTGTAGACAATGAAAAGTCTTCCAAAGAAAGCAACACGATGAGGTTATTGATGAAGTTTTTCCCCCCTATCAAAGTTGTTTTGAAAGCCTTAAAATTAATTAATCTGGTATTACAGTAGCATAATCTCCCACTGAAGAAATCTAACCTTTAATTTAAGTACATTTATTCAATTGACAAAATAATCCCATATTAAGGAAAAAAATGTTTTTAATAAAGTCACATTTGGCATAAATGTTACCGATAATCGCTTTAAAGTAAATGTAACTGAAGCATTTTTTTATTTATACTTTGCTTTTTACGTGAATCAGATTTTCTAGGAACTTTCAGTTTGTAATCCATAGATTTCTGTTTCCCTGGGGTATAAATATGATGTTACACAAATACCTGTTTATTTTTACCCACTGGCCAAGAGGGCAGGTGTCTGCCACCTTTACAATCCAAAGAGCTTTTGTTTTTTTTTTTAAAGAGGACTTTTAATTTTTATATATGTACTATAGGACATTTGTAGTCATCTATGAACAACCACCATTTTATTTCTATTTTTAGGTTTTAAAATGAAGAAAAACATAAAACTTTAGCAAAATGAGAATGAATACATTCCCTTTTTGTATATATTTTAGGTAAATTATGATAGTTTCCAACCTACTAACTTGAATAATAGACCTAAAATAATGATGGAATGGAAATTATAACGCAATTATTCAATGAAACATTGCTAAAACCTGCATAATTAGGTCTGTGATGCGTTGGGCCTGTTTCTGTTAAAAAGAACCTGATAACCTGGTTAGAGTGCCTCACACCATGGACTCTGAGAACCAGTGCCCCTTCAGTAGAGTAGAGTTTTTATTGGATTTATGAAACCAACGAACATGGCAGCAATAACTTCAGCTGAACTTGCCGTGTAAAAAAAGACGAATATGTGAAAAAGTGCATAATGCCCACTGAGTAGTACGGTGTAGGATCTGTGATGCTGTGGGGCCAATTGTTAGAGATCATGAACTCTTTCAAATATTGTTTTTTTTAATTAAAGCTCTTATCACTTTTACCAAAAAACTGAAAATGGGCCATCACCAGGTCTTTCAGAAGAATAACAATTCTTAAAATATGGCCCAATGAGCACAGAAATGGTTCACCAGACACAAAAATCAACCTTCTTCCATGGCCATCTCCTGCAGACAACCTGTGGACATTCAAGAGAGATCAAGCAGAAATCAATGAATGTTCCCTCTTTGTATGCTCCAACCCTGTAAAATGTGCTATAGTACAAGGATAAGAGCACTTTTACTGGCAAATGGGTGTTGAACAAAGTGTAAACAGCATGGGTACCACTAATTGTGCCACCAATAATCTAGGTAAAAGCAAACATCTCTTAACATGGGAATCTTATACCAATTAAAAAGGTAGGATTTGTCTAAAATCTTTGCTGTGTGATTATGCTACTGCAGAGAAAGATTAATTTATTGTAAGGTTTTTTATACATCTTTACCAGAGGTGCCAATGACTTTGGTCAGCACTCCGTGGAAGTCTTTAGAGCAGGATGGACATTTTTGCCATGTCATAAACAGGCAGAAAAACTGTCTGGCAATAATAGAATGGGAAAATACTAGAGGAAGTCTGTCTACCTTTTCTATGAAGGTGAGAAAGTACTTAATTTGTAAAAATAAAAAAGTCAGAGGTTGCAAATTAGAAGTTAAACAGTAATGCAACTTGTAGCCACTAGGGAGCAGGAGTATTTTATAAAAAGTTCAACCAGCAGCAGATCTGGGTCTCCATGATTGGAGATGTTTGGAAAACAGGTTTGGTTTAGCACTTTGCTCAATAAGTAATTAAAGAAATACCAAGTTATAGCTTTAAGTCGTATAGGGGGACAGAATAGCTTGTATGATCAATTTATTCATATATAGCTTTTCAACATTCACATGATTGATCAAAAACGTTGCATGTACAAATCCCAATAAAGTGGTTGTTATTAATATCCTGTCACAGTCATAAAAACCGTAAAACGTAAAAATATATATATACAAATATATAGATATTCACATAAAGAGTAAAAATGTTTTCTTCAAAATGTAAATGATTGATTTCTTTTGTTGGAAAACCTTAGACTGCTGTTGGCTGCATTTTTCTTCTTCTCTGATTAGGTTACAGATATCTTGTTTGTCAGAGGGCTCATTATTACTTGGTTAATGTTTCATCTGCTGCGCTGGATCAACCATCCATTTATTCTGTGCTTGTTCTGGTAAAACAAACAGGCTCCAAATTGAAAGAACTTCAGGACGGTCTCAAAGAGTCTTTAGATAATTCCTCAGCACTGCAAAAACTCATGATTAATGATTGAATATTTTCTTCGTTTTGTGATTATTCAACAACCTGAAATGATTGCCATGTTTAACAAAGAGACAAAACCATTGAGATTTGATTTAACATGGTACAAAAAAAAACAAAACACAAAACCTTAATATCTGCAGCAGAGGTGACTTTTTGCCTAAATTTAAAAACCTTTCAGATAGTCTAAAGAGCTTATATGAGCAAACTTTAACAAATCAAAGCTCAACTTTCCTCAGCTTTCAAACCTTAATGTGAGCAATGCAGAAATGTTGTTTAGGTCTTACTTGCCATTGTAGAAACATGACAGATAAAAATACAGGTACAGACAAGATGTGTAAAAAGCCTTAACAATATTTAATCTTCTAATGCTGTAGCAACATAAAAATAATTGTTTTTAACAAAATCCCTGGAGGTAAAGTTATTGATACTTCCAAAAATCAGTTTATAATAAACCATATTAGATTTTGTACACCATCTACATGCCTACTGATTATCTGGGGGCAAGCCAGGATTGAAGTCATTGCTGTTCTACCATCACAAACACAGTTTTCTCTTACTGTGTCTATTAAACACAAAACCAACAAACATGGCAAAAACTAAGCCAGGTTGGGCTGGAGTGAAACGACACTGAAAACATGATAAAGAACTTTGTGTCCACTGTTAGGTACGGTGGAGGATCCGTAATGCCATGGGCCTTATTGTCTTACAAAGATCCTGTGAACCTTATCAGAGTGACTTTATTAAATTGGTATCTAACTAAAGTATTAGCAGCAGGTGAGGCAATAATACGGCCACCTATGACTCTATGAAAAACACTTATTTCTAAATATATTTTCCTGCTACACTAAATAAATTCACTCAAATTAAAGCTGAATTTAATGTTATTTGTTAGGCTTTTTACACATCTTTACCAGACAACACATGTCTCTCCATCTGTAATTTTTTTTTCCTAATCAATACATTGTCTATGTAATATAGAAAATAAAAAAGTTATATAAGTCTGATAAAACCTGAAGGCGTTACAAGCAAATCCCTGACAAGTTATAGAAAAAAAACAAAAGACAAATTCAAATCTAAAACAAAAACAAAATCTTAAAGTTGTCATTCTGGAACAAAACTCTTCAAAACCCGTATTAAACATGAAATCTGGGTGAATACATTCAGGAAATATCTAAGCCGCCCACTAATAATATCCTTTAATATTAACAAGGATTACACATTCATCTCAGAAAGGTTTAAAAAGGCCAGTTGTACAGTATGTCACTACTTTCTCATCTGAGGACATGGGAGTAAGGAAAGCATTGACAACAAGGACCGTGGAGGTCAGACAAGGGCTCCATTGAATGGGCTTCGACTTTCCACTCAGCCAAACGCCAATTAGCATGAAAAAAATAAAAGATGCTGATTATTAACTGGGAGGCAAGTGAGTGGGTTCTCAGTGAGTGGAATTTGAACCATGCATCGATTATCCAACTGGAGCAGGGCATCCTGCAGCAGACGTCTGCTTTTTGCTTCCAAAACGGAAGCAAAATTCTTCAACTTCTGTGAAATATCCACCACAACAGCTCACTGGAGCAGCACAAGCTTGGAACATGCAGAGATTTTTGCATGAATTAGGTGAGTGTCAATCTCTTATAAAACAATATATTTTACACAGCTTATGAAGTCAACTCGCACCTCACAAAGTAATAGCTGCAACCACAACCGCCAACGGCCCCATACATCACAGCGGCACAAAGCTGCTGTCTTTGCCATACAGGACGCCTTTCTTTCAGGGAGCATGCCCACAGGCCAGATGGGCTGCAGGGGCCTGCTCTGTTTGAGACAAAATGGCTTTGAGGGTACTAGAGACCGTCAGGGCCGGACGAAAGTGACCAGAATACTAAACACTATCCTCAATGCATATCATGGTTCATTTTGATTGTGGGAGAAGAGAAAAAAAATACAAGAACTGCTTCATATGTTTTGGAAAAAAACTAAACATGAAAGAAGACAAAGAAAAACCAAAAACCAGTCAATGATTTTTACTATCATCAGATTTTTGTCACGCTGTCATGGGTTTTTCACTGAACTGTCCAAAATGTTGATGAATTCACATGTCACAGAAACCATGTTAATGCTACACTGTGCAGAGGTCAACAGCAAGATTTTTGATAGTCACCTTCTCCCACATCGATGTGGCCAAACTGTGCTCTGATTCAAACAAGGATCCCACTCAGTTCAGTCACAAATAACCGTCTTCCCTTTCTTTCATTTTCCCTTAGAAGAACACAGTCTGCAGTTTCTATCGTTCCTGTTCCTTCTCCTCAAGTATGACCAGTCCAGGTTTCTGCCAGTCCGAGATACTCTGGGTTTTCTGCAGTGGGGGTCACAAACCCGTTAACATGTCTGATAATGTTCCCATCAGTCTCCACTGCTGCAGAGCCATCTCCCGCTGCTCCACCAGGAGCGGCTTTGTCCCCAAGGTCCAGGTAGTATGGGTTGTCGAAGGCAGGAGAAATGGAGTTGACGGGGATTAGGTCCCCCGGGTTTTCAACACTGTGACCGGAGCCAAGACCGTTGGGGAGCCGTCTGTCCACTCTGGATCCTTTACGTGGAAGAGTGGTGGGCCGATCGGGAATCACCGGCCTTGGATCCTGCATCCCCTGGTTTACATACTCTGAGAGTGAGGACAGAGGAGAGGGAAAGTCAGAAAACATTCAAAGCAGAAAATCACAGAGAAATCTGCTGGTGACCATGAGATGCTGTTTGGAAACTCAAAATATACACCATACCCAAGTGTTACCCAGCCACACTGAAAACAACACTCCTTGGTATGCACACTTTTGCTGAATGAAGACCAGTTTGCTATTTTCATCATCAGTGAGGTGGTTAAAATCAAGTCATACGAGCAAACAGATGTAAGAACTTCAATGATCGGTTGAAATACACCTGGTGTTTCTGTGGTTCATTCAGGCTGCAAGATAATGAAATTCTTATCTGTGCATTTCCAGCTATAGATTGGCTGAGAAATTCTCTCCCCAACTCTCCACTCACCTGGCATGGCGTGTTTATGACTGTGGGCGTGACTCCTCCTGGGCAGGGAGTGATGAACGTGATTAGGATGATGAAAGCCATCAATACCATCGGTTTCCATGTTGCACTGGCTCCCATTGGGGTAGGTGGGGTCTTTGCAGTAGCGTCCAGGGCTGGATGGGGGCAACGAGTGTCCATCCGGAGTAACTTCCAGAAAGACGGAGTCAGTCTGTCCTTCCGCTGACATGCTACGAGCCAACTGGGGCCACAGACCGTTAGCGATGCTTTCTCCCATTGGTTGGTTGTGGCTGTGGCCCAGAGTACTCAGAGAGGAGTACATGCTCCGAGGACCACCAATTGCGAAGGGCTCAACGTCCAGACCCTGGTCTCTGCTCTGTTGGTGCAGGAAAGCACAAAGAACAAACCCTTTAAAGGCAACAAAAATTAAACTGATATCTTTTTTACAACTATGGACATTTGCAGCATCATTTAACACAGAAAAAACAGCAACAATGTTTTCATCATCTCAACTGGACAAACTCCTGTTGTAGTTATGCACTCTAAGAAAACAGCAAAAACTGAGCTGCAATTCTGCTGAGACACTCCAAACTGCGTGTATGAAACCAGAAACCCTTCTAACTAAAACTGTAAGTCAGATTAAATTAATAAGAAGGGAAAGTTTAACAACGACATCGTCCCAGACTGACCCTGTACGATTGGTGCCTGGATGGCCCGTTGGAATGAGCCTCCTCTGCCCTGGGTCTGGGGAAAACGTTCGGTTGTGGGACTAGATATTCCTCGGCATCCATCATGTCCCCCACGTTTTCCCCCTCTTCCAAAAGCATCCGGTAAAACTGGCTGTCCACTGGTTTGCTTGTGCTTATCTGATCGTCATTCTGGGGAAAGGTAACAGAATAATACACAGTTCTGGTAAGGACAGTCATCAGTGGCATGAATGTCACATGCTTTATCCAGTTCAGAACGAGCTTCAATGTGTTTGGATCACTGCCCTGTTGAAACACCCAGCAGGGTCCAACTTTCAACCATTTAGCTCTTGATTTGAAGAGCATTTGAAGAATTTGGAGGAGGTTCTACGTCTTTATTATACCATCCATCTTGAGCAATGCACCAGTAACACTGACAGTGAAACAGACCCTCGGCTTAACACTACCACCACCATGCTAAACAGTTGGTAGAGTAGTTTGAGCTTTAAAAGCCTCCCTTTGGATATATATCAAGTGACCTAAGACTAATATTGAGGAACAGTCCTGACCTCAATCGGAAGAAGAAGATGCAGATGTTGTTGTTTATGTTGGCCAATCTTCCTTCTTACATTTCTTATTGCTAGTATTTACAATACCAGGTCCAGTTCAAGAATACCGTTACATGTTTCAAGTTTTAAGGGTTTTCTTGAAATAGACCGTTGGGTCTGCTCTTTCAGTACCACAACAGATCGGAGAAGTTCCCATGTAACTGTAGACATATTCATGTCATGAATGAGGCACCAAGATACTTGAACTCCTCAACGTGAGGCAGCAACAGACCCACGCTAAAAGACAGGCTGTTAAAGGACAGCCTTAATTTCGAATTTTGACTCTGTGTGGGTAAGAGAAAGTCCTTGAAATAATCTTATTCTGGAAAAAGACTAATTAAAAAAAAACATTAAAAGCACAAAGGTAATGGCATTCATTCCTATGATGCTTACTGCATGAACACAGCCACATAAAAAAGATTTGTGAAGACAGTACAGATGAATGGGGCCAACCAAAGGTTAAACATCTGCAGCATTTCTCTCAATTAAATTTACCTTTATGACTAAAAAGCGAGATGGATCTCTTGCCATTGCACTAAACCCATTAACCAGGTCTTTAAACTTGGGTCTGCTGTCTGGATCAATCATCCAACCTGCAAAGCAAACAGAAAATCACACTGTGAACTCCTCATACCCTTCAGAACAGTAAAGAAATGGCTTGGTTAAAACAAACACAAATTAGTGATGCCGTACTGACATTTGACCATGATCATGTAGACGTCAATGGTGCAGATTGGGGGCTGGGGAAGCCGCTCTCCTCCCTCCAGCAGATCTGGGATGTCCCTCGCCGCGATGGTATCATACGGCTTGGAACCAAACGTCATCAGCTCCCAAACTGTAACCCCTGAAACGGACGTTAAAACAGCAGAGATTAGTTTATTAACAGAGATCTACTAACAATCAAGTGTTTATGATGCACAGTTGCAGATAACATGTCTGCACCCCACATGTTACAGCCTCAATTTCCGCTGTATTTTACTGGACCAAGTTAAATCTGACTGAACACCGAGGATCTGTGGCCATCAGTTTTTAAGCCCTACCACAGATCTGGATTCAGGTCTAGAATGAAATATGAATATGCTCTGGATATTCTGCAAGAAGAGGGAAACCTGTTCTCTGTTCCAGGGCCGCCCTGCTGTGGGAGTTCTTGCAGTTTGTTTGCAGTTAACTGTTATATACAAATGCTGCGGTGGGAGGAACCCATGAGGTCCTCCCAGGAGTTCTGCAATTCACCTGTTAAGAAAAGTAAAATGTTTTGGCCTTTACTCTTGCCGTATTGTATGTTTTCGGTGGTTGTCTTGCTGGAAAGTGAACCTTCACATCAGCATAAAGTCTTTAGGAGCTTCTAACAGATTTTCTTCCAGGATTGCCCTCTATTTAACTCAGTTTCCCTGTCCCTGCAGAAGAAAAGCATCCTCCAAATGCTGCCACCTCCATGTTTCACCTATGTGGTTAAACATAGGATGATGTAGGTGACAATCATCTGACCAGCACCCTTGAGAAGATTTGTGAAGTGGGTGACTAATAGCTCTCTAGTTGCAGATTCTCCAACCTAAGCTGTGCATCTCTGTAGCTCCTCCAGAGTTACCATGGGTCTCTTAGCTGCTTCCTTGATTAACACTTTCCTTGCAACTGCTCAGTTTAGGAGAATGGCCACTTCTTATGGCGGTATACACTTAGGGCCGTCGCAGACAAAAGAGGACACTTGACGACACACTGTCTTACTTGGCCTTGTGAGACAGGTTCACACACGGCCGTTGCTAGTGTTTTGCGACCAAACCTATATCTGCTTTCCACAGAAAGAAGAGACTTTAGTGGAGCTTTGGCAGCAGAAGCCTTGTTTGTTTGATGTTTCGTCTAGCAGCTATCATGACAGAGTGAAAAAGGACGCAACATGAAGAGAAGTTGCAGAAGAACTACAACTCCCAGGTGAGCAAGCTAGCACACGCACACACAGAGTGAGATGCAACAGTGCCCAGCAACACCAACCGTAGCTCCAGACGTCACTCTGATGGGTGAACTTCCTATGGAGAATAGACTCCAATGCCATCCATTTAATCGGCACCTTTAAATACAGAAACACCAGTGAAACAAAGGAAGCAGAAGGCCTGAGTTGTGCTTTGCCATCACAGTCCTGTCTCACCTTTCCTCCATCAGCGTGATACTCTGTCTCATCTATGTCCAGCAAGCGGGCCAGGCCGAAGTCCGTGATCTTCACGTGGTTTGGGTTCTTCACAAGAACGTTGCGGGCAGCCAAATCTCTGTGGACCAACCGAATGTCCTCCAGATAACTCATCCCCTACGACGACACAAACACAGATCCATCAGCCACAAGCTAGAGACAAATTAAATGTAAGAGAAAATAAACAGAAGAGAGGAGTCATTTAAGGGTACCTTGGCAATCTGGACACACCAGTTGAGGAGGAACTGAGAACCAATGCGGTCCTTGTTCTCCCTGACGTAGTCGAGGAGGCAGCCGTACGGCATCAGTTGAGTGACCAGCTGCACGGCGGACGTCAGACAAATCCCTAGGAGACGACACACGTAGGGGCTGGTGACCGACGCCATCACATACGCCTCCTGGAAGCAAACAGGCAAGAGCTGCTGGAGGATTCTGGACTTTAATATCCTCAAATGTGGACTGTTTCGTATTTGATTTACACTCACATCAAGAATGTCTTTGTTGCCCTTTGGTGAGGTGTTCTCCCGCAACACCTTAATGGCTACTGGTATTTTTACGTGTTCTCCTTCAGGAGCCCACACTCCCTAAAAGAGCAATTAAAAAAAGCATTATCTTAAATCTTTACATAAAGAACACAAACATAACCTGAGGTTCACATACCTTGTAAACAGTCCCAAAGGCACCTGCACCCAGAGGTCTGAGCTTTTTTAACTCCGTCTCTTTCAGGATTCGCATCTGAGCTTGATTTGGAGACGCACCACTCGGTGTTAACGGCTCCACCAGCTGCATGGAGAAAACGGGCAGATTAAACACAATCACCCAACAGAAAACTGATCCAATCACCGTCAGCGCTCACCTCCTGTTCCTGCAGGAACCTTCTCACGGTCTCCTTCCTCCTCAGCCTCTTCTGTCTCCTCAGATAAAACACCAGCAGAGCCAGCAGGATGAAGAAGAGCACAACTCCACCGACAGCAGCAGCGATGGTTGTGCCCGGACTATACAGACAAAAGAAGTTTAGGGGAACCTCTGAACTACTAACAGTACAGGATTCTTAAGCACTTTTCAAGCATTTATAATATATATTTTTCAAAATTTGCAAGACCTAACAACAGCAATAAATTGTCAGTCAGTCATTTTCTACCGCTTCTTCCATAGTGGGTCGCAGGAAAGCCGGTGCCTATCTCCAGCAGTCTATGAGCAGGAGGCGGGGTACACCCTGGACAGGTCGCCAGTCCATCACAGGGCAACACACAAACAACCAAGCACACACTCATTCATACACCTAGGGGCAATTTAGAGAGACCAATTAACCTAACAGGCATGTCTTTGGACTGTGGGAGGAAGCCGGAGTAACCGGTGAGAACCCACACATGCACGGGGAGAACATGCAAACTCCATGCAGAAAGACCCCATGCCGGGAATCGAACCAAGGACCTTCTTGCTGCAAGGCAACAGTGCTACCAACTGCACCAACGTGCAACCCCATGCAATAAATGGTAAAAAGGCAAACAATTATACATGTCTGCAGCTGATGATGATTTGACCTTCCTCATCCTATAATATTAACATGAATATCAGAGAGTGGGTTGTTGGAAGGCCTCAGAGGATGGAAAACCACATGTGTTCATAGCAAATATAGAACTCCAGAAAATAAGTCGTCTATCATCTTGTTCTCAACAAGGTTTTATTTGAAAGTTACTCCTGGCCGGCGTCTGCTGTTTTGGCAGTGAAACAACTTCTTTAATGACTTGACTGTTTTACCACCTCTTTAACTTTTCAGCTGCATCAAACAAGTGACACCCAATACATTACAGGCATAAAGAGCTTGAATGCATGCGACTACAGTCCTAGCAGTTGTTCCTGGTATGTACATTGTGTATAGTGGTATTGCGATATCAATACATTTGCGATATATTGTGCAGTGCTAATATACACAAGACTACAACACAAGAAAAGGGCACGTGTGTCCAAACTGTAGTGGGGAACTGTACTAACATGCTTAATTAAATCTCTATGAGTAGTTTTAAACAGTTTACTAAAAAAAGCGATAGCTGTGTACTTTGCCAATGCTTCCTTTGACCCAACACCTCAAATGTGGGTGCTATGAAACATTAATTGTGGAAAGTTAAAAGATGAAACCCCTATCAGCTTTATATTCCCAAGAAATAAAGAAAACAATGCTACGGAGAGGAGGTGCAGCTGCTCAAACAGTTGGTACTGTGAGTATTTGGTACTGAGAATCTGTCATAATGTCCGTGTTGACTTGATCAGTCAGGATAAACGAATGCACTGACATGCTTTAAAGTCAGGCATCTGCTACTCAAACTATGCACGCATTGGCAAATCTGGATAGAAACACAAAACTACTTTGGTTTTAATTTTAAGTGCTTTAGTCAATATTTGGGCTCTTTAAAGACCTTGAAAATACCTTTTTAAAATTCAAGCATTTTCAAGGATTTCAGGCTCTCAAAGTAACATCAAAAGCTCAGGCTAGCGTGACTTTACCCTGTCCTGGTATCAATGGGGCAGCCTCTGTCATCCATCGAGGGACAGCTGAAAAGAAAAAGGTCTTCATGTGAGTTCTTCTTGCATGTGCGTTTTGTTTGCATGTGTTTTCCAGACTGGATGCGTGTGTTCACTCACGATAACGTGCAGTTAGTGTTGCAGGGCAGACAGTGTCCTGTAGCGTTGCTGTATTTCCATACGGTTTGTTGATCTTCCTTCACTCCACTGGGACATCGTTCCACACAAAACTTTTCATCCTGATGGTGCAGACACTCAGTGCAATGATCTGCACCCTGAGAGCAGAGGAACGTTTAAAGTGTAACCCCCAAAAGAGATATTTGTTTTCTTTTTTATCTTATGTTGATTTATGTTCAAAGCTCGGGCCATTATATTATAACCCCAGACTTGTCTAAACTTTATTTTATTTCCATGTAACTTTTGTTGTACCAGGTAAAATGTTTGAGAACTAGCGCTCATTTACAAACATAACCTCATTTAGTATAGTATGTCATAGTACGATATAGTAGACTACATAGTAAGGTACAGTACAGTCAGTGCAGTGTAGTGCAGCAATGTACAGTATAGTATAGTACAGTATCGTACAGTACAGTACAGAACAGTAAGCTGCAGGCAGTATAGTGTAGCATAGTCCAGTAGAATATGGTATAAGTACAGCATAGTATAGAATAGTAAAATGCAGTATAGTATAGTACAGTGCAGGACAGTGCATCATAGTGCAGTATATTATAGTATAGTATAGTATATTTTAGTGTAGTATAGCATAGCATATACTTATAGTATGCTATACTACATCATGCTATACTATACTTATAATATACCGCATAGTATAAGTATAACATAGCAGAGTACTATTCAGTACAGTATAGTACAATATAGCATACGTATAATATAGCACAGTGCGCACAGTGCAGCATGCAGCTGTATAGTATTGTGTTGTATAGTATGGTATAGTATAGCAAAGTGTAGAACAGTATGGTATAAATAAATCATAATATAGTGCAGTTCAGTAAGATATAGCATACTCCAGTACTGTATAGTATAGTATTCTGTAAGTATAGTACAACACAGTGCAGTACAGTACATTAAAGTATTAAACTGCAGTGCAACTCTGTACTGTATAGTACAGTACAGTGTAGTATAGTTGAGTGCAGTACAGTACATCACAGCATAGTATAGTGTAGTACATTACAGTACAGTACAATACAATAGTATACAGTACAATAGTATAGCGTAGTGTAGTACGGTATACGTTCTTTTGTGTCGTATGGTTCCTTACTGGGCCGTGGCAAGAGGCAGAGCCATTCAGAGGTCGACACTCTGCATGACAGGAGATACACGAAGATCCATCAATGTATTCACGCACAGCTCTGCAACAGAAAACATACAAGCATCTAAGATCACACCTAAAACACAGTCTGCCTTTAGCTGCATGGTTTTATTTGAAGTTGCAGCCAGAGATATCTACAATTTATTGTTTATGTAATATAAGTGTGTGAAATATTAATATCAAAAACAGTTACATAAGCATACATGTCATATTATAAGAGTCATTGTTCTATAAACTGCTTTTGGGCACCCTTTAAAAACCTTTTCACTGATTTACTATCTGAGTTAAATGTTAACATTTAAAAGTGCACATGAAGTGTGAACGTTATCCTGCATCATTAAGACGACCATTACCCCTGATAGACATCACATTGCTCCACACACACAGTGCCACGCTGGAACGACTTGCAAGACACGCACTGGCCGGGCCCTGGACCCCAACAACCCCCCTTGCACAGCGGATGACAAACGTTCCCCTCCTCCTCTGAAAGCACAAGCAGTAAATGAAACGCACGACATCTTTAAATATCATAATAGCAAATCTATATTTTGAGAACATACAGTCCGCTGCTAAAATATTACCACCCAACAAACTTCTTTTGATATTTTTTCACATTCCAACAACAAACCCCTCTGTATATATCAATGTATTTTCTTAGGATTTTGTGTGTTAGACCAACACAAAGTAATACGTAAGGTGGAAAGAAGTTTAATCCATCCCCATTGTGAAACATGGGGATGGAGTGTGATGTGCGTTTGTTTTCCCCCACACAAAGTATGATGCAGGCAATTGGTTGCACTGGATTTATTTACGGTTGTCGGAGGAAAAGGCAGCTAAATACAAATCCAAGCCAGATTTTCATCCCCAAATCATTTTGAAAAAACTACTTTGTGGGTCTTTCATGAAATCCAAATCAAATGCAGTAAAGGTTGTGGTTGTAATGTGACAAAATGTAAAAAAAAAGTTGTAGGATTTATATAATAAAATCTGACTTGTGTGCAGGACACGCTTCAGATTAAAGACCAACTTTTGCCGTAATCTGGCCTTCAGGTTGCAATGTGCTTACTGTGCGAGTGGTCACCTACCGCACATTTGAGGGTCTCGGTTGAGGCTGACAATGCGGTGGGGACCCTGGGTGGGATGGAGGAGCATCTCCCAGGGCATTGAGTTGGTGTAGCACAGCTGAGAATTGTTGTAGAACAACACCAGGCCTCCACTGATGCTGCGCAGTGAACGTAGCCCGAGAGACTGGATGTGTAGGTTCTGGATGGCCAGTGAAAACACACCCCTAAACAATAGAAAGAAGTCGTTGATGACAAATAAAGCTTGAAAATGTTAAACTGAATTAAATTAAAGTGAAAAACAAACTCATAAATAAGAAACTGAAGTTGCAACAAACATCTAAACCATTCTATGCAACTCAGTTATGTTTCTGAATAACACATCTGACCTGTTTTGCAGCAATAAAAATGCTTCCCAGAGACTTTGGTATTTCCTGCTGGTCAAAGCGTCAGAGCTGGCTAATAATTAGCATTTATTACCTTTACCAGACAGAAAAAACGTGCAAACAAAGACACACTGTGGGTGGGTGGACATTAACAGGCTGGCATTCAGTGTTTTGGGTCTTTCTCGGTTTAATTATTTATTACTGCACAAGACACAAAACGGCAGAGCGTCGCAGTTTCTGGGTTTCTAGTTGCAAAGAATACAAAGGCAAAAGCAGGGACATATATATATAGAGATACAGCAGGAGCAGGCAGTTTAGAAAAGTGTTTATAAACACATGGGTCCCAACCCAAAAGTGGGTTTGAAGACCCACTTTCAGGGGGCCTTTATCAACGCAAAATATGCCAAGAAAATAAAAAATTTTAAAAACTGATGCAGTCCTGTCTACTCTCAGTCTTTGCAGTAGGTAATCATAATGTCCTGTAATGTGAGCCGACACCCATTGTTTCAAACCATAAAAGAAGATGCAACTAAAGTACCTTTAGTTCAGATCTGGTTCTGGTTTAAATGTGGCTCCAGCTTTGGGCTGAGCAGAGGAGCGGGAAGGGCGAGAGAGGCTGGGTCGAAGATGAGCTAGCTCAAAGCATAGTGTGGAGCTCGACATGTCTGCCCCAAGCAAACAACAGTTGCAGGTACAACATTTATCACAAGGAAAGGACATGTAATGGTACAACCCCTCCAACTAGCCTCTTTTAATGAGATATCTTTATATAGCTTCTGCTGCCCTGCATTATGGGCCATGTAGTTTGATCCCAGCTTAAAATATCACTTATTACCCCTATGCCAGAGCTGAAACACATGGAACGACTGATAAAAAAGTTGATGGAAGAAACTATGCATAAATGAGCAAACAAATTCAAAAGGCATTTAGATGATAACATTTTAACACCCTGCGGAAACCATGCTAAAACTCTTAGTGTCTCATCAGGAGAAAAAAAAAACTGCTGAGTTAATCCTGCAAATTCAGGTTTATGGTGTAAGGTTAATTTTTTACGTTTTTCCTTGTTTGTTTTTTTCAGTTTGTGGATAAAGATTGCTACTAAAGAAACCGATTTTTTTCCGGTAGCGCATTATTGGTTAGTTTCAGCAAGAGGATTCTCAGCTAAAGCTGCATAATGTGAGTTTTTAAAAAATACTCCTCTGTAGTTGCACTTTAACTTTATGTATTTTGCATCAGTCTGATAAACATAATTGTTACTGATTACTCTGATTGTTACATGCTTCAAAGACTGAATCTTAAAAATTTCCTTGACTTGGATCATAGCTTGTCAGTAAGGGGTGACGGTGGGACCCGAACCCTAACTAGTTGAGTACCCCCAGCTTTAGAAGACTTACATGTAGAGCATCCTGCCTCTGATCACCTTTAGGTTCTCAAACACAGAGAGGTCAGCCCACTCCTCTGGCCAGGCATCGATGTACAAATAACCTGCATGTGAAAAATCACAGCAATACGCAGACTTTTGTTTGGCCTTCTCCAGGCAACTGAATTGAGATCTGTCATATTTTGCTGGTAAAACCTTGCAGAAACGTTAACAAAGAGTCTGGTACCTGTAATCTCCTCCAGCTTCCTGAAGGCTCTCAGCTGCTCCAAAGTCAGGCCGGATGTGTTGGTCACAGGGTCCCTGAACGAAGAGGAAGAAACACCAACAGAACACTTTTATAATAATCTAGCCTCAGGATTAAAGATGCTTCGAGTTCAACTATGTGTAAGTAAACAGAATAGGTGTGAGGAACCTCCTTGTTTTGTTCTCAAACCCACAGTTTTAATCATTTTCAATATTCACTGATAAAATCTGCAGCTATCCAGGCTTACCCACATTTATTTTTTGATCAATTTCACAACAAATCATACAGTTTTTTAGTTATAACCACATGTATTTTATGGGGATATTGTCTACCAAAAAACAGGAAATAGTGGAAAATTGTGAGTACATAATGTTTGTTTTTTCATATATATTTTTTTTGCGGCACTAGGGGTAATTTTTTGTTGCATTTGTTTTTCCAAAGTAGGCTTACAGTAAGTGGGGTGAATAGAGAGGGAAGACACACTGCATAGGTGCCCGAGGTCAGGACGCGAACCCGGGACGGCTGAGTCAAGGACTGAGGCCTCCGTATATGGGTCAAGCGCTCTACCATTACGCCACGTGCCGCGCACGTGACTATGTCATCTTCAGAAATTTCTTTACAAATGAAAATCTAAGCCGTACATACTGTATATATGACTGTATATATATTTAACTTCCTTTCTTTCTGACACCAGTACATAAAGTCAAATGCAACCATCTGCCTTCAGAAGTCCAATAATTAGTAAACAGGGTCAAACTAGATGTAACTATGTCCCACTATACACCTAGCTATTGTGTGAAGGCCTCAGTAGAGAACATTAGTGAACAAACAGAAGCATGAGGACCAAGAAGCACAGCAGACAGCTCAGGGAGATAGTTGTGGAGACGTGCACAGCAGGGTTATAAAACAATATCCCCAGCTTTGAACATCTCACAAAGCTCTTTTCAATTCATCATCTGAACATGGAGAAAGGATGGACCAACTGCAGAGCATGGATATGGATGTGCACCTAAACTGAGACAGTGGTCAAGGAGAGCATTAATCAGAGAATCAGAAACAATTTGTAACTATATGAACTTACAGAGAGCCACAGCTCAGGTGAGAGAATATGTCAACATCTGAACACTCATTCACTTCACATATCTGGCCTTCATGGACCACTGGCAAGGAGAAATCCATAAGAAGTCCTGTTTCCAGGCTCTCATAAAATGAGACCAAAATATAACCTTTTGGCTTACATGCAAAACATTGAGTGGCAGAAAGCTCCATGGTGAAACATGGTGATGGCAGCATCATGATATGGCGATACTTTAACTTCAACAGGGACAAGGAAGCAGTTAGAGGTTTTTAATTGGTTATAAGTCAGGATGTCTGGATGTTTTGTCTGCATTTGTTGTGTTGATTCACTGACTGAAAGATTCAGAAAAATGCTAGGTAAAATAATGCCAGCCCACATCATGATACTACAGCAAACATGAACCAGCAAACTTTTCATTTCATGTCTAGCAGCAGAGGTCCTAAGTCAGCCTGGCAGTCTGCCGATATTGAAGAAAAACCTTGATGAATCAGAGCCTCACGCTTCCCGTTCAGGAGTGGGGAGGCAGAAATGACCCCTATATATTTATCCCACCTTTTCTTCAGATTTCAAGTAATAAATTTAAGCAACAGCTGAATTATTTGAAAAATAATTTCATGACTAACTGTTCGCTCTAGTTTGTCTCTTACCTTGCAAAGCTCTGAGCCCGAAAGGCGAGGCTTCCAAAAATCTTGGAGCACTTGCTGAAATGTCCCACATTAGCAGATGTTACTATGGTGACGCTGTGGTTGTCCGTGACGCCGAGGTTGTCCATACCCAGACCGTAACAATCTGTGACGGATGAGGAACATGTTCAGTTTTACCCAGCACAAATAAAATCCAGACATAACACTGTACTCATAAAAGATGTTAAGAACTTTCAGTGATTAACATCTGTAGACATAAATGAAATATAAAGTGATGAACAGCTTAAAACAAAGAAAGGATTATTGAGTAGGCTAGCACGCATCAAACTAAAGTGAAAAGATTGATCCTCTTCCTTTAAATGATGTGCCTCTCTGTTACAAGCAACGTTTTAAACAACACATTAAAACAATGGCTAAGCTGATAAATAAGGTACCACTTTTGCCAAACAATTCAACCCAACCAGGTTGAAGTAAAATCTTTGATCCTATTGTAAGAAAGTAATTTTGCCCCTTGAATATCTTCACATTTTATCATGTTTCAACCAAAAACATCAATGTGTTTTATTGTTATTTTATGTGATAGGGCATCACAAAGGCGAAATTGTGAAGTTAAAGGAAAAGTACACTTAATTTTAATTTTATAAAAACAGAATGCAATGATATACAAATCCAGTCCAACCTATATGCAATTGAATACACTGCAATCACAAGATATTTAATGTTTTGTTTTTTGCAAATATTCACTTATTTTGAATTAGATGCTTGCCACACATTCAAAAGCAGCTGAGACAGCGGCAAAAAAAAAAACTGGGGAAGTTGAGGAATGCTCAAAATATACCTGTGTGGATCATTCCACAGGTGAACAGGTTAACTGGAAATAGGTGAGTGTCATGACTGATGCCGTGTCCTCTAGGCCAAAGAGGAAAAGGACTATCTGGATTGTAATCAGCGCAAAGTTCCAGCATCTGTTATGGTCTAGGCGTGTGTTAGTGTCCATTGCATGGGTACCTTGCACATCTATAAAGGCACAATTAATGCTGAAAGGTACATCCAGGTTTTGGAGCAACATCTGCTGCCATCAAAGCAACATGTTTTTCAGCGACATCCCTGCTTATTTCAGACTGGTCTGCCTTCAGTCCAGACCTGTCTCCCACTAAAACTGTGTGGCGCATTATGAAGTAGGTAAAACGATGGAGACCCCGGATTATTGAGCAACTAATGGGAAAGAATTCCACCTACATTGCTTCAGTCTCAAACGCTTATTAAGTGTAAAAAGGAAAGGTGACGCAACACAGTGATAAACATGCCCCTGTCCCAGCTTTTTTGAAACGTGTTGCAAGCATCTAATTAAAAATAAGTCAATAATTGCAAATAAACAACAAAGTTTATCAGTTTGAACAAATATCTTGTCTTTGTAGTGTATTCAGTTGTATTCTGTTTTTTTTTACATTTTACACAACATCATAACTTAATTGGATTGGGGGCATTAGCTCCAACTGACTTTGATGGGATAAAGAGATCCGTAAACATCATTTGTCAAGTTTGCCACATATTTTAATCTTGATTTAGGTCTGGACTTTGACTGGGCCATTCCACTGCTTAAATATATTTTGGCCTAAACTATTCCAGTGGCTCTATGTTTAGGGTCCCTGTCCTGTTGGCAGGCGAACATCTACCTCAGTTTTAAGTCTTTTGCAGCATCTTTCTACCACGATAACCCTGTATTTACCACATCTTTCCTGCATCACCCCTAAGCATGCTGCTGCCACCACTGTGTTTCAAACTGGAGCTAAATTAAGCTTTCAGTGAATGTTTGCGTCCCACCTTTGGCACAGTCTCCTTCACACTTTTCGCATTTCTGCATCTCAGTACCGTCCGGCTGCTTGATGAGGACTTCCTTGTTGGATCGGGGACAATTCAAAGTGCAGGCCACTTCCATAGCCAGGTAGTTATCTACAGAGAGAGAGAGAGAGTTCAAGGAGCAACCCGGAGTCTCTGAATATCTTGTTACACAACCAGGAGGAGGCCTAAAGTGTTTAACAGTTGCTATCAGCTGGAGCTCAATCTCGGTTCTTACAGGGACACATCTTAACACAAGTGGCTCCAAAGTTGAACTTCCTGTTGGGGTTGGGTTTGTTCTGATAGGTGACTGGGTCGTAGATTGTGGGCAGGGGACAATTCTCCCTACACACTCCACTATCGTTGAAGTGACGACACGCCTGAACAGAAGAAGCAGTAGAAGGGGAAACGTTAAGTATCGGCGGCATAAATAAATATAAGTGTGTGGATAAAAGCGAGGGTGTCCTTTACCAAACAGTCTGAGTCTTTGGGTCCAGTGCACCCGGCTGCACACTGCCTGTGACAGCAGTCGTTAGGAAGAGGACCTTTGCATCGCTGACAGCCAGACGCACAGTTTATTCTTGTCACTTTAAACAAGGGGAGATCAGAAAAATAGCAACAGTTTCATTACCAACTTGTAAAAATATTGCAGTATCACCATCAAGAATGCAAGATTTAAACTCACGTGTTTGGCAGTCCTGCTCCGTTTCCCCCCAGCACCTGTTCTCACATGTGGGATGACAGTTTGCACCTGAACCAGAGAAAAACATGCAACAGCAGAAATTTGAGCACATAATTCTCACAGTTTAAGCCAAAGGAAAAACAGACTCAGCTACTCACTAAGAAACGTCACTTGAGTAGCAAGTATCACGAGCTGATTGACAGAAAACATGGCCCAAACAGGGCAGCTGTCAGGAAAGACCAAACCGGCAGTTTGAAGGGAATTACAGTCACAACATACACTGAGAGTCAATGTATTGAAACTAAAGCAGCACCATCTATCTCTCTTATTAAGGCAACATTATTGCTTAAACAACAGTTGAGGTTTTCACCCGATTGTCTGGTAAGCAGTAAACTGCAGGCTGGCTACCTGAGGAGATAGCCTGATAATTAACCGCATAATATCAGCTAGTTATACTGCAAGTAAAAGTAGGTCCTTTTAGGCTGCTCCCTGATTCAGGAGTTGCCACAGCAAGTCGGTATAATGTGCACACAGATTTGGCAGAGTTTTTACGCCAGAGGCCCTTCCTGAGGCAACAGGGACTCGAACCTGGGCCGCTCATATCAAAGACCCAGAAAGCCCACTACACCACCACAGAAATGACTGACCCCTTTCAAAAGAAACTTATTCAAAGTGGTACATTTTATACAAAGTACCTATACCGGCAGGTTGCAGGGGAACCATGTCTACAACGCCTCTGAGCTGCAAGTTCACTTGAAGCAAAGATACTCACAAGTCCAAGTCAAGTATCAAGTCTGTAACGACTGAAATAAACATCTTACAGCATTGCTGTAGGTTAGGATTTAAAATCCTTTACTAATCAACCTAATCAAACACTTGAACATTTATTTTATAATCTTCTAACATTTAATTCAACATGTAAAACAAAAACGATTAAGGCTTGTTGTAAAATATATATAAATGGGACAAACACAATGTTCATCCCTTTAGAGATTTAAATATGTTTTAATGTTGGAAAAAATATAGAAACATTTATTTGTCTCTGTAATGACATACTTAACATCAGTTAGTCCCTTCATGATGTCCACACCTTCACTTGAAAGTCGAAGAGTTTTCCTCTCCTCAATGGATGACAAGCCATTGGAGGATTTTTAAATCATTAGAGAACCACATTCTAAATCAACATTTAAAGCCTCTGTTGTCAAGCCGGGCAATACATTACAACATAATAGGTCAGATGGAGTGTAAATGAGTAAATGAGAGAATTTCAAATGTCTGAATGAACACAAAAGAAAAGGCTTTTATTTTGACAAGCAGGAAGGGTCTTTGTAATAATGCACCTAAATCAAATGGCTGAATTACCTCCTTGGTGTGCCAGCAAGTTTTGCAAAGTTCTGATCATTAAACATTCATTTGATTCAGGTGTGCTGGAGCAGGGATGCATCCAAATGATGCAGGACAGTGGCACTCAAGGACTGGAGTTGCAGACCCCTGTATAACCAATAAACAGCATACGGTCCCCGAACGTTACTGGCTAATAAAACAAACGCACCCTTTCACAGTAAAATATGCACTAGAGGCGCATCAACAGTCAGAGCTGCACTTTGTCACCTATGAACCAGCTAGCTTTCGTTACTAAATAAATAAGATAAAGATTAATAATGAGACTCAAGTCCCAGACCACAAGTCCAAGTCAAGTCTCAAGTCACCATCTCAGAGGAAGTGTAACGTGGTAATATTCAGCATTATTAGTTATAATGGAGAGCAGCTTCGGTTTGGTCTTTTAACAGGATGTCACTGCGTCACATAGTGTGTGTTACTGCATAACGGTCTTCTGAATAGTTTATCTGATAGTTTATCACCGTTCTAAATACATATTATTAAATATTCCTAAAAAAGGAAAATACTTTTACACTTTTTTTAAAAGAACCTAAATCTGATTTACTTTGAATAGGCTGAACCTCTGTGACAAAAGTCTTTTTTTAAAGTTTTAATACTAGTCTAAATTTAAAAGTTTGAGAGGGTGGTACTGAAATAAATTCAATTCAATTCAGTTTATTTATATAGCGCCAATTCACAACACATGTCTCAAATTAAGCCATGTTTTGGACCAGGGATTCCCAACGCGCGGGTCAGGGGGTCGCGAGATGATTTTCAAAATCATCATGATGTGACAGCTGATGTTTTTGGAGGGCCAAAGGGACACATTAAATAAATGAATTTATCATGACATAAATAACTTTGAAAGTCCTATGAAATAAAGAAATTTTCCAGTCAGTCAGTCATTTTCTACCGCTTATTCCATAGTGGGTCGCGGGGGAGCTGGTGCATATCTCCAGCAGTCTATGGGCGAGAGGCGGGGTACACCCTGGACAGGTCGCCAGTCCATTGCAGGGCAACACACAAACAACCACACACACACACTCATTCATACACCTAAGGGCAATTTAGAAAGCCCAACTAACCTAACCTAACAGTCATGTCTTTGGACTGTGGGAGGAAGCCGGAGTACCCGGTGAGAACCCACGCATGCACGGGAATTGAACCCAGGACCTTCTTGCAGCAAGGCAAAAGTGCTATCAACTGCGCCAACGTGCAGCCCCATAAATAAATTTTCCATTCAATAATTAAATAATATACAATGAAATTAAATAATCAAATGTCATTTTTAAAACATAAATTGATTTATAAATACTGTACATATAATTATTTCACTATATTTTATAAATAAATATAGAGTATGTAAATATGTATGTATTTTTAGGGGGTCGGCAGTCTCTGGCAATGTTATTTTGGGGGTCACAAGCTGAAAAGTGTAGGAACCCCTGTTTTAGACTCTTCAGGACAGACCAGTAACCGCAAACATTTTTAAGAGGTACACCAATGAATGTATTAAAGAGGCTCTATATATATATACAATTACAAGATGCAAGACCATTCGTTCAGATGAATGCTGCTCAGTGGCATAAATGCTTAAAGGGAGTTTCCACATTTATTCTAAGTCATATTTGAGCAGCGCATTCCTGTTCTGTACTAAACTGTAAGATAACTGGTATAATAATCAGCAGCTCACAGTTAGGGGCTCGGGACTGCAGACGGTGCGGGCTCTGGTGGGGGGTGTTCTGCTCATCCAAGGTGTCCCTCCATATGATGCTCTGAGGGTCCGGGAAGCACAGCTGGGGGTTCCCCCAAATAGACACCCCACCCAACAAGATCTCTGCAGGACAAACAAGACCAGAACTCTTTTCAAATCTTTTAGTGAATATGAACAAACCCAGCTTGTCGCACAGAGCTGATGAGCCAGAACAGCTCACACAAACCTTACTTTTAGCATGTTTGCTTTTTAACAGACCTTTAAGGCTACGAAGCCGGAGCGTCTTTAGCCCCTGATTGTCCAGCACAGCCAGTGAATAGTTGGAGTTGTACAGCTGGCTGCCTCTTATAATCCGAAGATTGTCCAAAGGCACCAGATCCACTGAGACATGTGCAACAAGTACATACCCCTGCACCTCTATGATCCCCTGTGGAGGGAGACAACAAACAGGAGGACTGACTAAATAATTTACCTGAAAAAAACAACAACTCAAACCATTTCTTCTAGTTCTGCTTAAGCTGGACAGAGAATAGATCTGAAACCTAAAAATCTGATCTGTTTTCCAGGCAGTGAACACAACATACACAAGGACTTACAGGTCAGGCTAACAACAACACTTTTCAGTGTGGAAGTGGAAGACTCAAACTACCTGCAGGAAGGAGAGGTCCGGGTTTCCACTGAGGTATGTGATCTCCAGGTTGCCATGGATAACCTGGCAGCCGGTGTAGAGCAGCCTGAGGGTCTCGTAGTGATTTTCCAGGCTGGAGGGCAGGGCTAGTTTCATGTCTGTACCCAGGCAAACTGCAACACACAAAACATCATGAACACAACTTAGTAAGACACTCCCCTTTATGAGATGCATATACATGCACAATATAAATTAATAAAGACATGATTGGTAAAAGTAAAAGCTGTAGAACATTTAAAAGGGGTCAGTGAAATAGTTAAATTCCTTATATTTTTGGTTCCAGACAGAAACGGGATCGCCATACATACTTTGTGTCAAAAGTCCAAACTTTTTCAGACCCAAACCTCCAAAGCTCCCAGTTCTCCCAGTTTAAATACAAATTTTCCATCTAAATTTACGGCAGATATTTCTACAGAGTTTATTGTAGGGCTGCATGATTTCAGGGAAATATGTAATCGTGTAATATTTGGAAGACAATATGGATTACAACTAACCCAGAGCTGCGGAGCGTAAATGTGGGTGGATGGATGGATGGGATGTGTATGGGACTGGCAAAGTATGGAAATCATACAAAGTGAATTTCTGGATGCTGTGATGAGGATATACCTCATAAGGATGGAATAACCAAACCAACTCCATATGTTCCTACCTTCTCTCCTTTCCTTCTGACTGCCTCCCTTGACTTTAGCATCTGAGCTACCATCATCTAAATGTGGTGTAAGGCAGTTAAGGGGGTGGTCATTTGGAATGACCAAATATAATATTGGCATGCTGAGCGTGGATGTATCACACTTGGAAACATGATAGTTAACTATTCACTGCAGTCCATGCAATCATGTGCAACCCCTGATGTTGCACATGCTTATACTGTAATGAACTGTCTGACATGTTTGCACAGCCCTGAACTTTACTTTGTTACAGCCTATAACTGTTTGCATGCATCCGTGAACAGAATACACTTCCCAAAGCTCCAGAAAGACAGAGAGAGTGAGTCAGTGGAGGAGGGTTGTCTTTCAGAGTGCACAGATTCCCTGCAGAGGGTCCCACACTGCATTGCATTCAGGGTCATGCAGCACTGCAATCCACAAGGGCTTTTAAAAACACATAGCTCTCATGCCTTAGCAGGCAGTCACACAGTGGACAGTCCCTCCTCTTTGGAGGTTATAAATGACTTCCTTTTGGTATCTTTCCAACAGCTCTTCAACAGACAGCCTGCTTTTCTTGCTTGAGCCTCTTTACCCTTCTACCACCGCTGTACCTCTCTCTGCTTTAGGAGAAGAAACACTTACAATTCTCTGGAGGAGATGGAGAAAGTCTTGCCAGGGAATTGGACAGTGATTTGTTTGGTTATGCAGCCAATTTTATCAACTATGAGCATCAATCATGTGTAAAGCTTTATTTGTGATGCCCCAGTGCTCACTGCATGTCAACTTGGCATTGAGGTGTTTCCCAATAAAGCATAAATAAGAGCCGTATTAAAACCTGGCAGCCAGCTACAGCAGCAAACAGTGTGTGATTAAAAAATACACACCCAGTAGTTGGAGCTTGCGTCAAACAGCAAATTAAATGTCTTGTTCGGTCTGGCTTGTTCAGTGAATTCTTCATGGAAAATCATTTTACATGTTCAGCCAAGACGGGAGCTCCGTTTTCGTTTTTAATCATTTTTGTCAAAACAGATGTTAAAAAGGTTGTGAAACGAAGACTCACACACAGACAAGTAATCCTGGGATTAGATGAATGTGCCATGAGAAAAAGCACAACTGAGCAGTTTTTCCTGATTTCTAAAATGAGTATGTAACTCTAGTTTTGGGCTTAACCTTCCTTTATGCCCTCATTGTTTGCTCTCTAGAGGTCTCTCAGCAACGCCTGCATGTTTATATGTGGCCTTTTGAGGAGCTGCCCACTCCTCTGTCTCCCGGCAGCCGAAAATACCCCCTCGCTTTTATCACTCACTGTGCGCCCTGATTGTCCGCTGTCCTCTTGCTAAGATATTCGTGCTGTGCTCCAATCAATCAACTCCCCCTGCCACTCCTCTGTCCATTTCTTCCCATCTATGAGAAGTTCCCTAACTTTTTTAGACAGCGTAATCTCTCAGAAATTTCCACTCAGGTTCCTTGCTTCAAAGGTTTTTGCTTTGCTTGAGCTTTGATTCTTCCGATGCGTACGCTCATAAAAATATCCTTTTGTCGGTTTGAAGCGTTGGTCTACGGACAATAGGCGGGGTACACCCTGGACAGATCGCCAGGCTATCTCAGGGCAACACAGA
Source organism: Girardinichthys multiradiatus (assembly GCF_021462225.1). Lineage (NCBI taxonomy): Eukaryota > Metazoa > Chordata > Actinopteri > Cyprinodontiformes > Goodeidae > Girardinichthys > Girardinichthys multiradiatus. Next base: position 5,257,173 of record NC_061803.1, on the reverse strand, counting down.
GACACACAGGACAAACAACCATACATGCACACAATCACACCTAAGCACAATTTAGAGACCAACCCAACAGTCAATGTTTTTGGACTGTGGGAAGAAGCGAAAAGCTATTTGTTCTGGATTCAGTTACACTCTTATTTTGTCTTGCTTTGAAAACCATGTCCAACCTCTCTTGGTTCCAGGCTGCAACATGCTTAGTTCACTTCACCTGCGTTTAAAACTGTTTCATTAATAGGCTTCAAGTCTTTTAAAGCTTCTCATTGGAGTTTTGCTGATGTTTCATTATTTTTCAGTTCAGTTATTGCACATGACCAGTACAGCATGTTCTGCAGGTTGTGTTTCAAAACTTAGGAAAGTGGACAAATAAAGACATATCTGACCTAAAAGGGAAGAAAGAAATATTAAGAAATAGCAATAAACATTCAGAAAAGACCTGAGAGATGCATTAACCTTCTGCTGATTATCGTCTGCATGCCACATTTCCGCAAATAGCTCTTTACTAACCTGTTTGGTACTAAAAATCTTTTGTGTGAAACTGCGTCATCATCTGTCTGATAAGGTGCTTTCAGATTCAGTTTAAAACTGATTCAGTTATCTGATAAGTTTAGATGCAACGCAGGGTCGTCCCGTAAGAGCTTTTTTATGTCTGACTGATTTATAGCTCAGACATAAAAAGGGTAAAACCGGTGGGTTGGCGGTTCGAATCCCTGCTCTGTCTGTCTCAATCGGTGCATCCTTGGGCAAGACACTTCACCCGCCTTGCCTGCTGATGGTGGTCAGAGGGCCCAGTGGTGCCGATTGTATGGCAGCCTCACTTCTGTCAGTCTGGCCCAGGGCAGCTGTGGCTACAGTGTAGCTTACTACTGTCACTGTGTGAATGTGTGAATGAATGGGTGGATGACTGATGTAGTGATGTAGTGTAAAGCTCTTTGGAGTCCTTCGACTAGATAAAGCGCCAAGCACAGGCCATTAACCATTTACCAAACTAGACTGAAAATGAGTGAGAAAGCAACCAAAGTGCAAAGAAAAACTGAAATACCTTAAAAAGCCTCAGGAAAGTTTATTCAAGACCACCAAAATGTGAAAAAAGGTAGAATGACTCAACACTTTTGCACATTATTGCACATATTGACCAGAATATGCCACAATAATTCCACAATTCCACCATATCACTCCAAAAACTCAAAGGGAGCAAATTAGTCATCTAGTGACAGCAGTTAAAGCTTTAATGACAATATTTGCTTTTCAAATTAACGTTGAATTAAGTTTTTCTTACATGTACATGTAGAGATGTCCCAATCACGACTTCTTTTGTCCCCAGAATGGATTTGAGTCATTTAAGGTTCGGCATCTACCATTATCGAGTCGCAGCGCGACACGTTTCAAATTGATCCCAGCTTCAATATGCTGCTCTAACTCATATAAAAACCTACAGTAATGATCAGACATGTCACCTAAAGCATGTATGGCTTTATTTTTTGTCTTTAAATATTTATTTGACTCAGTGAATACAGCAACAGTCATCAGTAACGCTACAGCTTGCTGCTACTGAGAATCTGCTCTTATGTGAATAAGCATGTTTGCTCTGTATTTGTATATGACTCGTTAAAAAATGCTGCCCGCAACATATTTCACTGCTGTTCCAGTGAATTCTTTCTAACAAAAAATATTTAAGAAAAAAATTACTCTGAGCATTGTGAGGAGAGCATTTCGCATCACACAAAAGGACTGGGAGGTGCACCAACCGATACAGTTTCTCTTTCACTGTGAATATCATTATAAAAGGGAGAAAAGACACTTGTTTGGTAAGAAAAAACCCAGATTGGTTGGATCAAGAATTTAATATGAATGGATAATGGATTATAATACAGTTTTGCAAGCCGTGGGAAAAATGCACCTACATGGCCCACTGGGGAAGAGGCCTAGATAAAATTACATACAGTACTCCAATGGGGTGTGGGGAATTTAGTTAGGATTCATAGTTATAACATTTCAGGAAATACCCAACATTTTGTTACCTAAAGATTAAGATGATATTTCATAATTAGGTAGCAATGTGGTTTTTCCAAACTGTGACATTGTGAACACGATCAGTTAACAGTGGATCTGATTTAAAGCGCTTTAAGTGACTCATGAAACACTGTGTCATTCTGGACTGATTTTCAAAAGGAGGTGTGAAAATAATGCCGTACCTCCAGCAAGTGAACACGAACACCTTTAAGAAGGACCTCTGGCACCTGAAACCTGAGATGCTTTTAACTTCTCACTGGTGGGACACCATTAAATTACATAATTACATAATTATTATAATTAAATTTTTTCAAATGGCAAAATTTGAAACAGCAGGCAGAGTTTTTCAATTCCAAAAAATTTTGATTCATGACTCAATCAGTAAATAGACACATAAAATGTGCATTATTTTAATTTACAGCAAATTCTGCCTCAATTTAGTGTAAACTAGAATATTGTGGCTTTGCTTTAATGCAGTGGTTCATCAAGCCATTCAGTTAAATTTAAATGTCTTAGAGGAAAAAAACCAGCAGCTTTACACTTTCTACTCTTCTAAATCCTGCAACTATTTTACAAAAACAGTTAAACGTGTTTTACAAAACAGGGTTTCTGTCTTTTCTAGACAAGAAAAGTGTTCAACCCATCTCTGTCATTCTTTACAGTCACAAGGTTTTAAGGGAAATTTGATTTTGAAATCTTCTACAAGAGTGTATTTTTCTGAATGCCTCAACCTGAATGCTGCATCATTAACCAAAAGACAATATAGAAATAACAGAAAACCTTTCTGGACTGAAAGCATACTGGCAGCGCAACACTGATGAATGCTCAGCTGTTTGTTGTTTCCCTCTCCTCATCCAGATTTCTCATTGCAACACAGATATTCTCTAGATTTTAAATGTTGGGGCTCGGTGGTAAGAAAAGAAACATCTGTGAAGTTTTTTATCGTACATCTATTCACGTTATCCTGCACTGTTTCACCAAATAACGATCTCCTTGAACATCACATGGCAGACAGGAGCACTATTTAGCTCTGAGATCATAATGTGCCGCATTCACTTGCACCCCATCTGATATTTACTCATTTAAACACTGGTTCAAATGGCAAATGCATATAAACATTCCACAGTGACACTGAATACGTTATTTTTCTTTAACACATTATGTTTTCTGTAATTAATTTCTGTAATTAATTATTAATTAATTAGGAGAAGTCAAATTTTCCAGAGCTCAGGGCAACATCCTCATTTGTTCACGTTTGTCTGTTTGGTTATATATAAAGAGAAGAAATAAAAATATTGTAAACGCTGACAGATTTTCTTGTAAAAGCTATTTTTGTAGTAAGAGGTGTGATTGTGATTGCAGTGCCAGAGAGGTTGTTTTGTTTGTGAGCTGATTGTGAGCTGGCAGCGCTGAACTAATGAACTGCATGATGCTGAAGACTGAAAAATGAAGGCCAGTTTGAAGCCACACCTGTGTGTGGCAGCGTTCCAGTTAGCACAAGGAGTGTGCCTGCGTGTTGTTTAGCAGAGCGAGCAGGGCTGGCGACACAAACACGATGCTGCAGCTAGAGGTAGTCAGGCCGGATCAAGGTTGGAAGAGCCTTAGTGTGGCGTAACCAGAGCAATCAGTCAGATCCTCCGGTCTCCACTCTGCTGGAATGGACAGGATCCCTCCAAAGACTAGCACAAACAGACCAAGCTGATCCAACAGGATTTTCCCGGTATGTTTAAAAAGATAACATCACGTTGTAATCCCCACAGTAGCGCTCCTACATGCAGGATCGGGTCCTGCATAAACTACACGACCTTACTAAACAATGTTCTTTTCCGCCTTACGGTCGATAAAGGAAAAAAAAAAAAAAAACAGATATTGCTCAACAGACAAGCAGAACAGGATCTGTACTGTACTCTATGCAGTGGAGCAACAGATATGAGCTCCTTGCTCATTCACGCTGACATGCAGGACAATCACAACAACATACTCAGACGTACAAAAGATTGCAAGACTAGAAAACTTCCTGCTTTATCCCATGCATAAAAAGCCCAGTTGGATGGTTTTTCAGCTGGATTTACACAAGCAGAGTGAAAACAAGAAGGATCAGCAGATAAAAGAGCCTGAGGAGAAAAAGTTCTGATAATTATTATTACTACAATCATTTCACTGATGTATTAGTACAATAAACCAAAAACCACAAAAAATAACAAAGCCTTTTCATCTAGCTAGTCAGTTAAAGAGACAATTTTCCATCAGGATATAATGCTGCATTTGATTTGTCTCATAAACCAGAGCTCGGAGCTGGGAATGACATCACACTGGCTAATATCCATTACCACTATAATCCAATAAAACATATCTCTCTCCATTTTATCCATTCAAACACTAAAGAGTCACAAAACCATCAAGTGTATTGTTTATAAAGCTATATTCTATATGAAAGGATGGGATGCTGACTGGGAAAATTGCTCGGCAAGCTCCAATTTTCCCAGTCAGAATTCTGACTTTAGGGAGGCATTCCAGTTGTTTTTCCGACAGGGATCTTTGAACATCGAACTTCAGAGCCCAAAGGAAATGCATCATCAATATTCCATGAAAATTATAGTGCCTTGTAAAACTATTCAACTGCCTTGACATTATTCCCATTTTGTCACATTACAACCACAAACTTTAATGCATTTTATTTAGATTTCATGTGACAGAACAGATCTAACTAGTGTAATCAAAGATTGATGATAAGTGCAGAGCAAACATGTACAAGAAGGACCTCTGGTCAGATGGGACCACAACTGAAATGTGTGAGAACGGCATGTGTCATGGCAGCCTCATATTGTGGGGAGTTGATAGGAGGATGGATGAAGCTAAACCCCTCTTTTGAATTTTGAGGACCACGCATGGATGGAGCTAAATACAAGGCAACCCTTAAAAAAATCTTTTAGAGGCTGCAAAGACTTGAGACTAGGGTGGAGGTTCGTCTACAGCATGACAACAACCCTAAACATGAAGCCGGAGCTACAATGGAGTGGTTTAGATCAAAACATTTTCATGTCTGTGAATGGCCCAGTCAAAGTCCAGACCTAAATTCTATTGAGAACCCGTAGCATGACTTGTAAATTGATGTTCACAGACACTCTCTGTCTAATCTGACTGAGCTTAAACTACTGGGAGAGACATACCCCCAAAGGGCTTGCAGCTGTAATTGCAATCAGTATCGAGTCCGTGTCATAAATACATATGCACACCACACTTTTCAGATCTTTACTGCATTTCCTTCCATTTCATTGTTATGCACTACTTTGTGTTGGTGTATCACATAAAATCCCAATAAAACACATTAAAGTTTGTAGTTATAACATTACAAAATGTAATAAAAGACAAGGGACTGTAAATGATTACTTAGAATATGTTTCTGTTAATTTGTACTGAACAAACCATCCCCCAGTTCCCCTCACTGCCTCGGTCATCTTATGAGACCAGTCCGTTTTCCACACATTTGGAGCTCAGCATCTACAGTTCTTGCACCATTCAGGTCTCCATCCTGAGGAGGATTCTTACATACAAAATTTTTGCTGTCTTTTTTGTGCCGCTTTCGACAAGCTGCTGTTTCTGAAAAGTCGGACAGAGTAGCGTCTTATGTGACATACAAGATATTGTTCCTTGAATATCACACAAATGCACAACTTTCCCAGTCAGCAACTTTGTGCTCCAGTGTTTATGTTGAACAACTCACGTACTTTCAGACGCCTATGTCCTAATTTCTCCAGTCTGTCTCTCAAGAAAAGTGAATGGATCATATTTTACTTTACTTTTTTGCAAACAACTAAACAAAAGTATGGTATTTGTCTCAGCCCAGCCTTGTCTGGACATTTCTACACTTGTGTCTCTTCACTCATGTCGTTCTGCCACTGCTGCCTGTCCACATCATTATTAGTCCATATCTGTAAATTAATTTGCCAAATAAGAATAACAGACCTACCTTATATTCAGTAACATCACTCTAATAAACTTTTGTTGCCTGTTAGCTGAACCAAACATTAGAAAACCGGGGGCATAACAGTTACTTCAGCCTGATATGAGGACCCAGTTCTTAATACCAAAACGTGCAATAATTAGAGCTTTTTCAACCACAGTGTATGATTATAAGTAGAAAGTTAATCTCTTAATGGGATTATGCAGATCACAATTAAAGACACTTAATAACTTAAGAATCTGGCTGTTGCATTATTTTAGCACCTCATATTTGCAGTAGAGATTTGTCCCTACAAGCCTTACATGCATGATGGCCCCCACCGGTGGCCGCCTCCATCGTTAGGGGTAATTTAGATCACTAGCCCAGTCTAGGCCGGTGACTCATGACTTAGTTATGAGTTAACCAGTGGCTGAGGCCAACATGGCAAGAACGTGACACAGAATATCAGGGGGAGAGGCAGCAGAGTGAGGAATCCCTTTAGTGAATGTGAGACTGCGAGGATTCATCCACTGTGCATGCTGCATTGCCTAACTCTGGAAACCAGTCAGAGCGCTCGTGCTGATCTCCGATGCTTGAAAGATAAACACGGCAGGCTAAAGTACACCAACCAGTTCCCATCAACAATGCATTTGATTTGGAAGCGACATCACCTGTGACTATTGCCTTTGTGTTTGTGCAGTAGTAGCTGCAGCGGTGGGGGCGACCAGAGCAACCCAGCTGCTTATTTTGGGGTCATATGATAGGGTTGTTTTTTTGTTTTTCTACATGCAGGACTCCCTTTCCAACATGCTTTTAATGTGTAACTGTGCACGGCAATAAAAAATTGACGAGTATAAATCAATAAACTCTGCATTTGCAAAATAAAAAAATCGAAATCTCAGCTATCGATGTGTGTATTTTTTCCCCGTATGGTTTAAAGCTTTTAAACTGATCTGACTGGGCATATTATTGACTTTTCTGTTTCGGTCTTACCTAGATGTCAAATTCAATGTAAAAAAACATTAATGTGAAATAATATTGCTATTCTAGTATTTTTTCAGTGCATTTCTGACCGTTAACGTTTCCTAACAGCAAACATGGTCATTATCTAAAAATCACTCAAAGAGAAACACAAAACATTCTGCAGATGCCTTTACAACAAAAATACCAGAAACATTTCCTTTTAAGACTTTAAAAAGCAGGAAAAGTTTTGGGCTTTTTTTACATTTTGTTACGTTACACCCACAAACCTCAACTCATTTTATGACATAGACCAACGCAACGTAGCAAATAAGTTTAAGTGTGTCACTCCTTTGCATTTAGCCCCTCTGAGACAATACTTTGAAGAACCAGCTTTTAATGAAATTACAACTGCAAGTTTCAAGGGGGTATGTCTCTACCTGTTTGTACACCTAGAAATGAAACATTGTTTCAAATTCCTCTATGCAAAATTGCTCAAGCTCAGTCAGACTGGATAGAGAGCGTATGTGAACGCTGATTTTTAAGTATTGAATCTTGCTGCTGTAGCCTTGAGTCGTTTGTCACCTCTAACGGGTTTTAATCCAAGACTTCCCTTCATTTAACTTCATCCATTTTACCTGTTTTAGCTGAAGAAAAGCATCCCTAAGCATGATGCTGCCACCACCATGTTTCATAGCGGGGGATGCTGTGTTTAGGTTTATGTGCATTGTTTTACAAAGCATTCTGGATGAAGGTGCAAGAGTTCAAATGGACCTTCTTCCACATGTCTGCTACGTTCCCCTACAAGGATTGTTGCAAGCTGCAAAAAGTACTACTTGCTTCATGCCAGATCTGTGGAGTGCACAACTTAAAGCTCTCCTAACGCCATCATTTTGATTGTCATGTATAATTTTCCATCCAATTCACAATTTTGCACACTTTTTTGTTGTTTTCTCAGATAATATCCCCACAAAAATGCCTTCAGGTTTGTGTTTTTAATGTGAGACAAACAAACAAAAGATCAAGGGGTGTGAATACTTTGGCGAGACATTGTATGATTTGTTTTTCTGCAAATCTGCGCTTGCACTTTCAGTTAGCTCTTGTTTTTCTGGCTTGCAGTCAAGCTCTAAGTGTAACAAGTGGCTCTCTGTCAGACAATGTCCCCTTCAGAGCCAGCAGTGAATAATTGACATCGTCATGATCTTTTAGGACACAATGCACGGCCTGTTGTTGTTGTTTTGTTTTTATTTACAAATACAGGGCGGGGAAACAGCTTGTAGTACACAGCTCAGCTGCAGGTTTTCTGATTTCTTCTACATCTACATTTCTAGATCTGTTTTTTTTTTATTATTATTATTATTATTTATGTAACACAGCGAGCTGGAGGTTCCTGTGAGTTTTTATGTCTCCAGTGGGACTTGCAGCGTGACAGGTGTGATTTCCCTTCCCGATCTGCGCTTCCTAAACCCTGCGAGCCCCAGCAGGGACCGACTGCCTCTGCGGAGTCACGGAGGAATGTGGTCCTGACCAGAATCAACCATGGAGCATTTCACAGCGAACTCTAGCTGACAGAACTCCTAACCGGTTCCGGTTAGATCCAGTCCGCCTTCCCGACAGCGGAGGCGCTAGAGACGTTAAAAAGTTACCCACCTTCCCTGCTCAAAGCGCCCGTCGCTCCGAGCAGAACGGCCCCGACCAACACCAAACTTCTCGCCGCCTCCATCTGCGCCACTCAGTCCATATTCCCAAACTTGGATATTGTTTTTAAATAAATCCTGGTGAGTAAAGTGAAGCGCTCTGACCCCTTCCCTTCCTCAGGCTGAGTTTGGTTGTTTTTCCCGGTCCTGAGCAGAGTTGTAGTCCGTTTTCCAATCTCAGTGACTTCCTCCCATGGATTCCGTGCCTGTCGGTAGTAAAAGCGTGACTGCGCACAGGAGTAGAGGCGCGCTCCCGTGAAGGCCAGGGCTGGGAGTGGCAGGGTTCACTATTAGCCCGCCCTCACTCCAATGCAATGCTGCTGCTGACATCCCAGAATTGCTACAAACATCTGTCTGCATCCAAGCACCTGGAGTCCAGATGCAAGCAGCCTCACAACGAGAAGCTGGATTGTAAATTAAGAATTTACAGCCAAAAGGACATAAAAATCAAAGATGATCAGAAATCAACAGAATGTGTGGATAAACCACCTCCAATCCAGCCTCAACTCCTCCAATGCTTCTATTAGGTTTTCCCCCAGGGTTACCCTGTATTCAAATCCATCCATCTACCCATCACCTCTTACCAGGTTCCCGTTCCCGCTGAAGAAAAGCATCCCCAAAGCATGACTCGGCCACCAACGTGGTTCACCATGTGGATAGTTTGCAGTCTTTCCAGTGTTTTATCAGCAACACAGAGTCTGCATGTAGGTAGTTTTAAATTTTGGTCTCATCTGATCAGAGCACCTTCTTCCACATGTTTGTTGTTTCTCCCATATGGGTTATGACAAACTGCAAACTGGAATTATTGTGGCTTTCTCCTTGGCACTATTTGTGGAGGTTGGATCTCCAACCTGAGCTGATTCTGCAGCTCCTCCAGAGTCTTTTCTCTGATTAATGTCTGTATTATGTTCTGGTAGGTTTGCAGTGGGGTCATACTCCATTATTGGATAATGGATTGAATAGAGCTCTGTGAGATGTTCAGAACTTGGGATATTGTTTTATTACCCAACCTTTCACTTTACAGTTGTGAATTATGTTGTGTCACATAAAATCCCCAAAAAATAGAAAAACAAAATGTGGAAAAGTTCAAATGTCGGCTGACCTTACTTGTCTCGGGGAAGGTCAGAGTTCGTGATTAAACAATAAGAAAGAGACTGGGCTAAAATGTACCAAGGCGAAACACATTTGATTAAAAATATACTAATACCCAGGAGGTTTACGCAAATATCGTCAGAAAGAGACAAGACTGACCCATGACAACTGGTGTAAAACTAACAGCATTACAGAAAAAGAACGTCATAAGCACATTCAAACATGGTGGTGGTGTGATGTTCTGGGTCTGCTCTGTTGCTTCAGGATATGGACGGCATCCCTGTGCAAAGTACAAGATTAACCGTTTAACGGCCCAGTAAAGGGTTAATTGATGCAAATAAACATTTTGCTTGCAGAAAATCTGGGCTGCACAGTGGGTAGCACTGTTGCCTTCAAGCAAAAAGATCCTGGGTTTCCAATTCTAGCCTGGGGTCTTCCTGCATAGTGCTTGCATGTTCTTTCCGTCTGTTTTCTGCTCAGTCTAGAAAATGACTGTTAGGTTAAGTGATTACTCTAAACTGCTCTTAGGTATGACTTAATGTGGATGTTTATTTGTTGTGCATGTCTCAGTGTTGCCCAGTGATGGGATGGACGAATGGACAGATGGATGGATGAAATAGAAAATCTTGAACAAAAATGCCATCATTTTATGACCTTATAGGCTAAGTTCACTTGGGTCATGCAGCATCACAACAACCTATCAGCCCATCCACCTCTACATGAATCCAAAATCCAAAAACAAGGTTTTGAAGATGCCCAGTCAAAGTCTCGACTTAAATTTGATTAAGAAACTGCAGCATCACCTTAAACAGGCCGTTCATACTTGAATTAAATCAATTTTGCAAAGAAGAGTGGACCAAAATTCCTCCACTGTGATAGTTATCGTAAATGCCTGACTGCAGGTTTTGCATCTAAGGGTTGCACATCCAATTTCCAGGTTGGTTTGGTTAGCTTTTTCCCTTTAATAAATAAAATCCTCATTTGAAAACATATTTTTTGTGTTTACTCAGGTTTTCTATGCCTCAGATTCAAATTTGTTTGATCATCTGAAACATTTAAGTTGGACAAAAAGCAAAAAAAAGAGGAAATCTGTAAGAGTGCATATACTTTTTAAATGCACTGTGCAATGTCACTAGAGGTCCCAGTTCAATATTCTTCTCCAAGGTCATATTTAAAGTTGACGGGATCAAGTTGTTGGATATGTTGATAATATCAACATATCCAACAACTTGATATCAGTAAGTTGGAATGGATTTAGAAGCTTCAGCTTTAATTGTTGGGTGACAAGATGAAATCAAGCCACGCAGTTTTAGTTTTTGATTAAGATCATAAAAATGTGCTGTCTGCAAACTTGCAAATAAATGAATATTGTGCTCATGTACATTAAGCAGCTGAAGTTATCAACAAATTATCAATATAATATTAAAAAATCATCTGATACTGTAATGACTGATTTGCTACATATGCCAATGTATTTTCTTACGTTTGTCATATATATTTATTGGCAGTTTGCAAAAGTTTCATGGGAGTCAAGATTTACAAGACTGTAAATTAAAATAAGGCAGTTATGGCTTTATAATTTACAAACTTAGTGAGATTCTAAAATAAGCTTCTGGAATGATGATTGTTCTTCCCTGGTGCTCAGTTTACAAAGAAGGAGGTATTCACAATATGCCATCATTTTGGAGCATCTTTACATTTCTATCAGTTTTCTCATGCTCTCCAGTCATGCAGGAAGAATAAACTCCATTCATTCCAGTCGATCCAGTCTCCCCACCCACAGCAGCTTGGGTCAGAGTACGGCCAACTACGCGGAGCCTCCAGAAAACAACAAAAGGCTCCCCTCACTTTGCCACACAAAAAACTAATTCTACATACTTTTTACAAGGTGAAGGGGTGCTGCTCAAGCTAAAGTTTTTCTTGTTTTGTTTCCAGGAGAAAATGTGGCTGCAGGGCCGATTTAACATGGTGGTGAGCTTCTGTGAAATGAATTACTTGAGCTTCATGGTTAGTTGTGATGCATGTAAATCTTTTTGTTACAGACCTAACTTTAAAAGTGACAGAAATTTGGACAGAATTGTCTGCATTAAATATTAATATTTAGAAAAAGGTTACATGGGTTGAGGAGAGATGCTGTGGGAAAGCGAGAACATTAAAAGACTGTACTAATCTTTGAGATTAATCTTAAAAAAGGCTGCAACAGACTACTTCCCTTTGTACATCAAGTCATTTCCACAGAAAACTGTAAACTTACTGAAGAAGACCTTATCCTCATGTTTCCTGTGTGCTGGTTAACCTTCCTGAGCTCAGCAGATGTAAGGACAAAGAAACAATCCTGTTTCACATTAGCAAAAAAAGATGGGCCTAGGAGAATCTAGTTCTTTACTCTTTATCAATTAAAACAAAGCCACCAAACAAAAATGAAAATATACATACATTTCCAAGCACAAATTAAATTATATTAACTATTATTGAAGACAAGACAGAAATGCTGAAGTTTATGTTAAAGCCAGGCTAAAGAGATTTTTAATTAGCTTTGACCCCAGAACAGCAGTACCACAGGTAATAATTCAATTCAATTCAGTTTATTTATATAGCACCAATTCACAACACATGTTGTCTCAAGGCACTTCACAACAGTCAGCTTCATACATTCCAATTAATCCTAACAATTGAACAGTGCAGTCAGATTCAGTTATTTATTCAAATTGGATAAAAAGTTTTTCTGTCTAAGGAAACCCAGCAGATTGCATCCAGTCAGTGACTTGCAGCATTCCCTCCTCCTGGATGAGCATGTAGAGACAGTGGACAGTCACTGGCGTTGACTTTGCAGCAATCCCTCATACTGAGCATGCATGTAGCGACAGTGGAGAGGAAAAACTCCCTTTTAACAGGAAGAAACCTCCAGCAGAACCAGAACCAGGCTCAGTGTGAGCGGCCATCTGCCACGACCGACTGGAGGTTAGAGAGAACAGAGCAGAGACACAAAGAGAACAAAGAAGCACTGATCCAGGAGTACTTTCTATGAGAAGGAAAAGTAAAATGTTAATGGATGTAGCTCCTTCAGTCGTTTCACCTAGAAAGAAAGAACAGATAAACTCTGATCCAGTTTTCAAGGTTAGAGTCTGAAAGAGAGCACATACAGTTAGTTACAGTAGAAGCTCAGTCAGTAGCCATGTCTAGGAGAGAGAAAGGGTTAAACACTAAAAGACATGACCATGTGGATCATCGGTAGAGGGTGAGCATTAAGTTGTTTCCAGCAGAAGCTTGGAAGATGCCCCTCTCCAGAAAGGTGTCACAGGTAGACACAGAGTCAGGCCAGGTGTAGCTTCTAGGAAGAGAAAAGAGAGAACAAAGTTAAAAGCTGAAATAACAGCAAATAATGCAAAATTGGAGAGTAGTGTGAGAATGTAGCGAAGAGGGTGAAAGTGGTCATTATGTCCTCCAGCAGCCTAAGCCTATAGCAGCATAACTACAGAGATAGCTCAGGATAACCTAAGCCACTCTAACTATAAGCTTTATCAAAAAGGAAAGTTTTAAGCCTAGCCTTAAAAGTAGACAGGGTGTCTGCCTCACGGACTAAAACTGGGAGCTGGTTCCACAGGAGAGGAGCCTGATAACTAAAGGATCTGCCTCCCATTCTACTTCTAGAGACTGTAGGAACCACCAGTAAACCTGCAGTCTGAGAACAAAGTGCTCTGTTAGGAACATATGTGATTGACTAAGCAGTTTCTTTTTTTAAAGACTCCGGTCCAAAGATGACAACTTCTGTCTTGTCTGAATTTAGAAGCAAAACATTTTAAGTCATCCAAGTTTTTATATCTTCAAGACATGCTTGTAGTCTATCTAACTGGTTGGGCTCATCAGGATTTATGGATAAGTAAATCTGAGTATCATCAGCATAACAGTGAAAATTTATCCCATGCTGCCTGATAATTTGACCTATTGGAAGCATATATATAGTAAAGACAATTGGCTCAAGTACTGAACCCTGTGGTACTCCACAATTAACCCTGGAGTTTAAAGATGATTTATCATTTACATGAACAAACTGGAATCTGTCAGACAGATACGATTTAAACCAGCCTAGCGCTGTTCCCCTGATCCCTACAGCATATTCCAGCCTTTCTAAGAGAACATTGTGATCGATTGTATCAAATGCAGCACTGAGATCTAACAGAACCAGAACAGACACAAGTCCATTATCTGAGGCCATAAGAATATCATTAGTGACTTTCAGCAGAGCTGTTTCAGTGCTATGATGAGCTCTGAAACCTGACTGAAACTCTTCAAACAGGTCATTGCTGTATAAATGTTCACACATTTGATTAGCAACTATTTTCTCAAGAATTTTAGATAAGAATGGAAGATTGGATATAGGTCCGTAATTTATTAAATCATCTCGATCAAGTGAAGGTTTCTTAAGTAAAGGTTTAATTACAGCTAACTTAAAAGCTTGTGGTACATATCCATTTACTAAAGATAGATTAATCATATCTAAAATGGGGCTGGTAATCAGAGGGAACACTTCCTTAAATAATTTGGTCAGGATTGGGTCTAACATACAAGTTGAAGGTTTAGATGAAACTAATATTTCTGATAACTCAGGAAGCTCCACAGGATCAAAACAGTCCAAACACAAATCAGGTTCTGCAGTTATTTCCAATGTTGTCTCACTTGCTGAGGATGTAGTAATCATCTTCGGGAGTATGTCAAAGATTTTCTTTTTAATAGAATCGATTTTATTTTGGAAGAATCCCATAAAGTCATGACTGCTAAGAGCTAAGGGAATGGATGGCTCAACAGAGCTACGACTCTGTGTAAGTTTAGCAACTGTACTTCAGAGAAACCTAGGATTATTCTTGTTCTCTTCTATTAATGATGAGAAATATGCTGTTCTAGCTTGGCAAAGTGTCTTTTTATACAACAGTAAGCTATTTTTCCAGATTAAGTAGGAATCCTCTAGGTGTGTAGAGCGCCATTTTCTCTCCAATTTTCCCCACATTGTGCTTTAAAGTACACAGCTCTGAATTAAACCATGGAGCTAGTCTCCTATGAACAATTACCTTCTTTTTCAAGGGGTCTTCATTGTCTAATGCACCACGCAATGATGAAGAAACACTATGTACAAGAGAATCAATTTGTGAAGGGGAAGAAACAAAATTATTGCCCTCCATTGTGTTTTTCTGTGATAATGAGGAAATTAAAAATGGAACAGATTCTTTATAGGTTGTTACAGCATCGTCTGATAATGATCTACTATAATGAAATCTTCTTTCAGGTGTGGAGTACTCTGTTAAATTAAACTCAAAGGTTATTAAGAAATGGTCAGACAGGTCAGGGTTATGAGAAAATATTGTTATGTCTTTACACTCAATGCCATATGTCAGCACAAGGTCCAGAGAATGAAGACAAAGATGGGTAGGTTTGTTAATATTTTGAGCAATGCCAATTGAGTCTAAGATAGCATTAAACACTATATTTAGGCTATCACTTTCATTGTCAACATGAATGTTAAAATCCCCCATTATAATAACTTTATCTGTATTTAACACTAAATCAGATAAAAGGTCTGAAAACTGATCTAAAAATTGAGAGTAAGGGCCTGGTGGATGGTACAAAACAACAAACAGAAGAGGTTTTAGTACTTTGCAATTTGGATGAGGAAAACTCAGGATTAAATATTCAAAAGAGTTGTAGGTATTGATTGGTCTGGGACTAATCAATAAATCCGACTGAAAGATGGTTGCTACTCCTCCTCCTCGCCCAGTATTTCGAGGAATGTGAAAATTTAAATAATTAGTAGGAGTTGACTCATTTATAGTAACATAATCCTCTTGCTGCAGCCAGGTTTCTTTGAGGCAGAATAAATCAATCTGATTGTCAGAAATCAGGTCACTAACTAGCAAAGTCTTTGAAGAGAGAAATCTTATGTTCGGTAAACCACATTTAATTTTTTTATTTTTATTTTTAGTCTGAGTTGTGTTTGTTTTTATGAGATTTTCCTAATTTCCTCCTTTTAGATTATTTTTTAATCTATTCAATTTTGGCCGTGGGCGAGACACTGTCTTAATAGGGTAATGGGTGGGTAGCAGTACAGAAGCTGCAGAGAGGAGTGATAAACTACGACCCTGCTTCCTGGTCTGAACCCTGGGTTTTAGAAAACTAATAAATTCGGCCAGATTCCTAGAAAGAAGAGCTGCTCCATCCAAAGTGGGATATAATATAATATATAATAAGGAAGTGATACCTCGCCATTAATCATAGTTTCAACTTAAGATACAACCGGACCTTCTCAGAAGACCTCAGGGGCCCGTGGGGCCTGCAGGGTGAAAGCAATCACATCAACAGGTTAAACTAAGAACATTATGAATTTTAAATGCTTTTTTATATCTGTTCAGCACTTTGGTCAATTGTGCTATTTTTAAAGTGCTAATAAATAAATAGGCATAAATAGGCATGGCTTAAAAACTTATTAAGTACCTTTAAATAGATTCTATTTTCATTGGACACAATCGAATCCTGCAAGAATAAGGGGTGTCCTCAAACACCAGTTCTGATCCTCAGACTTTTATCTTCACTCTTTGTGTCTTTGCAAGTAATCCCACAAAACAGACAAGATTTTAAATGCACAATGTCCAGCATTGCACCATGTTAAACAGAAGTGACCAAAACAAGGACGACTAACAGCAGTTGTTCAAATATAAATGTTGTGTCAGGTTGTAAAATATCATTTAGTTAGTACTGTAGGTTTACTTGTATAGACTTTAAAGACACATGTACATCTTAATGTGTAAGAATATCATTTAAAAGTTCATTTATTTCAGTGATTCAATTCAAAAAGTGAAATTCATGTGTTATACTGGTTCATCACACACAAAGTGATATATTTTAAGTGCTGACTTTTGTTAATTGTGATAATTATGGATGACAGCTAATAACAGCTGTCCAGCAGACAGTCTTTGCTACCCCTAGAAAGCAGGGCAAGCCACAAAGTCAGTTAAAAAACTGTTTAAAAAAACAGAACTCTACATCTTATCAACAAAAACACTTTTATTTAAACCACATCTGGTTTTTTGTTTGGTCAAATATTAGATATGAGGTTGTTGAAAGTGCGCTCAGTGGAAGAGGTGGTGTTGCACAGGGCGGCAGGCAGGGGGCAGCAGAGATGTGTTTACTACTGAGGAAGACATGATTTATGGAAATGATCTAAGAGCCAAAATTGCTTTCAGGCTATTAAAAGAGAGGTTTTAAATTGTCCATTGATAAGTTTGAATCTTTATTTATGATTTCATAAACATATTCACAAATATTTATATAATTTTCTTTTACTTCAACATTCAAAAATTAATGGTTCCAAAGTATGGAGCCACAAGCGCCCCAAACGTTTAATTTTTTATGTGATAACTTAATTAAAATTGTATACAATCATATCAAAGAAATCAATTATTAATTATCTAAATGTGTCGGTTTATTAATTTCAGTAATTAGATATTAAACACTTTTATAATTATATAAATTATTATTATAAATTGAAACTTTAATTACATGTTGCAATTATGTAGAAATATTTCATGCTTTCTTTCATAGGTCCTGCACTATTATCCATAGTGAAATTATTTAAAGTCTCTTATCAATTAAATCCTGAGTTCTGATTGGTTAACCTGCCTTTCATACCAATCACCTTTACTTATGTGTTTGCCCCACCCACTCACCAGTTAAACTTGATTTGCTGAAGCACAAAACTAATAAATAAGTAGTAAAATAATTTTTCTTGTAAACAAAAACTATTTTAATTCTATATTCCCTGATTAATCTTACTAATAAGTAATATTGAAAGGAATCAAGAATGTATTGAATTATGTCATTTAGGTTCCATGTAGATATGGAGGGAAGTTAAACATAATTGGTCCAAAGTTACCTGGCTGTTTAGGTTAACCAATCATGTTAGGGTCAATCTGATGGGCCAAAGTTCATTTCGTGATGGACTGAAACAATGAAATATTGAATACAGAGCTGTAATGATTCCAATCTAACTGTATATTTATTGAACATTTAATTATGGAAAAGTTTATTTATGAATTTTATGTATTTATTTTCAATTTCATTTAAGTTATCACATATTTATTTATGTTTTGGATCATGGCACTTTTGGCCCACCGTACAAAGGATCCAGTCTTTCTTTCAACCTTTTAAAATGGTCTTGATCAGTAGTTCCTCTGAAGTTTTTCTTTGGACTATGGCTCCCACAGTTGATCACCCTCTTAGACACACAAACAGGCATTCAGTTTTTAATGGCAAAAGCAACAAAATGTCCAGAAAAGGCAACATGTTTCACGCCTCCACACTCCTCATTGTCTACGTTCTCATTCAGACGAACAACGGCAAAAACACGTGAATGGACGCTTAGTCGATAAAGTGCACATGTGGGAGTGTAGCTCAGAGGGATGAAGAAACATCATTTCACCTCTAGTAGGAAAAATAAAGATCTGAAACTAAAAAATAAGCATGCTCATGGACTAGAAGGTTGGAATCAGAAGTGTAAGGCAAACATGGATCGAGGACGATTTGTTTACCGGACTTTAAGGTTATCCAGCTGTTGTAATGTATGTGTGGGGAAATATGGAAGAAATAAATCAAAATACAATAAATAATATTTAAAAAATGAACACTGGAGCGCTCAGTCCAACTTACATCTAAATCCAGAATTTGGTAAAAACTCATCCTTCGACTTCGTTCTCCCACATCAATCCTTCCTCATGCTAAAAGGCAACCCAGGGGAATGACAGTATATTCATCTCATCATATCCCACCCAAAAAAATATTCAAACTCAGAAAAAGCACGGTGCAATAAAGGCAGAATTAAGCACAAACTGGTCCAACACAACAAAATCAAATGAGGCGGATGATGAAAAGAAAACTCAACAAAAGGAGTTATGGAAACAAGAGAGGCACAAAAATAAAGGTGTGATGGTGAGAACAAAATAGCAGTCAGCTAGAACAGCCTCCAACATAAAGGCCCTTCCCCGTCTTTCCAGAACAATCAGCTGGCAGCCTCCTCTTCATAGGAGGGAGCCTCTCTGTGTCCATCAGTCCATTTTTGGCAGACGACGGCCCACCTTGCAGAGCGGATGCAGGCCTGATAACTGATCTGCTGCCATCTATTGACTGCCGCTGACAACGACTGCTGTTGCAGATTTAAACCTGCGGTCATTGGAGTCATTTCTCAGGTCAAGGGATTCATTTCACCAGCGCAATTCAGGGACAGCTGGAACTCAACTGCACCTCTTCTTTTTCTTTTCAAGTACCTCTTTCCCAAGAGTTGTCTCAAAATGAGTGGTTGTGATAATAGTGAATGTAGCACATGTGGCAGTGCAAGGCAAAGTAAAAGACAACTTTAAAATGAGAAAGATGACACTACAATAAAAAATAGAAAAATGTAAACAAAGTCTACTTTGATGTGAGTCAGAGGTGTGATGCGTGCCATCTAGGAGGCGGAGCTGCTTCTGTGTTCAGGTATCTGGGTGCCCTGACTGGAGACGTGAGCGAGTGGAGGTGCAATGAAGAGGCGGTCAACTCCTCCTACTCCACTTTAACCCCCAACTTCTCTGTGTTTAGTAAGTAGAGGCTGTCATCTATCAGGAAACTGGAAGCAGAAAGAAGTCAAAATCATTCCAGATCAGGTCTGTTTGGTTTTACTTTCTAATCACTTCTTCAAGGATCTTTGAGATCTAAAGAGACAGGAATCGGTTCCTTTTTTAGCTTGATTGCCTAGTCAGAAATGTAACAATCAGACCTTTTTTCCCAAACAGTGAACCCATGATATGTAAGCACTACCAGGTCATGGTAACACCAAAAGTCTTCGGTGTGGAAGTGGTGACTGAAGGAAGACAATTCAAAGTTTGCTATGTTTAGTATCAGTGAAGCATTTAAATATGAAGCCAGATGAGCTATTAAAATTAAGCTGTATTTTCTACATTTGCAGTTCTTTCAGGCTGCAAGAGAGTGAGAGAGAGCAAGATGTTCAGCTGATAACATGAAGGCTGTATATGTTACAGCAAAACAAAGTAGCTCTGTTTTATCCTTTTGAGCTTTCTCCCTGTTATGGAACATGATGGGTTTGGAAATGGAAATGAAAGTTGAGGCAAAGATCTATGTTCTCCAGGAAGTACACAATTTTGATGAGTCATCTCTAGCCAAAACCATTATTCACACCCTTGTATTAAGCTACAAAAACACAGGTCGGACAAACCTGTAGAAAAGGAAGTGTACTGGGATGGTGCTGAGGTGCCACACAGCATGGGCGTCTAAGACCCAGAACAGCGGCGGAAAGTCCAGCAGCTCCAGCAGGGCCAGGCCGTGAAGCAGCAGCACCACTAGGCCGCACTTCCACCAGTACGGGAGAGTCCGTCGGTTCTGCCAGCACCAACACAGCCACCACAGCAGGTTCACCATGCCTTCAGAAACAGAAAAAAATATTAATATGTACTAAAATGCTGGTGCTTCAAAGTCATTGATAGGTTTTATGTGAGCTGTAGAGGAAAGGACATAATATAAGTGGAAGGAAGCAGGAAAGTGGGCAAAATACTTATAAGAATAAATAATTTAGGGACAACTGTAAGGTCATTTTTATTACTTTCTCTTAACACCCAGAATATTTTAATCTGGAATACAATAAAAAAAACAAGGAACTTGTGCCGTTTAATCACAATATTTTTCTGACATGTATTTTAAGTGATACAGCAACACAAAGTAGAGCATAACTGTGAAGTGGAAGGAAAATGATACATGGTTTTAAAATTTCTGAAAGGTGTGGTCCACCGAGGATCACCTTCTGGCGGGGCAGCGACCCTAACCATACAGCCAGAGGTGGTCTAATGGTTTATATCAAAGCATCGAAGTCCAGACCTAAACCAAACTGTGAATATGTTGCAAGACTTAAAAACTGATGTTTACAGATGCTCTACATCCAATCTGAGCAGGAGGGATTCTGCAAAGAAGACTAGGCAAAGATTTTTGTCTATATTTGCAAAGCTGGTAGAGACATACAGCAAAAGACTTCCAGCTGTTACTGCAACGAAAGGTGGTTCTACAAAGTACTGACTTAAAGGGGCTGAATACAAATACACCTCCCATTTTTCTGTTTTTATGCATCATTGTCCTGCCAAATATGAACAACCTAGTGTTGGTCTATCAGCAGGACACTTAAGTTAACATGTATTAGGTAACAAGAGTAATTTCCTCATTAAACTCTCAACAGAAACCTGATTTATTGAAGTGTGTGTTGTACCGATAGTTGCATTGGCTGCCATGTTATAGCCGTAGTCGAAACTGACAAAAGTCAGATAGGACACGTGGGATGTAAAGGTCAGGATGAGCAGAACCCCCACCATGCTGGACACACCTGGTCGCCTCAGACCCAGGGTTCTGGAGATGAGTCAAGGTTTTGCAGTGAGTTATAAGGTAATAACAGAAATAATAGCAGATATAGAAACACACAATTTAACATGTCTTAAAATATAAATAGGAAATATAATGTAATAGTAAATCATGGCACTCCAGCTGCAGACAAGAGCACCTTGCAGAGGATAGTGAGGGGAGCCAGAAGGATCAGTAGTCTTCCAACATTCTGCCTGTCTGTTGTATGCTATAAGTTATACCACAAAATGACAGCAAATTGATTTGATCTGAAATGTTAATGAGGAGGACTATACAATAGGGACAACTTCAATAGTCCACCCATAGGATTTTAAATGATTTTCAGGCTAATTGATGCAGGGTTAATGATATGTCTACTGATATTTAGCTCCCAAAACTTTTCTCCAACATCAGTCTGCTAACAAAGGCAAAACATCTGCAAGAAATCCAGATTTTCCAAGGTTACCTGACACAACAAAGGTAGATTGAGTAAAGAATCACTGCTGTTGCACAGAAATAGTCCATTTTCTGAAAGAGAAAAAAAATTAAAATGTTTTTGCATCAACTACTATGAAGACCAATTACTGCACTTTATGTAAAACAAATTGGGCAGACCTCAACAGTTTGTCAGTAATGGCATTAGGGTGTTAATGATTTCCTAAGCTCATTAGCCAACAAAAGAGAAGAGTTAATCTCAGCGGGGTGGGGCAATCTTTGCCAATTTCTACTCAAGACACAATAAAAAGTTTTGTTTTTTAATAATAAGTCAATTAACAGGAGTTTACCATGCGTAGATCACTGGATCTCATATCGGATCGGCTATTACCAGCTCCAGATACATGCTTTGGGCATGAGAGTCCAGCTGTGGATAGAAGTTGCTTTAAAATTGCAACCATTACCTCAGTGAGATATGTGTCCCGGGTGTGAAACACTGTAGACCAGAACCAAGCATTCAGAGATACCTGAACAAAACACACAGAGAGGTTCTTGAGAAAATGTGGTCATTTGCTCAGTGGGATGAACAAGGCGGAGGTTCTTTCCCCTAAACTTACCAGAGAGAAGGCGTTGATGGTGTGGTACATGGGGCTCTGGCGTGGCACCGTGCTCCGATAACGCAGCAGCATGAGCAGGCAGGCCATGCCGTTGAGCAGAGACGCCAGCGCAGATGCGGGCTCCTCAAAGCACAAGACGCGCACAAACGGCCACTGCAAGAAGCACATATAAATCTAAAATGTACAATCTGTAATGATAATAACAATGATGATCCAGTAGGAGTTTGTTGCAAAAGTCCTCCCTATTTTCAGGTCTAGATTATTGAGACAAACCTTCCCATGGAACTGTGGGACTCTGTAGCCCTCAGCCAGGTAAAGGCCAACGGTGGTCCACATGCACTGATATTTACAGTCGTCCCGGCATGTCCAACCTGGGATGGAGAACAAACAGCAGAGACAGTTGAGCTCAATGAATCAGAATGAAAATTTAAATAACCACCAGGCTTGAGGGATTGCTGCGAAGCAAAATACCTTCAAATGATGCTTGATGACAGTTGGTTCAATATAAATAAACTGAACTGAATTCAGCCGTTTGAATGAGGTCTTTTGGAGCAGGAACGGAAACACTGGACTGAACCTCAAAGACCAGAATTGCCCAGCTCTACATTATGTCATACATTTCCCTGCATTGTCCTATAATTTGGATCATATGCAAACTGATCTGTATCTAAATATATGTAGTAGAATGGACTGAACCCAACCTGAATTTAGGAAGAATTAGATTCCATATAATTACTTATGAATAGGAACTGTTTGTCTTGTTATGCCTTGAGATGATATCTGTTGCGAATTGGCGCGATACAAACAACAGTATTGAATTAAATCAGGTTGTGTTTTAAAGCCACTGTTCCTACCAGAAAATGTTTATTTTAGGGAGACGCCAGAAAAAGTGCTGCAGTGACCATCATTTCTCCAGCTGTAAGAACAATACAGTGAGGCAGAGCTCCCTCTCCCCCACCTGTTGCTGTGCACTGACAATCAGCTGCCAAAAAAGGCTACTACACTTCTCCCTTCCTTACAAGGAAAACAAGCCGACTTGTTGGTGTATCGTTTATCCATCCCTCCAGTGGCAAGTTGGCAAGCTACAAGCTGCATTTTTGTAAGGCTGTCAACTCTCAGCTAGCTACCTGAGCTGATAACCCAACTAATTAACTAGTTAATACGAGCTGGTTAGACTTGTGCTACTTTATTAACAGAACAGCAACTATTTTAAAAACTACTACCAAATTCACCAGGTAACATCAATATCAGCATAACAGTGAATATATTTTATAGATAACATTATCATAACTATAATAAAATAAATATGTTGTATTATTTTAGCAGTAGTATGAATGATTTTTTGTTAAAGAATAAAATATTTGGACGCATTATGAAAGCTTTTAAACATGTTAAGATTGTTTAAAATACTGAATATGTTTCTAAATAATCATCTATTGAACATACTAGTTTGAAATCTTTTTGGTATTTCCTTCAATAGAATTACTAATAGTATCCTTCAACTACTTTACTCCAGTTTTATATGTTGCATATAAACCTATGTTTTGCTGATTTAACCCAGCTAGAGTTAGGAGTTGTGTTTTCTTTTTCTTTTTAATAAATAAATTGTTAATATTACTTGGGTGGCTTCACAATTGTGGGCTACAAAATCAGCCTACAAACCTGATTCTGTTACAATGAAATAAAAGGTTATTGTTGCTTTTTGCTGGTGAAAACCTGTTTAAAAAAAGAAATAAAATAGGCGAACAAGGTTGGAATTACAGAGGGACGGTATAGGGACACCTTTTTGGACCAGAAAAACAAGTTTGTTATGTTTTCTAATATGCAATTGTTAAATGTTCTGTGAAGGACATTATTAGCAATTAAAATGATTAAAGTCACAAAACAAGGTAGGGATGAGCTTGTTAATAAAATGTTAAAACATAGTTATAATAAAGCTGAACGTGGGAAAGCTAACAAGCTAAGTAAGCATCCCCCTCACCTGCTAACAACGCCTCACCTGTCAGAGTCATGTACTGCGGCTGGCTGGACTCGAAACCCCGCAGCCGGGCACCAGTACAGTTCATGCGGACACAGAGCTTAACACAGTCCCGGTACACCGGCTCTTTGTCGCCTTGAGAGGATTGCACAGCGGTCACCGACATCAGCAGGAGGATGACGGCGACCGACACGGAAAGTCTGACAGATGTGCACCGGGGAAACGACGCTGAGGCCATGGCGGGTGATTCGGGCCCACCAGGACTCATGAAGGCACAGCGGGGTGACAGCGGCTGAGCGGAGCCAGCGGTGGACATTAGCGCTGGCTCATTCTAAGTCAGAGGGGACAAACCGGATAAATAGCTGCACGGTTACAGTTCCGCGTTCCCCCCCCCTCCTCCCCCGTCCTCAAACCGGGAGCAGATTTTACAGCTACACAACTTCCGGTTGCCGCTTCAAAATAAAAGTAGCTACTTTTAAAAGTAGCTTGAATTATCCGTGAAAAAACGCGGAGTTCATTGGTAACAACAAGTTAGTCTGGTCTACAACTTAAATATGAAAAAATTAAATGTAATCAACTTACTTTTTAAAATAAAGGTATTGTTTGCGCCACGAATTGTGGTTTGCTTTATTTTGAAGGTATAGTTTTTTTGTCACAGTGTGGCATTACATCCTGTTACAGGAAAGCAGCCATTATGACCCTAGCTTTGTTGTCTAACTTGACTTTTTCACTCATAACATTTCCAGTTTATCTCATAGCTTTAACTGAAAAACGTAAAACGTGTTAAACGTAAGCTCTGCGAATATATAAATATCCATGAATCAATGCAAGGGTTTCTGCAATTAAACAATTGTTTTTCAGTTTTCTGAAAATATGTTATATTTAATTATGTAGATAAACGTTATTACTTACTTTTTTACTTCAAGGTTTAGGTTCAGAGAGTAAATGGGTTACTGAAAAATGAAAAAAGGTATCTGTCTATTTTAGTTTTATATTGTTAGAAATGTTTTAAACGTATACATTTACAAGTTTTATCACAGGTTTTTCTTGATAATTAAATATTCTTTTTAAGGCTAATGCACAGTAGTTTTCCCTGTTTTATATACATTTTGATACATTATCCTGACAAAGACAAGTGAAAGGCCTTTAAATTGAATTAATCTTAAACACAATCTCAAACTGAAACATTTACAAAAATCCAGTCCTTAATTTGAGAACATTTATTCAGTTGGAAATAAAAATCACACTTTAAAAAATAAATGCTTTAAACAACATAACAGGGCATAACTGGCCAGTTGTTATAAAACAAGTTGATTACAGTGTCAAGAAACTTTTAATTTGCAATATATGACTTCCTAATTTCCTTGGGCCTAAACAGTGGCGGTTCTCTCATAAAGCACCAGACTGAGGCCCCACAATGATCTTAATTTCAGTTTTAACAGAACAAAAACAAAATAAAGATTTAACAAATCTCAAACCATGTTTTAAAGAGTTTCTTATCAGCACAGAAAAATCCAATTCAGGTTCTACCTGTCAGAATTTTAGATTTTTACCTAGAAATGATAAAATTTAGTTATCATTTGATTGAAAAAAGGCAAATGGCTCTTCACAGAGTTAGGAGCTTCAAATCAGATACCAACTTCAGCGTCCCTACCCAGCCTAAGGTGCGCAGCTATATTTCCTTAGTTTTGGCAAAACGTGGCAAATTAGTTGTACAAAATGGATTGAGACCACTGCTAACATGACTTTTCCCTTTTTGTTGACCACCCCCTGAGAGGATGGCACCCTGGGTGAGCATTCCTCATATCCAAAATCATCACAAGGTATAAATATGACATTTACATAAAGAGGCCTTTTAACTTCAAAATGGGCAAGACAAGATTACATACTACGTGAGTTGATCTGTGTGTCAGGAAATGGTTTTCACAGTTCTTTTTAAACAAATGCAGTCAGTACATTTGTAGGTTTTTGTGCTACTGACCACATTTTCTATTGCTCTGTAAACTCAGCTCTTCAATTAATGTAAAACTCACTGAATATCAATAAAATGCACTAAGGTCCAGTAAGGCTGCAGGTTTTCCATGAGTCATTTCAGAGTCAGAGAGTTCTTCAGATTTGAATTGGCTCTTCTGGTACCGTCATGGTTAAATTACTTTAAGAATTGAGGAAACAGCTACCCGACCATGTTCTGCTATCTCATGGTCTTCCTCTGCTCTATTTTTAATTATCAGAGTGGTAGCTGGGTAATAAGTTGTGTTCACTCGTAGACGTATAAGGACATAAATAAAGCCTTGAAGCTGCTCTTGAGGAAGGGCAGCATCTCAGAATTGCATCTTTAATGCCCTACATTGTGAAATAGTCTGAAAATGGCCTCTGTTTGGCAGTATGGAACAAAAGTTCATTATTTTAATCCCAGATCTGAAACCTGTTAACATGAGCGTTCTACAGTAATTTAGTCTAGTTTTCATTCACTCAAACCATCAGACTCAGTGTTGTACGAAAGATAGTGGATTTTATTTGTACTTCTTTCTTTCTTACAGTGGGGACAGAGACATAGTCACAACAACAGGAGCGAAACACCAGTGAGAGGGAGGACGATGAGTTAAAAACAAAGATTTCTTTCTTTTTCACTTTTGCTTATAACTTTTCTCCCCCTCCCAACTCACAATCTTTCACCATCTCTTTCGCTAGTTACAAGATTAAATGCTTTCCTCTTTTTAGTGCAGCTCTTCATTTTGTACCTTTTGGTAAAAGAGAGAAGTAGGCAAGCTATTGTAGTGTGGTACTTCCACTCTTTTACTCTCCCACAGAGATAAAGGCGAGGGAGCCATTAAGCACTCTGTGTGAGGTTGAGACTAACAGACCCGACTGGGTCAGACTGCTCACTTGTTTCAAGCAAGTGGCCGCGCAGGCACCAAAGCATCCAAGAGACATTTTGACCAACCGCTGTACACACTGGACTGTTTGTGCATACAAGTAGGTCTGATGCATGCACTGTTGGTCTCAACACAGAAGAACAGAGTGAATGATGGAGGGAGAGAAGGAGGAGGACAAAGAGGCAGGGACAGAGATAGGGAGAGAGTTTCAGCTTCATAAGATTATTTTTATTGAAAATAATCCCATGTTATGCTGTTGTTCACAAACCACCCCCGCCCACAGCCCCTCCGTCCTCTCGCTGAGCATCTTCGCAAGAGAGTGAAGTCTTTTGGCGAGAGGAAAGGTTGGACCTGGGCGCGGAAGTTTGCAAAGGTAGGTCGTGGCGTCGGAGAAGGCATAGAGAGTGGATGGTGGCACAGAGCGAGTGTTAATAGAGGTAGAGATCTCTAGAGAAGAGGGGATCTACTCCTCCTTGTCCTCTCCGTGTGTGATGACATAGCAGATGTTCTTGTAGTCCACATTTCCAGCCACATCAGGGGGGAAGGCAGCCCACAGGTTGGTCATCTGAGGGGGAGGAGATCACAGAGAGAGGTTACAACCCTGAACTAGAGAAGCTCTGCAGAAAACATGCGTGATTAAAATCTTAATCTTCAAGCACACATCGAGTGTACTGTTTATTAGTCTGACTGCAAATATGCTGAAGTATAGGCCTACTTGCGGCAAACTTCCAAAATAACAGTTGGAAGTATGTCCAACTGTTATTTTAAATACATTTGGACATACATTTATATTTCACCATGGAAATACAACAGAAGATATCAAACAGATAAAAAATTATAAATAATGAAAATAATAGTGTGGGTGCAGTCAACATAGTTAGTTTTTCATATCTTTATTATTATTATTATCACTTCTGATATCAAGCCCTCTTTGTCCCTAATTCTCGACTGTTTAATATGCTCCCCAAAACCAGATATGCGATATTGCACCATTAATTTAATAAAGTCATTTGTGCAACAGGATAAATATGTAATTTTTACACTGATGCTGCAAGGCAACCAGACCCACCATACTGTTTCCCTAAGATGCCCGGACAGGACACAAAACACATAAATAAAATGGAACACTGTCATTTTTTAATAAATTTTTTGTGCTAATGAACAGTAATCTGTTGCTCAAGGCAAGAAGTTGTTGCCAATTTAATTATAGAAGCGGCTGGGCTCTATGTAGTTTTGCCCAAAAGTGATAAAAAAAAAGAAAACTAGGCCATGTTTTGAAATAGCATTTTTTCCGTGTTTTACATAGAATTTCCACAACAGAATGATACTAATTGTACAAGGAAACAAGTTAATTTAGCAGCAAACTACATGTTTTTTCTTCAATTAGGAACATTTTATAATGCTAAATATTTTGCCTTGCTCTAACTCCTAAAATAAAATATAAAACTGCAGTTCTTTCATTTAACCATGAAACAAATCCCTTTAATACAGCAGGTGCATTTTCTGAAGGCTTATGTAGTTTTTGCTGTTTCAGACACATTTTATTTATTGGGAGTGAAGAGACGGACTTGAAAGCTGAGAAAGAGGTTCAAGGGGAGAAATGGGATGTAGCTAAAGATGCATCAGCTCACCTCCTCAGCGCTGAACCTGTCACACTGGGTGGTGAGGAGCTCCTGAAGGCTGGAAAGGGAAAAAAGTATATTGCATAAACCTGAGACAAAAAAAAACCAAAAGTCTGAGATGTGATAAAAGCTTGAGATAAAAGTTCTTACAATTCCTTCTTGATGGTGCCTGTGGCCTCAGGGTCAAGGACCTTGAAAGCGCTCACAATGACGTCCTCGGGATCAGCACCTAACATCAAAAGAAAGTTTATCTCAATGGAAAATAATGTGCACCACAAAGTGAGAGAGGCTGAATATTTTGTGTCAACAAACCCTTCAGCTTCTCGCCGAACATAGTCAGGAAGACAGTGAAGTTGATGGGGCCGCTGGCCTCCTTCACCATGGCCTCCAGCTCGTCATTCTTCACATTCAGCTGGCCCATGGTGGCCAAAACGTCCCTGAGGTCGTCCTTGCTGATGATGCCATCTCTGTTCTGGTCGATGATTGTGAAAGCCTGTCGGAAGCAGGGCCGTAATGACTCACAAAGTTCAAAAACTAAAATAAGAAAAACGTGTAAATGTGTAGCTGTGTATTTTAAGCATGTGAAGCATTCACCGGCCCTTTGTTTGTAGAACTTTAACCAAGATGTAAGATTCTCACATTTCTCACAAGTCCTTGTCGTAAGACTTGTTAATAGTGATTTTAAGTGGGAGCTAGTCTGCCAATGCAAACGTGTAAATGTGGAGCCGTTAGCCGCTTCCCTTGTCACATAGCGTGGCGTTTCACCCCCCATGAAACCAAAGATGGCATTGAGAACCTTTTGGGACTTGGCAGCTGGTCGCCCACTTGTCTCTTGAAGGTGTTAAAAAGGTTCTGGAATGTGAGACAAGCCCCCTTGCGACATTTAAGGAGAAGGTATTGATTACAGCTGTCATCCTTTTGCCTTGTGACCGAATCTTCTGACCATGTCACCAATGTTCGTTCACCTTTGGTGCCAGCTAAGCTACTGTTGGCTTTACATTTTCCAATCCCAGAGATGCTTAAAGAGACATTTCTACTGAAGATCAAAGCTGTGACCCTTAGATGCTAAAAAAAAAACTGACTCAAGGGGCGAAACAACCTTGATAATCCCTGAATGTTGACTCAACTTGTATGTTTTTGTATGCTTTGTACTTAGAGCCTCTCTTTCCTGCTTTGATTAAATAGACTTTCCACCAGCTGTTGGGTTGCATTCCAGTGGCGTCATAGAACAAAGTGTGTTCGAGGAGAATTACTGAGCTAACACAGAGGAGAGGAGGTACTACTTGTCTCCAGAAACGCTCAGATTTACTGTCCTGTCCTGCTGAGAAGAATATGTTTGCCCTTGTCAAGCCACGCAAATATACATTATTCAGAATCCCTCTCATGAAACTACAGAAGGTCAAATCATACAAACTTTACACAAATTCCTAAAAATCTGACTTCCAGAAATCATGTATGTGTGTGAGGCGATAAAATAAAAGTTACCTCCTTGTACTCCTGGATCTGGCTCTGCTCAAACATGGAGAACACGTTGGAGGAACCACCCTCACCCTGCTGCTGCCTCCTCTTGGCCTTCTTGGGTGCCTGGGAGATAGAGGAAAAAGATAAAACACACACATAAAACAAAAACTTTTACACATCCTTACGAAACAAAAATAAAAAATTACATCTAATGCAGGAAAACTCCACAACCTTAACCCCAGATCTAAAGGTGTATCATATTGTTAATTTCTGGTGACCTGCAAGAGTCACATCAAAGAGCAAAGAAAAAACTTTAATCTAAAACGCTCTTTCTCTGTTGCTTCGGTGTTAATAAATAATATTCCTAATCCATTATCCAGTTTAAAAGGTTGTCTAATAATTTTGGGATAAATCGACTAAAAAATGGCAAAGATCCCAAAAGAGATAACATTTCCAGAATTTCTTCATGATTAGGACTCGTATGGGTTAAAATCCAAAGTTTGAAGGCTTGATTTCGGAAATTCCAACAATCTCACTTCATCGGATGTTGGTAGTCTAGATTGCAATATGTTAGTGATGCGCTCTTCTCATCAGCTCTTAGAGAAGATCCTACACATCCTGCAAACTGAAGCTCCAAGGAACGTGGCCACACTCACCATCTCTAAGGTTTGTGGGGCTGTTGTTGGTCAAGAAGAGAAGCCTACGCCAAGCCGATGTGACTGACATGTATGCATCGACCCCTTGAGGTCTTATATATTAGCTCAAGGGGGGCTAACTTTAGCCACACCATCAGGTTTGGCAGGAAAGCAGAGCCGAAGAAAGAGAAACAGGGGAGGAGTGAAGAGGCGGCTGGGCAGATCGGCTTACAGGGGCTCCAAAATAGGTCAGAGAAGTCTTGGAATGAGGTGAATTCAATGCCAACAGACAGAGATGACTTCGGTGTCATCAGTGGACAAATAATGTCAAACGGATGCACAGGGCATGCTGAGGAACAACTGATTCATCTTTGTCTTTGTTGAGGCAGCGACAGAAGAAGAAAGCCCCAGTGTGTGATGATATCGCCAACAGCAGCTTTGTTCTAACCCCAAAACAGATGGGGTCAACTTAAGCTCTGCTTTCTATTAATTAATCCTCTCGTGCTGGTCGCTGCGCTGACGTGCGATTGGTGCGTACATATTTCCAAATCATCACGTGGATAAATGATAGGTCTGCGACTCACCGCCACATACGTGATTGCTGTTAGGCTGTATAAACAGCAATGAAACTTGAAAACAGTTGGCGGGAGGATGTTGGACCGGCTCCAACCATGACACATGACAGTCAGGCCTCATGAGAAACACAAGCAGGCCTTTACTACTGAAGCAGCTGCTGGGACCAGCTTTGTAAATAGAAATAATCATTGTTTAACTTTTAATTTGTAATACCATAAAGCAGAGAAAATGTTGCTAAAATACTAAAACCCTCTAGAGTCCAATAACTGTGATTATTTTCTACATTACGAAGCAAAATTCGATTGGAAGGCATTCTATTTATCTTTTAGCAGCCGGAGCAATGGAAACCCAAAGATTTAGGATTATTAACTACTTGAGCAGCTTTCCAATCATGGATGCACTTATTTTGGTTGCTCTTGGAGGTTTCACAACAGGAGGACCATAAACCCACCCAACTAACACCATATATGATCTCCATAGGCTCCCATCAATCAGGCCGCTATACAACCAAGGCATGTATGGGGAACGGCAAGGCAAGACGGCGTCTTTACGCTATTGTAGGTTGAGTGTTTTTAACGTGCCGTATGTGTGACCCAGATTTTCTCGTAAACAAGGACTTCATTTAAAGTCCTTCTCAAAGCACATATTTTCTTTTTTATTCTCCCCCAGATATTGTCTTGAATGTGACAGGAGAGGCACAGAGGGAGAAGTCAAACACCATAAAAACAAGACAGCTGTACAGACTGAAATAGCTGCGCTGCCCCCACATCACCACCGTTCTTTTTGCAGCCATTTCGACCCTGTTCTAACATTTTAACACCATTCACTCTACGTAGCATGCTTTTTTGAACCCACGATCATTGGGCTTTATTTAAACTGACTTATCTCTAGGCAAATCAGACAGGATTAAGAACTCATGAGATATTTGGCATTGGTTGTAATTTAAAACATTCATATATTTGGTGAAGATTTTACTTAATATAAAGGGTAAATATAGCTCTTAAATTCAGTTCTTTTTAGTCAACAAAAGACTATTTTCTTGGGTTTTTAATTAAGCTTTTGAATCTTTCCACTATGGTGGAATAATTATACAACTTCAATTTATTTGAAATACAAGAATAGGGTCATTAGATGAACTTCAATTAATTCACACATGGTGGGAATTATACTATACATCGGGACTTAAATATGCAGACACCCCCACTACTACTTGGTTAATTGGCCCTTAACATTTTCAACTCAACTCCAGCTTAGTGCATAATTTGGCCACTCTTCTAATCAGATTAGGCAGAATTTGTTATAAACTAATTGCTTTCCTGGCTTTTAACTGCCTTTCCAGAAGCTTATTTTTAGCCTGATTTCTCCACTCCATCACCAACTTTGATGTGTTTTAGGGATCACTGCCCTGTTAAAACACACCGTTTTCTAAGTTTCAAACGTTTGACCCAAACTGTTACTATTAGAAGAAAAGAAACAGGTCAGGATCTTCAAGAAGAACCAAGGAACTGCCAATTGAGGCCAATTATAAACTGAGAAATGGTGAAACACTAGTGTCACTGTCCAGTGAAACGAGTGAGGGACAGAAGAACAACGCAACTCAAAACTGAAACCTTTAAACTCGACAGGAATTTGGATCTGCCACAAGCCAATAGTCTTTTGGAGAAAGGTCTCCTAAAAAAGGTTAAACCCCAACTGAAAATATTAGTTGAGGAATCCAATAAGAACACTGTCCCAACTGTCAACCAGTAGGGCTGTGGGGGTGTTTCGGCACCAGTGGTGCCCAAAATGAATATGGCACTCATGTTCATGGGTATTGTATGCACACTTTTGACCAGAGCTTTAAATGAAGCATTTAAAAGCAATATTTGTAGCGCTTCAGTGTTGTAAAACTATACATGTAACAAAGAAATAATTTCACACTAATGACCAACAAAGTAAAAAGATCATAGATCGTTTATTGATTAATCTATGGCAGAAAAACAAAACAATGTGCTTGTAATTAGTAAATACAATAAAAATAACTTTTCCAATTTCTATTGACATCAAAGGTTTGAAATGTTGCAAACATGTTTTCACATTATGATTAAAAACTCGGAACTTAAATTGTTTTCTTTATCCAAAATCTATCAAGGTTTCCTCCAGCCCTACTTCACCACCACCTCTTTTCCTGGACCAATCAGCAATCAGTTTCTTTACTTCCCTTCCAAAGTCTTCATGCAGTTTAATGAAATCCTCCTCTTGATCTAAATACAGACCTGAGCACTCAAACATAGGCAGAGCAGGGGTCCTGACAGGCACCATGTTGGAGTTTTTCTTGGGCCACAGTTTGGGCGATTTCTTAGAAACTGCTCTGGCTGCTGAAATGTTTGAAGGCTGAAGCATTTGGTTGGAGCTCAGAGAGGCTCCTCGTCCCACACACTGGCCTGCAAATGAAGACCGGATGGAAATATTTGTGCTCGGAGAGGTTGTGGGATAGTTTGGTCCTGCCAAGTGGAAATTTGGCATCGTGAAAGGTCTGTGGCCTTCACTGGGATGAGAAAGCAATGCATCTAGGGAAGAGGTAGAGAAAGATAAGATTGGAAGAAAAATTACATGCGGAGCTGATTAATGCTGGCCTATTTAAGGGTGATAGTTAAAACCACCACTTAAAAATCTGTTTCTAGCCACTGTAACAACACCGTTATTTAAATTGCAGCTATTTCAAAAAAAAGTTTTGTTACCAATTTTCTACGATTTTCTACATATTTATAGACAAGCTCTTTTGAATTTACCACAGTAATCTAAATCTCTACAACCGTTTTGCCAAAAGTAACAACTGTAACAACCTCTGCAAGTTTTATTCATTTTATTACCACAATAAATATTAGAGCAGAAGCATGTTTTAGGTGTTCCCCTGCTCCCAAACACCTGTCCTAAATGAATCGGTGATTAACAGGCTTCTGCAGCAATGGATGGTTTGCTGAGCAGGTAATGCAATCATTTAAATCAGGTGTGCTCAAGCAGAGGCACATCTAAAACTTCAATAACAATAGACCCCGAAGACCAGGAACTGAGAACCACTGTTTTAGAGTAAAATATATACAGTAGATCATTGAGAGCTCAAGCTTTTAGATGCATCCCTGCTTCAGCACACTTGAATCAAATGGCTAAATTCCCTCATCAGCATCCAGTCGGGTCTGCAGAGGCCTGGCAATGAGCCATTCGTTTGAGTCGGGTGCCTAGGAGAAGGGATGCATCTAAAAGTTGCAGTATAGACGCTCTCCAGGACTGGACTCAGGCACACCTGCTCTAAAAGGATGTACAAACGAAGCACAGTATACCAATGTTTTTCAAGCCTGGTCCTCAAGGCACACTGCCCTGCATGTTTTAGATGTTTCCCTGCTCAGCATACCTGATTTCAATTGATGGTTGATCAATAGGCCTTTGCTGAAGTGCAATTAACTGAATCAGGTGTGTTAAAGCTGGGAAACTTCTAAAACACGCAGGGCAGTGTGCATTGAGGACCAAAGTTGAAGAACACTTTTAACGTATCATCATGGGATGAATGCCACAGTATTTAGGGGCTTTTAATGAATTATGTGTGCTATTTGTCCCTTGTAAAGGTCATTATGCAGCATACAATTTTATTGACTTTTAAAAAACAAAAAGTTTGAATTTTTTTATGAATTTCTTCAACTCCACAAAGGTTCCAACCCACAGCAATATTTGGTTATTATAAAGTGCCTCAGACCAAACATTTTCTGTACCCGTCAACAAGCTTCTGGCATAATTCAGGTTGGATATTTAACCATTATGTTTAGCAGAGTCAGTAAAGGTCATTGAAACTTGATCCTGGTTGAGGTCAAGGCACGGCAGATTCCAGCATTTCAGTGTTAGCCAGCTTTATCCATTCCAAAAACTTTATCCATTGTTCTCTTGCGTGACCCACTGGTGTCCACGTTACAACAATTAGCTGTTGATCTGAGGTGACATTTAAGAATTTGGAGGTAATCTTCCACCCCTTATTACTCCACCACCGATATACAATGCATTAGTTCTAGCATGATGCTCCCACCACCATGCTTGACAGCTGCTGGTTCCTTCAAAAATACTGCCCGTCATTGTGGCCAAACATCTCAATCATCGTCTCATCCGACAATGAACCTTTTCCCCAGAAGACATTTAGC
This sequence comes from Girardinichthys multiradiatus, assembly GCF_021462225.1. Classification (NCBI taxonomy): domain Eukaryota; kingdom Metazoa; phylum Chordata; class Actinopteri; order Cyprinodontiformes; family Goodeidae; genus Girardinichthys; species Girardinichthys multiradiatus. Next base: position 5,221,690 of record NC_061803.1, on the reverse strand, counting down.
TTGTCTGTGCAAGCAGCTGTGAATTTCAGCCGAGCTTGAAGGTGTTGATGTTGGAGCAGGGCCTTCTTTCTAGCTCAGCACCCTCTGAGTTCATGAGGACGTTAAATTGCTTCATGGTGGACAGCGACACTCCTGTTCCAGCATCTTCCATATTTCAGCTTTGGGGACTCTCAGCCTGTTCTTGTAATTTCTAATCGATTTTCTTTTTAACTGTGGCAGTCTGGGTCACATTGTTAAAATCCAACAGAACATGGATCACAAACAGACATCACACCTGTTTTGGGATGGATAAAGCAGGCTATTTTTTTTTTGTTCTGGAATGATTTCTGGAATAAAAAAAGGTACGGGCTATAATAAAAAGGGCTCTGTGCCAGAACACCAACCATCTTAAAGGAGCCCCACCAATTCTGGGGAGAAATTTAACTCCACTCGGGCACTTTAAAGACTATTTAAGGGGTCTTGAAAGCTTGAACCTGTTTTTATCATTATAAAATGCTCTGTTTGGAACATTGTCTGGGATTTTACTAAAATGATTAAAGCTGCCCAGCTTTATCCATTAATGACATTTGAATGGCTTTTATATGCAAGAAACTGACTGAATATTGATTTGAAGATGTCTTTCATGAAACCTCTTTTTATAACATGTTCATTTAAGTTCTTAAATATCCAACCAGAAGTTTGTTCATGGCTGTAAAATTTGTGTTTTATTTCTGCAATTTGCTGAAGGATATTTAACAAACTATTTACGTGGATTGATCCAGTATTAAGGAAAATTCACAATCATTTCAAACCTGTGCACCCAATTATTGTTTGTTGTAAAAATCATTCTATCCAGGGAAAAAAATGGCTGAGATAAATAAATAAAAACCTAAAAATAAATCTATGCCTATGATGAGTGTATGTAAACTGAATACTACTAAAGCTGATAAAAACAACCTGCAGCCACAGTAGACCTGAACCTGGCTCCACGTTTTTCACCTTTTATAGCGGGTTTTAAGATAAAAGTAATTTAAAACCTGATGGCAGTAAACGTTATAACCCGATTAACCAAATCTGTAATACTTTCCCTGTTTGAAGTAAAACCTGCCCTCAGCGAAGGTCCCTTGTTTGTTTTTGCTCTACCAAACGGAAAAAATGCTACAAAAATGTGATTCCAGGTAAAAAATAAATGTTAAAGAGATTTGGTTTATTGTTGTTAAAGCATGAAACCAGACCTTCATGATCTGATATCATACATTGAGATATTAAGTTTGTATATTCTGTACCAGAGCGTACACTGTATCAGATGTAGAGGCTCTAAACAGTGACTCGGTGCCTTTCAGAACAAAGGTCGCCCTCTTTTCTAGCCTTCCCTCGTCCCTCACCTCTGTACTGCTTCTCCATGTCCACCACCAGCAGGGCCAGGTAGCTGTGGCTGGCCGACAGCAGAGCCTTGATCCAGCTCTCCTGGCTCGCCTGGTCCTCCGCCGCAAACTTGTACGTCCTCAGCCCTGGCTCGCTCCACACCAGAGAGAAGGCGAACTGCTCCTCGGACTCGCACAGCTGGACAGTGCAGCCCTCCAGAACAATGACTCCAATCACGTCCTTCTCCCCCGGTCGCTCCTTGTAGAAAAGGAGGTTTCCCTTCAGCAAGAACCAGCGCTTCTGATAGGAAGTCTTTAACTCACCCTGTGATACAATCCATGGTTTACTGAACAGGTTAAACATTTCTTATGTACTCAACTTGTTACTCAACTACTGTGAGGCAATCTACAGCTTGCAAAGAGGTTAAATCACACATTTTCTTCATTTTTAATTGTAAAACATTGCATTACTTTGTATGTAATTACCAGAGATGTTGAATCAGGTTAAACTAAAGTCACAAAACAGATGATTTTAGACTGGACTGAATAAAATCACAAAAGACTTACTTAACTTGGATTTGAGCTTTTTGACTAAAATATACTTGGTGTCTTACATAAAACAGAAGGTACATTAAAAAAGAGCCACTGATATATTTCTTTGACCAACTGATGTCAGCTATATTAGTTTTCAGGCAAATCACACTAACAAACGAGATCTAACACAACACACAATTAGGAGGCAGAAGAAAAGCATAAAGAGGTACAGTGATGTTACAGAGCACCTGGACCTAAACTATGGAACAAAAATGTGTCTCCAGAGTTGCACTTTTCAATCACTTTTGAAAAGCAGGTGAACCTATCCAATAAGTCTGTCATATCCTTAGGGCTTAGTTTTGTATTATTCTTATATATTTATTGTATCTGTTTTTTATGTTTTATAGACCTGTAATTTTTGTGTTTTTATATCTTATACAGCTTTTGGTGACTGTCTGTGAAAATCGCTTTATATGTGGACTGAAAATGATGGACCGAGAGGCAACTGACTGGGCTTGAGCTTGCATGTCCAAACCTGGAGCTTGCACATCTGGACTTTGTATTGGACTTGGGACTAGCACATTTTGACAGACTGGACTTGGAACTTGCCTGTCTTTAATCTGGATTTACAGGCCTGAATTTTGGCCTTGATTTGATACTTATCTTGACTTTTGACTCAAATTGGGACTTGTAAATGTTGATTTAGGACTTTGCTTTAGACTTACAGGTCTTGCCTTTGGATTTAACATGGGTATCTTGACTAAAGAGCTGCAGGTCTTGATTTTGGACTTAGGACTTGCAGGTCTTGAATCGGGCCACGACTTCATACTTGAACGTGTTGAATATGGGACTTGACTCTAGACTTGCAGGTTTTGACCTTAGACTAAACTTGGTACTTGTACAGGTCCTTCTCAAAAAATTAGCATATTGTGATAAAGTTCATTATTTTCCATAATGTCATGATGAAAATTTAACATTCATATATTTTAGATTCATTGCACACTAACTGAAATATTTCAGGTCTTTTATTGTCTTAATACGGATGATTTTGGCATACAGCTCATGAAAACCCAAAATTCCTATCTCACAAAATTAGCATATTTCTTCCGACCAATAAAAGAAAAGTGTTTTTAATACAAAAAACGTCAACCTTCAAATAATCATGTACAGTTATGCACTCAATACTTGGTCGGGAATCCTTTTGCAGAAATGACTGCTTCAATGCGGCGTGGCATGGAGGCAATCAGCCTGTGGCACTGCTGAGGTCTTATGGAGGCCCAGGATGCTTCGATAGCGGCCTTTAGCTCATCCAGAGTGTTGGGTCTTGAGTCTCTCAACGTTCTCTTCACAATATCCCACAGATTCTCTATGGGGTTCAGGTCAGGAGAGTTGGCAGGCCAATTGAGCACAGTGATACCATGGTCAGTAAACCATTTACCAGTGGTTTTGGCACTGTGAGCAGGTGCCAGGTCGTGCTGAAAAATGAAATCTTCATCTCCATAAAGCTTTTCAGCAGATGGAAGCATGAAGTGCTCCAAAATCTCCTGATAGCTAGCTGCATTGACCCTGCCCTTGATAAAACACAGTGGACCAACACCAGCAGCTGACACGGCACCCCAGACCATCACTGACTGTGGGTACTTGATACTGGACCTCTGGCATTTTGGCATTTCCTTCTCCCCAGTCTTCCTCCAAACTCTGGCACCTTGATTTCCGAATGACATGCAGAATTTGCTTTCATCCGAAAAAAGTACTTTGGACCACTGAGCAACAGTCCAGTGCTGCTTCTCTGTAGCCCAGGTCAAGCGCTTCTGCCGCTGTTTCTGGTTCAAAAGTGGCTTGACCTGGGGAATGCGGCACCTGTAGCCCATTTCCTGCACACACCTGTGCACGGTGGCTCTGGATGTTTCTACTCCAGACTCAGTCCACTGCTTCCGCAGGTCCCCCAAGGTCTGGAATCGGCACTTCTCCACAATCTTCCTCAGGGTCCGGTCACCTCTTCTCGTTGTGCAGCGTTTTCTGCCACACTTTTTCCTTCCCACAGACTTCCCACTGAAGTGCCTTGATACAGCACTCTGGGAACAGCCTATTCGTTCAGAAATTTCTTTCTGTGTCTTACCCTCTTGCTTGAGGGTGTCAATAGTGGCCTTCTGGACAGCAGTCAGGTCGGCAGTCTTACCCATGATTGGGGTTTTGAGTGATGAACCAGGATGGGAGTTTTAAAGGCCTCAGGAATCTTTTGCAGGTGTTTAGAGTTAACTCGTTGATTCAGATGATTAGGTTCATAGCTCGTTTAGAGACCCTTTTAATGATATGCTAATTTTGTCAGATAAGAATTTTGGGTTTTGAGCTGTATGCCAAAATCATCCGTATTAAGACAATAAAAGACCTGAAATATTTCAGTTAGTGTGCAATGAATCTAAAATATATGAATGTTAAATTTTCATCATGACATTATGGAAAATAATGAACTTTATCACAATATGCTAATATTTTGAGAAGGACCTGTACAGGTCCTTCTCAAAATATTAGCATATTGTGATAAAGTTCATTATTTTCCATAATGTCATGATGGAAATTTAACATTCATATATTTTAGATTCATTGCACACTAACTGAAATATTTCAGGTCTTTTATTGTCTTAATACGGATGATTTTGGCATACAGCTCATGAAAACCCAAAATTCCTATCTCACAAAATTAGCATATCATTAAAAGGGTCTCTAAACGAGCTATGAACCTAATCATCTGAATCAACGAGTTAACTCTAAACACCTGCAAAAGATTCCTGAGGCCTTTAAAACTCCCAGCCTGGTTCATCACTCAAAACCCCAATCATGGGTAAGACTGCCGACCTGACTGCTGTCCAGAAGGCCACTATTGACACCCTCAAGCAAGAGGGTAAGACACAGAAAGAAATTTCTGAACGAATAGGCTGTTCCCAGAGTGCTGTATCAAGGCACCTCAGTGGGAAGTCTGTGGGAAGGAAAAAGTGTGGCACAAAACGCTGCACAACGAGAAGAGGTGACCGGACCCTGAGGAAGATTGTGGAGAAGGGCCGATTCCAGACCTTGGGGGACCTGCGGAAGCAGTGGACTGAGTCTGGAGTAGAAACATCCAGAGCCACCGTGCACAGGTGTGTCCAGGAAATGGGCTACAGGTGCCGCATTCCCCAGACCTGGGCTACAGAGAAGCAGCACTGGACTGTTGCTCAGTGGTCCAAAGTACTTTTTTCGGATGAAAGCAAATTCTACATGTCATTCGGAAATCAAGGTGCCAGAGTCTGGAGGAAGACTGGGGAGAAGGAAATGCCAAAATGCCAGAAGTCCAGTGTCAAGTACCCACAGTCAGTGATGGTCTGGGTTGCCGTGTCAGCTGCTGGTGTTGGTCCACTGTGTTTTATCAAGGGCAGGGTCAATGCAGCTAGCTATCAGGAGATTTTGGAGCACTTCATGCTTCCATCTGCTGAAAAGCTTTTTGGAGATGAAGATTTCATTTTTCAGCACGACCTGGCACCTGCTCACAGTGCCAAAACCACTGGTAAATGGTTTACTGACCATGGTATCACTGTGCTCAATTGACCTGCCAACTCTCCTGACCTGAACCCCATAGAGAATCTGTGGGATATTGTGAAGAGAACGTTGAGAGACTCAAGACCCAACACTCTGGATGAGCTAAAGGCCGCTATCGAAGCATCCTGGGCCTCCATAAGACCTCAGCAGTGCCACAGGCTGATTGCCTGATTGCCTCCATGCCACGCCGCATTGAAGCAGTCATTTCTGCAAAAGGATTCCTGACCAAGTATTGAGTGCATAACTGTACATGATTATTTGAAGGTTGACGTTTTTTGTATTAAAAACACTTTTCTTTTATTGGTCGGATGAAATATGCTAATTTTGTGAGATAGGAATTTTGGGTTTTCATGAGCTGTATGCCAAAATCATCCGTATTAAGACAATAAAAGACCTGAAATATTTCAGTTAGTGTGCAATGAATCTAAAATATATGAATGTTAAATTTCCATCATAACATTATGGAAAATAATGAACTTTATCACAATATGCTAATATTTTGAGAAGGACCTGTATGTCTTGACTCGATACTCCAAAGCAGACTTGACTTGGGACTTAATACTTGAATGTCTTGACTTTTGACTCAACTTGGGGACTTTGAAGCATTGATTTGGGACTTGACTAAACACTTGCACATTTTTACTCTTTATCCAACTGGGGACTTGCATGTCTTATCTAGACTCAAGACTGAAGAGAGAAAACCTGAAGGATTTGGTCCCACCTCTGGTAATTACATTGTGATTCAAAGACACAGATGTGTAGCAATGTGTCACATGTAGAAACACTGAAAACAAAACTAAGATGTTTTTTTTATTTGGCAAAACTTTTAAAACGTTCGTGTTACCTTTTTGGAGAGGTATCCCTCTTTGTCCACAGGGGAGTTGCAAGATTCAAAGAAGCTGACAACTTTTTCATCAAGCTTCATTTCAACATTGCTGGGAGTTCAGAACATAAACCTGCCACACATACACAGTTATGAACAAACAAACCCATTCAGGCCACTTCCGCGTTGGTTTTCAGACAACTAAATATGACATGGAAACTGTAGCTCAGGTCTGAAGGACCAGACAGGTTGTTTTCTGTGTTTCACAATAGAAACCCTCTAACTTTCTGTCTTTTTCTTATTTTTAAAAGTGAATGAAGTTTGTTTTCCACAACAATAAATAATTTTATTTATTTAGCCGTGCTGCTGCCAGCTCCCTCCGCCATTAATACCTGCCCAGCTGTTTTATTTAAAGCAGCTTTGATAAAAATTAAAAAAAAAACAACAGAAAGTAACTCAGAATCAGTTTCTGTTCGGAAACATTAAAAAAATTAGGAAGCGAGAAAACGTCTCCTCACTCGTAACAGCCGGTTACTCACCTTTCCGAGGAGCGTGTTGCAGTTTCCTCCCCCGGGAGAGCGGGTTGGGTCAGGCAGCTGCTTCCTGGTACGGAAGGTTTCAGCAAAAATAGCCTTCACGTTACCAAAACATGTGCAAATAATCAATACTAGCTTACAGGTTTAAAATGACTCTCTTTATTTAAGGCATTTTCTCCCTATTATTAGAAATAAAATCATGTTTCGCTTTGTGTAACAGGGTTACGTCATCATGCGGTTTGTCTTGCAGAGCAACGCGCTCCGTTTCAACATCTACTTTTAATTGCCTCAGGTTCAATCTGCGTGGCAGCTTTCAAAATAATAGTATTGGAAACTGCATTGCATACGTGTTTATGAAACATTTTAACCATGCAGAAAACCGTAGGTAATATAAACAAACAGTACATCTAGAGAAAGTAACTTTAAATTTTAATTTCTACAATGTAATTTTGAAATAATGCATTTAAAGGTGAGCAGAAAATAGGACACCCCCATATTTATTCTCCCTTAAATGGCAAAAAGCACATGCACTAAGTTGATGAGATCATTAATTAGCATTTGGAATGAGGTTTGCCCCGTTTAAACCTCAGATATTGAGTTTATAGAGTTCTCCTGGCTGTTAAAGATTAAAAGAGCTAAAAAACAGAAAACTGGCATATTAATGGATTAAATAGCCTAAATGGCAAAGGAAGATTGATCTTTTAAAATCCAGAAGCCTCAAACATTCAAAGCCACAGTAAAGCACGGTGACTCAGGCATCATGCTATGGGGCTATTTTTTATAATATGGCCTCTGGCCTATTTATTGCATACCAGGGATCATGGATCAGTGTGAATACATCTAAATACTTGAAGCAATGAAATGCACTGGAATTGTAGAAAGTCAACCCCATTGTCCTGGACTGGAATGCCTGGTCAAAATGCCAGAAGTTGGTCAACTGGATGCAACACAGATGTGAAGGAATTCCCCGAAACAGTGGATGTACAACTAAATATTAGCTGAGTTACTCAGAAGAAAGCTAAATCTCCAAACATTATTACATATACAGGAAATGTTGGTTTGATTTGTTTCGAGTTCAGGATAATGGTGTCAACCAACAGCTGCAGCTAGATAAAAAGCTCCTCACATTTATTTAAACTCCCCATGTGCGCAGCCTAACATTAATTTTTCTTCACTTTCTGTAAGAAATGTTTCTTCATGTTTTGATTTGCAATGAATTTTCCATGTTTCCAATGCATCTGCATGTATGGAAATTTTGAGCTTCATTCACTTTATTTAGATGTTTCTGACACTGGTTTCCTCACTAATTGGCATAATTAGATGTACATGTGTATATTTAGGTTGGCGAGAAAGAGACAGGAAGTGATTTTAACTTCTTGAGAAAACTAAGAATCCCCATTTATGGGTTTTCACACCTAGCCCTAATATCAGTCCTGAACAATCCAATCACATCTGGATTAGGCTAAATACCAACAGTGAACCCATCAGAACATTTCAATCATTTCTCTTTTAGTCTGCATTAGTTTACCATGCTGAACCCAATCTGCCCCGGGACCACTGACCTGATGTAACTCCCCTCATGCAGCAGAGTTAATACCTAGATGTCACCCAGTGTAAAAATGTCCAATATAAAGTGATTTAACAGCCATCTGAGAAGATAGGATTTTTGTTTGGTAGAAATATTATTATTTTGGAGTTCTTGTGCCGCCCCTGACAGAATGACACCCTGGATAGGGAGCCATTGTTGCTTGTATCAAAAATATCACATTTACAGTAATGAAGAACAAAAAAAGTAACTTAAAATAATTATTCGTAGCTATCTTTATTGGTTAATTTAAATAAAATCAAGACACCTAGTTTTTTACTCTTAAGGAACTGTAATGTTACCTTTTTGTGCATTAAATTCATATATTACTCTCAGATTACTAACAATCAGGTAAAACTATGTGACAAAACCACATTGGCTACTTCAACAAGCTTGTAAGAAATAATAACCAGGCTGCTGTTACAGACCTAACTGGTTGAAAATCATTAACTCAGCCATTTGTGTTTGGGTTCACTAAAACTCACACATGCAGAAATTCCTACACAGAGCATCATCATAACTGAGGCCTCTATGTGCAAAAAAGAAGAGTATTTTTAATAGAATGAGTAGCAAAATAGTCGGACACTAAGAAGTCTTGACCAAATACATTGCTTCCACAGATTGAAGAACTGTGCTGGGTTCATTGACTTTTCAGCAATCTCCCTATTGCAGCTCCCTCAATGCTCGCTGTAGCTGCAGAGTCTCTCCAATGTGGATCCTTTGGTGTCTCTTCAGATTCTCCCCTCGGCTAAAGCTCTTTCCACACTGGCTGCAGTAGTACGGTTTCTCCCCTGTGTGGACCCTCTTGTGTTTCTTCAGGTCTCCCGCCTGACTGAAGCGCCTCCCGCACTGTACACAGCCGTAAGGCTTTTCTCCCGTGTGACAACGCTGGTGGATCCTCAAGTTGGCGACCCTGCTGAACGTCTTCCCGCACACGACGCACAGGTGGAGGTCGCTTCTCCCAAGATGCTCCAAACGGATTTGTCTTCCACTGACTGCGGCCCTGTTGGTGTTTGCACTTGCTGTCCTCCGATGTGGGGTGGGATTTGAATTGACACAGACGAGTTCATATCGTTCTGTGCCAACTTTTGGTGCATGGTTCTTAGTAGAGGCGCAATGAGAAGAGCTGCAGCTTAAGTCTACACATCCAGTTTGCAGCTGTTGTTCTGGTGTTGTGAAGAGAGCTTGCTCGGTTTCTGTTTTTATGGCAGGAAGGTGAATCCCGCTGGTGTAGGAGTTGCACACATTATTTGATGGTGCAGCTTCGGGTTCCCTGGTTGCACAGTGCAACGTGTGAACTTCCTCACTTGTTTGAATTATTTCCTCTGGTCGTGCTTTACAATGCTGAGCTGCTAATTCGAGATCGATTCGTTGCTCTGGTTCTTTGGATTCCCGCTTTACACCAAGATTGTGTTCGGTGCCGTTTATTAGTGGCTCTGTGGTCGTTTTATCTGGATTATGCTTTTGAAATAGGCTCAAATCCTCATTTTGATCCTCCACATGATCTCTTTTTTCAAGTAATGGCTTAGTTGTAGGTAGAACAGCTGCAATTTTGGATTAAAAAAGGGATGTTTATCTATCACGAATTAGACAGATTAAGATGACGGTAAATACTTAAAGATAATAACACTTAACCCACCTGTGTTTTTTTTGGTTAATCTGACCTGAAGCTCGTGCAATTTTCTTTTCAGACTTTCGTTTTCTCTCTGTGTTCTGGAGGTTCTTTGTTGGTACTCTGACACCGTCTCTTTCACCACCTCCAGAACCTCCTGCACAGCCTCAGTCAGCAGCCTGGCCACACGGGCATTCAAACGTTCCAGTTTAGACATCCTAAAAAATAAAGCCAAGCCAGGGTAACAAAAGTGTGACTGAATGATTAAATTATTTAAATATGAAAACTTCCTTCTAAAGAATTACATCAGATTTTTTTAAAGCGAGGTTCTGTGAAGTTATTATCAGTAACAGTTCACTTACTGGTAGTAGAAAGATGTGAAATCGGTGTGAGTTTATAGAAAAATTGAATTAATCCTCAGAGCGATGGAAGGCTAATAGCTAGTCAGACGGGACCCCCATTTTAGCCAATATTACTCTTTCAAAACAACTCAAAATGAAAATATTCATATGTGCAGCGCACAAGGCTGTATTAGATGTGCAACACCAACACTTTCACGAGACAAATGTTAAGTTTGTTGCCATTTCTCAGGCGAACAACATCTGCGTTAATACGCTGAAGTCATGGGCTGAGGCAACAATTGACACAGACAAAACAAAACTGGACCATACGATTGGGAATATGTTGCCTGTTATGATAAGTCTCAATTTTAGCAGCAACATTCCAAAAGTCGGGTCAGAATTTGGTGTAAACAACAAGAAAGCATGGATCCCCCTGCCTTGTGGTGGGGGTGGTGTAATGTTGTGGGGGATATTTTCCCCTTAGTACCAACTCAGAATAGTTTAAACACCCCAGCCAACCTGAGTATTGTTGCTGACCATGTCCATTTCATTATGACCACAGTGTACTCATCTAAATAGAATGATGTAGCATGTTGCAAAGTTTAAATCATCTCAAACTGGTTTCTTGAACATGACAACAAGGTTAACTGTGCTCTACTGGCCTCCACAGCCACCAGATCACAACCCAACGGGGCACATTAGCGATGTGGTGTGCAAACGATAAATCTGCAGCATCTGTGATGCTGTCATGTCAATATGGACTGAAATCTCTGAGGAATGTTTCCAATACCTTGTTGAATCTATGACACAATGAATTAAGGCTGGGCTGAAGGGTAAAGGTGTAGCTAATAACGTGGCCGGTGAGTATTTAAATATGCACAGACCTAAAAAAAATAAGTGGAATTTTGACTGACTGAATAAATATATAGGATTAAAAAAAATCATTTTTCAGTATATGACCGGCAGACTAAAACAAACTGTCTGGTTTGATCACAGGTCGATTGATTAATTCATCAGTAACTTCTTTTTTCAAGAAAACTTTGCCAATCTATGACAAAATAAATGCGGGGTCTTGGCTCTTACTAATCAAATCCTGGTCTAAATTTCAAACAGCAATAAATAATAACTTTAAACTCCAATTATGTAAAGCTAATTATCTCCAAGCCTGACATTCATTATAGGTTTAATACAGGTATCATTTCGAAATTAAACTTACATATACATCTAATATGAAAATGTATCTGATACAGTTAACATTTTCTTTATAATTAATTCAAATAAAAATAAAAATATAAAGATTTTAGTATAAAGCTCGGGTAAACTTGTGTCCTGTCTGAATCTGCTCTAAACAGCTGGTGAGCCTCTGCTCCTGTTTAACGTCACTAACATGGGCAGCTAGCATTAGCTACATTAGCTCCGTTCCGTTAGGATCTCCTGAAACATCCCAACGGTCGAAAGATGCAGGAACAAGGCGACATTTTTACCCGGAACCATTTTTATTTTATTCAGCTCACAGCAACCAGTTCTATTTATTTATTACAATGATAAAATACACAACCATACTAACCTATGAACGCCACAAAAACTCCAGGAAGCACAGCGGAAATGATCTCAGGGTAGGGGGCGTTTTCAAAATAAAAGCCTAATCTGAAGCTTGAACCACAAAACATTGCGTGGCGGACGGTTTTGTCTGTGACCAAAATTTTTTTGTTTATTTTTGGAATATTGTGCAGTGTGAGAAATATTAAGAAATAAAAAAAATTATGTATTTTTGCGCTCGCACGCAATTATCAACTAGCTTCATTTCAGTAGTTAGCACAGGTTAAGCTGCCAAAGTGGACAGCTGGAGTTGTTCTATCAGTCTAATTGGCAGACCGATTGCTTTAAGAAGGCAGATGTGCTTGAAATGACTACCTTCCTATGTAAGCATTTGTTATATCTAAAGAATAGCATGGAGCTTTGCATTAAAATACCTCCACATGCAGTAATGAGCTTCATGGGGTTTTTCCCCTGACGTTTTAAGGTAATTGTTTTGTGTAGTCGACTTCCTGCACTCCACCAAAACAACCAAAGCCCACCAGTTATCATTATCAACATCCCCAGATGTCTTTATCAATTAAATGTATCTAGTTTACAGTGCATTACTGCCATCTAGTGGCGATGATGTAAAAGCAACTCACTAACCACAGCTTGTAACATTTAAACTGAAAACAAGAACTTACATGAAGAAAACAAACCAGACTAGTCAAACTTTATGTTTTTGGAAGCTTTATAACCACAGCACGCACCACAAGTTAAATATTTCCTTTGCAGCTTGTGGGGAACATTACTCTATAGTCCATCATGCAATTGGTAACTTTTTGGAATGTAAATCATGCAATGCCAGTTGGCAAACTGCATTTACACAAACATAAATTGCGGTAAGGTTTGATTACACATTCAAACCCTTTCTCTGAATCAATTCTTTAAAAAAATAACACTTTAAAAGAACCCACTGCAGAACTTATAAAATGGCAGGAAAAACCGTTCACACAAACCCAACACTGCATCATCTCTTTATGACACTTTTCAAAGAGGGATGAAAAAAATGCTCTCAAGGTTGTCCCTCCAGAGTTGTTTCTTCAAACAGGCTGAGCAGGTTCTTTGGTTCAAAGTTAGATCGTGGTACTGCCTCGTCTGGGCGGACCCGGTTACGATTGTGCCGTTCGGAGGACCTGGTGGACGAAGAGCTTGGATGAGGCTCTGCATGTATGGGGCTAATGTTGGGTGTCAGTGTTTGGCGGGAGCCGTTTGAGTGGATGCTGGATGGAGTCAGAGCCAAGTTACAGGACGACCAGTCACCCAGAACCGACGGTGTCGATATTAGGGATGTGTGGACAGGGCTTTGGCGGTTGTGAATCGGAGAACCTGGGAGAGGAGTGGATGTGCTTTCCACTGACAGCCGGGATTTAATCCTGAGACAGAAAAAAAAAGAAAACCGGAATAAGACAGGGAATACCACAGAAATAATAAAAAAAATGCTTCAGGCAGAGGCAAACTAGCTAGCTAGACGGTTTATGAAGAAAAATCTTCATATAATTCCAGTATAAAGTTTACATGTGGTGTGAGAGGATGCTGACCCAGAAAAAAGGGCCCACTCCAAAGAATGAACACTTTTAAGCAGCCCACATACACAAGACGTCTCGTCTCATCATGAAGCTTTCCAGAAGCTTCATGATGAGACGAGACAAAGACTGAACTGTTTGGCTACAATGACCAGAAGAATGTTTCAAGGAGTCAAGGCAAGGCTTTTAAACCTATGAAAACTGTAACCAACCAACAAGCATAGTGGTGGCAGCATCACGCTGAGGGTTGGCTTTACTGCCGGCTGTACTCTAGCTTTGACTAGCATTGGTGCAGTAAAGGAGGCAAAGGATCAACAGCTAGATGGTAAATTTGGACAGTTTGTTGTTTCAACAGGATGCGGCACTCAAACAAATGTAAAACTGGTTTAGAATTGGACAAAGCAGGTTCAAGTTATGCTTTTGAAGTGGCCTCGACCTGAACCCTATAGAAATTTCATCGAGTATGCTTAAAAGCAATTAAACCCACCAATTTAAAGGAGGAGGAGGTCTACTAATTAATACAGCCAGACAGGGTGGCTGACTATCCAGCTAAAATCATAAAACAACCGTTTCTCTGCAATTTACTAAGGGCCACCCATTGAAACATTAAGTGTGAGTGTATGTAGAATTGTCCTGTTGTGTGGACTAAAGCAAAGTTCACCTAGCAAATACTTCTCTAGGATCCCCAAAACGACCCCTGCTGGTACACTGAATGCCAACATGAGTCCGTACCTGTGTGAAAACGTGGGGGAAAGATCTGGGTCTGTGCAATGCAGAAAAACTCCATCATCCTCAGGACTTCCTGGGTCATCATGCAGGGAACTCAGGGACAGCGTCACATCTCCGTCCCAGCTGTCCTTAGGGGGCGTACAGGGCTCAGGCTTCGACCAGCAAGGCAGAAACGGTATGCGAACTGAAGTTAGGAGCTTGCAGCCGAAGCACACCACAAACTGTGGGGAGAAAATCAATCATTGAAAATCTTTGTGTAGATCAAATTTATTTATTATCCAGTGTGTACACTAGAATCAGTACTCGGCAGAAGGAGACCAGTGTCAGCATGGTCTCTGCAACCATGAGATAAATGTGCCTTTTCCATCTGCGCTTCCTGACAGAAGGCAGAGCAAGAAGCTCAGAGACTGTTGGTCTTTCAGATGGTTCTGGGGCCAGCATCATCCTCAGGACTGACTGAAGCTCAACGGAGAGGCCTGCAGATACAGACGGAAATGGTACAAATGTTCGTCTTTTTATTCAGCTTCGTTACTGAATGACAGAGAGCAGATGTTACCGTTGGTGAACTCTGAGGGAAGGTGGCCCTGTCTGAGCTGCTGCCATCCCTTGCCACCGTTTGGAACTTCAAGGTTACAAGCAAGCTCGAGAATAGAAACACCCAGACTAAGTACATAAAGAGAGTTTTTGTTAAGTTTAGAATATGTACAAGGGTTGGACAATGAAACTGAAACACCTGTCATTTTAGTGTGGGAGGTTTCATGGCTAAATTGGACCAGTCTGGTAGCCAGTCTTCATTGATTGCACATTGCACCAGTAAGAGCAGAGTGTGAAGGTTCAATTAGCAGGGTAAGAGCACAGTTTTGCTCAAAATATTGAAATGCACACAACATTATGGGTGATATACCAGAGTTCAAAAGAGGACAAATTGTTGGTGGACGTCTTGCTGGGGCATCTGTGACCAAGACAGCAAGTCTTTGTGATGTATCAAGAGCCACGGTATCCAGGCTAATGTCAGCATACCACCAAGAAGGACGAACCACATCCAACAGGATTAACTGTGGACGCAAGAGGAAGCTGTCTGAAAGGGATGTTCGGGTGCTAACCCGGATTGTATCCAAAAAACATAAAACCACGGCTGCCCAAATCACGGCAGAATTAAATGTGCACCTCAACTCTCCTGTTTCCACCAGAACTGTCCGTCGGGAGCTCCACAGGGTCAATATACACGGCCGGGCTGCTATAGCCAAACCTTTGGTCACTCATGCCAATGCCAAACGTCAGTTTCAATGGTGCAAGGAGCACAAATCTTGGGCTGTGGACAATGTGAAACATGTATTGTTCTCTGATGAGTCCACCTTTACTGTTTTCCCCACATCCGGGAGAGTTACGGTGTGGAGAATCCCCAAAGAAGCGTACCACCCAGACTGTTGCATGCCCAGAGTGAAGCATGGGGGTGGATCAGTGATGGTTTGGGCTGCCATATCATGGCATTCCCTTGGCCCAATACTTGTGCTAGATGGGCGCGTCACTGCCAAGGACTACTGAACCATTCTTGAGGACCATGTGCATCCAATGGTTCAAACATTGTATCCTGAAGGCGGTGCCGTGTATCAGGATGACAATGCACCAATACACACAGCAAGACTGGTGAAAGATTGGTTTGATGAACATGAAAGTGAAGTTGAACATCTCCCATGGCCTGCACAGTCACCAGATCTAAATATTATTGAGACACTTTGGGGTGTTTTGGAGGAGCGAGTCAGGAAACGTTTTCCTCCACCAGTATCACGTAGTGACCTGGCCATTATCCTGCAAGAAGAATGGCTTAAAATCCCTCTGACCACTGTGCAGGACTTGTATATGTCATTCCCAAGACGAATTGACGCTGTATTGGAGGCCCTACACCATACTAATAAATTATTGTGGTCTAAAACCAGGTGTTTCAGTTTCATTGTCCAACCCCTGTATATTTAATGTCATTGTTTAATATTCTCTATTTTTGCAGGTGTACCTAAAAACATCTGCAGCAAGTCCGTATTCACCACGGAGCAGCTCAGGAGCCATGTATCTTGGGTCTCCCTCCTGGACGTCATCCTTTGCCTTCCTGTTTCTGCATTCTTCACCCGCCTGATTGGTCTCCAACATCAGCCCAAAGTCTCCCAGCTTGAGACGGCCAGAATCCGTGATTAGGACATTGGCGGGTTTAAGGTCCAAATGTATGAAATCATGAGAGTGCAGGTGCTGCAGAGCAGACAGGAGGTCGCACAGGTAGCCCCACGCTGCTGGTTCATCTGGATTCACCAGGTTTTGGGGGGGGGGGGGGAGGAGGAGGAAAAAACCGCTGTCAATAGGTCATGAAATGAGACAATTTTCTAAAAGTCATACATAAACATCGTTTAAATCTGACCTGGGCCAGGGGGCTTGTTCTCAGCATGATGCAGCAAGCTGGTGCAGCATAACTCTGTCTGAATGTACAGTCGGCCACTCTCCTCCCACGCTGCCACAAAGTCCAGAATGTGAGGATGACGACAAATGCATTCATGGTTCCTGGCTTCTTTAATGCTTCGCTTTCTCTCGCTGTTACCCCTGAAGCGCTGAGCAGAGCGCTTTACAGCATACAGACGTCCATCTTTGTTGCTTTGCACCTGCAGAAAACAAGTCAAAACCTGAAATGTGGCGCATCTCTTTACTTTCAATCGTTTTTACTTTCCTGAAGACACCATCTTATTATAGGTAAGCATGGTGGTGGCAGCATCATGGTATGGCGATACTTTTCTCTAGTGAGCGACAGGGAAAAAAACTTGAGATTGGGGCGAAGGTTTAGCTTCTAGCAGTCCCTGAACATAGAGCCAGAGCTAAAGTTGAACGGTTTAGATCAAAACACGTTTATGTGTTAGAATGGCCTAGTCAAAGTCCACGCTCTATTCCATTGAGACTTTGCAGTAAAACTTGAAAACTGATGTTCGCAGCCAATCTTTCATCTGACTGAACTTGAGCATTTTTAGAAAGACAAATGCGCCAAGGTTTCAGTCTCTATACACACTGAATGAACCAAGCAGCTTCGCACATCATCAGACTGAAATCTAGATATTCCAAAGTATCTGGAGCTGTAAATGAAGAAGGTGAAGGTGAAACAGATGGTGATTCCACAACGTTGTGACTAAGGAGCCAAAATCTGCCTTTGTGAAAACTTGAAAAACTACGTATCGTTTCCTCTCCACATCACCATTATACACTACTTTGAGTTGTTCCGTCACATAAAATCCCAATAAATTACAATAACCTAATGGTTGTAATGTAGCAAAAACGACAAAGTTCAAGACCGATACTTTAGCAAGGCACCGCGTCAGCCCATTAAAATCATGGTCATAGTCAGCAGGGAAAAACATTCTGGGATGTCTGCATTAGATTGCCCTGTTCTTTATGTTTAGGGATAAACATGAATTTAACCAAGTGATAATTTAGCATATTTTATTAACGTTAAAAAAACAATATCATGTTGTTTTAGTACTTGCTGTCCAGAATTATGGTTGAACAACTGCAGATGTCACCGTTTCCTATAATATACTGAATGTTTACCAACCCTAAGTACCTTCAAATACTTATTAATACTAATAATGCTCACCTTATAGACCTCTCCAAAGGATCCTCTCCCAAGAAGGCCCAAATTAGTGAAGCACTGACCAAAATAGGATTTATGCTTAACGGGATCATACACAGAGCTCGGAGGGGGAGATTTACTCAGAGAATCGGACAGCGGTGTCCACGGGGACTGATGATGAGGGAACATCCTGCTCAGAGTGGGGCATCCCTTAGATGGTGGCAGTGGAGGGAGGCAATAGGAGCCTCGAGCAGGGGAGGAGCTGGAGGAGTTGGATGCGGACGATGAGGAAAATGGTAATCGGCGCTTTTTGAGGGAGAAGGACTGCTCTGCATGGGAGAGGTGGGCTGGGAGAGGGAGAGGCACCCTGAACGTTGTAGTTTCCACTGCAGCAGACATTGCGTGAGGATTTCTTTAGCTTTTTTCAATAAAGATAGCGGCTGGAAAATATAAAAACAAAACATTAAAAGACCCTAAATGTTTGAATGAATGCAGGACAGATTTGTATCTAAAGAAATGTAAAACTTTGAGAAGGAAATACATCCAAACCCTAAACAATTTGTTACAAAGAAGAAAAAGATTGCATGTCTCGTTTAACAGGTTGTGGCGCAATTACTTGGTATCTTTAGGTCATTTAGACACCCCTGATGATGCAATGACCTCTGTTGTTGATTATCAAGTCTTACTGGCCTGAAGATTAATGAACAGACCATTGGGTAACAGGTCCAACAGCTCAAATTAACTACAGATACTTACTAAGGCCCCATAACTAAAATATGAGCCCAAACCAGGTAACATGCAGAAAGTCAGGTAAATACCACCAGGACTATGTTCAAAACACACATTTACATTTCACAATTCAAAACCATCAGATCATTTCATCTTCGAGACATTTTAACGTCATCTATAAATAGGTTTCATTTCTTTCTTTCTTTTTTTTATACAGGGTTGGTGATAAGGTACATTATAGCTCCAAACAAATAAACATGGTTTCTCTCATTCATAATCGTCTGATCAACTTTCCCTGACAATGCATGAAAAACCATAGATAACCATACAAGGTCTCTAAATAATGAGATCTGGCTCGATTTGTAGTGAAAAACTGTGAAATTATCTTGTTGTATGGAGAACTGGCCTCGTTATTGGATCTCACCAGTATGAGATATCAAAGCAAGTTTTTTTAAGAAAATGAGTTAATATATCTAGTTATATTAAAAGAAACCGGGGCAGTAATGCTAGGTGCTAGGTAAAGATGAAAACATGCCTCATTGATAAACGTTGCTTACTGTTATTTATTATCCCTTTCTATCACTATTATGAGAGTGAAACTGAACATGACAGCTGGCGTGACACAAGAGTCACTCATTTTCTGTAATAAAGATGCACCAATCAGTCAAAATCTGCCAATATTTTCTGGTCAAATAATGAACAAAAATCTTTCCTCTTCATTAAATGCATCAAACATGAAACTCCTACTTTTTCATCAGTTACCACCAACACCCCAAACATGAAATACATCAAAACAAAGAGTTCCTGCCATTATTAGTGTATACACGTTTTAACTACCAGCATGTACTTTGAGCCACTTCTTTGCTTAATAAATTGGGACATTTTTGTTATTCCTTTATTTTCTTCCAAATTTAAAACTACAACCTCTAATAAAGAACCTGAAGCTATATTTATTTCTCATTTATGTGGACACATCTTTGTCTTATGTTTGGACTTCAATTGGGTTTACCCAGCAAGTTTGCTTGTATTATAGTCTTTAAAACGAAAAGCAAAGAGAATCGGTGAAAATCAGGATCCACAGGTCAGACCTCAAACAACGCAGGGAATCCATACTGACCAGTAAAAAATAACCCTCCCCCCATCAAGTTGATCTTGAGAAAGCTACACATGACTGAAAAGTAGTATGTATGGCCGTCGTTACCTTCAACAGCCTGGGATAAAAGTGTATATGTTGTTTGCGTCTAAAACATAGAAAAACATTTTGCCAATATTTTGTTTGTTTTCAGACTTTATTCGATTATTAAAACAGGGAATTCAAGGAGCCTTCTGTTAGTCTTTCTTGTTTTATAAAATAGTGGGAATTTTAAGATAGAACTGAAATAGCAGGAAAACTAAATGTGCTTTCTTGTATGCTAACATACAAGATATCGGTACCTTGGCCGTCTTCAGAAAACAAGACAACGTTTATCTTTTTGTCTTCTTGGGATACAGTGACCTAAACAGGAACCCAATACTATCTGATAACGAGACAAATAGATGCAAAATAAGGCTAAAACTGAGCAGTTAAAACCGACCAAAACTGAGCTACATAGTGCAAAACAAGCCAAGTGTCAAATATATAAACACAGCAAAAACGTCAGTGTTCCGCAGTTATCACAATTACAGTTAAACTGTCCGACTTCACTGAGAGTCAAAAGTATTCTCGGGTAAACTTTTGCTCAATGATCACAAACATGGACAACTGTCACCTCCGTAAAACAAAAAACAAAAACATTTAGCTAACCAAGGCGGAGCAGCGACAAACATAACGTCGCTAGCAAAATAATGCCCAGTCTAACCCCCTGACACCTGAGGGTTTACCAAACATTAATTAATACTCAAATGACACCAACCATAACCCAGTTTTCTAAACGGTTTCCGCCATAATCCAGTTTTCCAGCGCAGATAAATGTTTGTTGGTATCTGCTTCCAGATCTGCGCGTGCACACTCTCTCCCAGCTCGTAATCGCCTCGCGCCAAATTCTGAACAGTTTACGCAGCGTCGCGTAGCGCAACGTAACTGTCTTCTGTGAATACAGTGTGCGTACATGCGTTGCGCGATTTTCGCAGGCGTTGGTGCAGTACTGTCGGGGCTGGCGTAACTGGCTAGCTAGCTGATCCCTTGAAATGGTAACTTTGTTTATTGATGATATTATGAATTTGGGCTTAAGTACAGTAAATAACTTAACCGTAGCTGCCTTATATGAAAGTATTTATGATTTAGAATGTTACATTAACTTTGTTTTTGTTATACTCCTCAAGCTAAACTGGCTGTGTTAGCTTAGTTTTCTTATCGCTAATGTGTGTAATGCTAACAAGTTAGCTACCTTATTAAGCTTATTACGGGCAGCTGAACAGAACTCTACTCTCATTATCACGTTTTTAACGTCGCTTTTTGCGGTCTGGCTTTATTTTAGTTGAATACTTAAAGTGGACACATGCTAGCTTACAGCTAAATGTGCGTTGAAAGGGGCTATGTGTTATTCTTTGTTAATCCATGTTTTGTCCGCAGCGTGAACTGTATCCTACCGATATTCGGGAAGCCTCCTGTGTTTTTGTTGTTTTGTATCATTAGTTCATAGCGAAAGTACACGTTCAATTGGAAATGCATAGTTCAGGTAAAATCGAAAATAAAAATGTTGAATGCTACAGTAATATCGTTTTAACGTCATCTAAATAAGTTAGAACTGTCTGCTTTAAGGAAGGCACAGAAATCCTTTTAGCAAGGTGGGTTTATTTGTAAAGCACATTTCAGCAACCAGACGGTTCAAAGTGTTTTACTGAATGAAAAGAAAACAAAGTGCATTGCAGTGGCATAACAAAGGGAAGTTCAGAAAGTTTGGACTACACATTGAAATTTGATGTTTCAGTTAATATTTTAAATAGAACCGTCAAAAGCAATTGTAAACAAATGTGTGTTTTAATCTTGATTTAACAGGCTTTCAGTATTTACCGTTTGGTTCAGATTTGACATTGTATTTGACTGGGATGATAACCTCTTCAAATGTGTACCTAATACAAATAAAAATTAGCCATCATTTTACAATCTTCTAATTTTTCCTTCTCCTGTCCGGTTTGATCAGTGATCCATAGTTAAATACTGAATATTTAGGAATCAAGTCCAAAATAAGAAGTCAGTATTTACAGCTAATCAGTACATCAACTTACATTTTAATGCTGTTTCTTGAGTTTAATAAATATCAGATGAAGGTTAGGGATTTATACTTTTTGCAGAAATAAAAAAAGATGATCTTGAAACTCCAAACTCTAAACGTCCACCTTTTATCAAGAAACCTTCACCACATTTCTTTCATGTGTTATAAAATTGGAACCTGCAGGTCAGACTTGTCGGTGCTTCTCTAATTAAAATCCATAGACAAGATCATAACTTTCTGTTTATTATGCCATTAATCTTTAAATGAGGTCGGTTGTAAGATAAAGGGTCCTGATGCCATGTTGAATAGTCCGTAACTGTATGAAAGTGGACTTTTGACTTTTTTTCTTAAACATGAGCTTTACCATCTCATCCACTAAGGTGAAACCTCTGATGTGATCGTTCAAGGGAGTCAAGAGTCTATTCTTCTGGCCTACTATATTCTACCCAATTCTGCACCCTAGCAGTGCTTTACGGTTGCAATATTGCACACTACGATATTACGAAGACGATTGTGATTAGATATATTATGACGCACTACTTTATAAGTTTGAAAAAGTATGGGGGGGGGTTAGTGTAGAAACACGTTTGAGTTTCCAGGCTTTTTTTTTCTTTATTTCAGTATCTAAAACATATAAAAATATGTAATTTTGAAAAGTAAGCAACTTTTTACCTTGATTTATGTTTTGTGTTTGAATTTTCACAACCAAGCACAAGATAACACAAACTAGCTTTTGAAGAATCAGTATTTAGTTTTGGACATGCCTGTCTAGATTGTGCAAGTCTAATTGTTATGGATTAGAGTTCATCTAAATTTGTGTGGATAAAACTAAAATGAAATAAACAGCCTGCAATGTTTAAGCTGGAGGCCAACTAAAGTGGAAGATACGGATAGTAAAACCTAATAGAAATTTGTTTTGTAATCAAATTCGCTCAGAGTTCTGGAAAACGTAGAAATTTGACTGGAAAAGTGTGGAGTGTATAAATAGAAAATCTTTAAGAGCCCTCAAGAAATGAAGTAAATTTAATCTACACGACAAAG
Organism: Girardinichthys multiradiatus; assembly: GCF_021462225.1. NCBI lineage: Eukaryota > Metazoa > Chordata > Actinopteri > Cyprinodontiformes > Goodeidae > Girardinichthys > Girardinichthys multiradiatus. Next base: position 5,198,945 of record NC_061803.1, on the reverse strand, counting down.
CCAGAATAGAACTGATAAAGCAACTTTATCTGCTTATTTTATAAAACATTGGTCTACCGTCCAAATTTAACGCTCGTAAAACATCCGCTTGAGGTTCATAATTATGGCTTCTTGTTTTTGACCCTGATGACTTTTGATTTGTTGTGATTTTGAGCACATTCTACATTTACTGAAGGTCTGTCTCTGAACGATCAACATCATGCAACAAACAGTAACATATGATTGTGTGCTAATTATCTTCAAGGACGTATTCCTAATGATCCGGCGTCACAAGACGACAATCTTCACAGACGCCAAGGAATGCACCACTGTGTATGAGCTGAAGCGGATTGTTGAAGGAATACTTAAAAGACCTCCTGAGGACCAGCGGCTCTACAAAGTGAGTTTAAACCTCGAGAACACAAAGTTTGAAATTATCGAAGCAAGTTTTCTGCACTTTAAAGCCGTTGGGGGGGTTTTGCTTGTGATGTCTTGAATTCTTGTTCTGCAGGATGATCAGTTGCTAGAGGACAGCAAAACTCTGGGGGATTGTGGATTCACCAACCAGACTGCCAGACCTCAAGCACCAGCTACAGTTGGTCTGGCCTTTCGTGTAAATGGTAAATATTGTTTGACTAATGTGTTTGCCTCTAAAGCAAAAGAATGTGTTTCCCTACTTTAACCAGTGTTTTGTAGGCTTTGTTTTTTGTAAATGGGCAACTCTAAAGTCTTATTTTGGGCCACCCTTGTTTTACCAAATCACAACATTTTTGGATAGAATAAAAATAGCTGGAATTTAAATGTACTTCTTGGGAGTTAACCATCTAAAACCTCTTATATCTGATTTTTCATAGAAATATTTTTTACTTAAATATAAAATTAAGTGGCAGACAAAGGCATATAAAGGAAAAGTGTTATCCCTTCTGTCATTCTGGACATGGGAAATGGTTGAGTTGCTTACCATGAGGGAAAAAGGGTTCACATTCGATTCATATCTCCATTTCATAGCCACACCTTAGCAGATCGGCTGTATTACTTGACCATTGTGCATTAGTTTTTCTCTTGGTAGTTGAATAGTTTGATGAATATTGAAGAACAATAATCATAAAAATGCTCAAATCTACAGCCATTTGGTAGATACCTGTTAGTCAGATTATTACATTACCCTACAGTAGACTATGAGCAGATCACAAGAAACTAGCTGTAAATCATCACTTGTCAGAGTAGATGAAAAAGACCCCAAGGCAGATAAAAACGCACTCCTGGTCAGTATGAAACATCTCGTGGCAGACAGCTCCTTCATGGACCTGCAAAAGCTGGGTACAACAACTGCAAAAATGGGATAAAACACAATCACCAGGAAAAACATGATTCAAAAATTCAGCATGAAATCTCTCCATTTGGTTCCACATCTTTCTGCATTTTTGTAAGAAATGAAAAGGTTTTGCTGTCATAGGGTGAAATTTATTTGACTTAAGGGTTAACCTAACCTTTGCATGTGCATACCTTTGTAATTTGGGTTGTTTTGAGTACAAAAGTACTCAGTCAGTTTGTACTCACCAGGAGCACCTTTTGCACACTTTTTAACAACTGAAGATTTAAAGTCATTGTTTGTGGTCCACTGATGTCTATGGCTTACAAATGTCTCTGTAAACAAAAATGTTTAAAGACTAAGAGGTAAATTTTCCCAGAGGTCTAAAAAACAGTTTATAAGTATAGTATAAATGCTTTTGTTTTTTCTTTTATACAGACAACTACATCTAGAGTTCAAAAGAGACGTTCAGTCTGTGACCTTGTCGTCAACCCAACTCATTTTACGTAGCTAATTGACTTGTCCAACTATTTGATGTTGATTTATATTCGTGTGTTGATGTGTAAATGCTCTCTGCAGCAGTTCTCTGACATGATTTACACTGCCCGTTAAACTCCACTGTCATGGCGAAGCTCATGTTTCTCCGTCTCCTCTGTCCTCCAGATGAGATGTTTGAGCAGCTGCACATCGAGGCCTTCTCCAGCCCCCCAGAACTCCCTGACGTGATGAAACCTCAGGACTCTGGTAGCACTGCCAACGAGCAGGCGGTACAGTGATAGTGATGGAGGGAAGAGGCTAACGACGGAGGGAAGGATGGGAGTGGGTGTGTGTGGATTCACTGGAGCGAAGAAGTAATTTAATTTAATGAATGCGGACATTATAGGTAACCAAGCCTGCCCACGTTACCTTCATGCCATCACATCAGCATCCCACCTCCGCCCCCTCGCCAAATTACTTCATAATGTCTTTCTTTTTATCTCTGGTTTCCACACCATGTGCAGCCCTGCTCCTTGAATTTACTCTAAAGCATCAACCGTCACAACATTTGGAGTAAGATTGATGGTTTGGAAAGTATGAGTGTATGTAACCGCGTGTCTTTGAGTTGTTATAATTATTATCGTTAGCATTTTGGAAAAGTTGGAGGCATAGTTGTCACAGTGCTGTAGATGTAAAATGCTCGGGTATGATTTCAGTATTTGAATCAGAAAACTGCATGAACCTCAAAGCAAAAGGTTTGAGACCGACCACTGAGTTGTTTACTAGGTCTGATCCTCACAGTTTTTTACTCCTCATTACCAATTTGACACATCTAGAAACAAGTTTGTTTAATTAGTATGTATGAGTCGTCAGTCAGCTGTGTTTCTTGCACTGAGACCAAAGGCAGGCAAGCAGAGGGATGTATTTGGTTAAAGCACATTTGCTCTGTGACATACAGTAAACACCGAATGAGAACTTTCCTGTGTTCTACTTTAATTTTTTTATATGCTTACATAATGTCACTAACATTATTCTGGCACCTTCTAACCCCAGGCACACAAACGAAGCTTGTAACTGTGAGCTCGCTTAATTAAAAAGTTTTTCCTGTTTTGTTTTTTCTTTTCATTCCTCTACCCAGCAGTTCTTTGAAACACAGATTTTTATTTATATCAAATGACAGTTAAAGCATTTTTTTCTGGTAATTAAAAAGTTTCTTAAGTCAATGAACAAAGAAAAATAATATATAATAAATATAATATTTAATATTCAACTGTTTCAGTAAATCATAAAGATTATGGCTTAGAATTAAAGGCAAAAATTTATATTTTGGGATTTTTGAATATTATTCTAATTCACAAATCCCAGCCTGCTGGTCCATGTACTGTACAGTATCTGCATTCAGTATTTTCCCTGGGCTCCTTCTCCATTAATAACTGCATCAGTGCAGTGTGGCATGGACTCATTCAGTCTGTGGTTCTGCTGAGGTGTTTGGGAAACCCAGGGTTCTGTATTAGCAGCTTTCAGCTTGTCTGCCTTGTTTGGTCTGGTGTCTCTCATCGTTCTCTAATATTTCCTGGTAGATGGCTGCGCTACCTTTGGACTTGATAAGACCAACACCAGCAGATGACATCGCTCCCCAAATCATTACTGATTGTTGAAGCTTCACACTGGAAGTTGCAGTCACCCATGTAGCTTGTGCAGCTTGCCTACCACACTTCGTCCTTCCATTCAACTTTCCATTTATAGGCTTGGATTGGAACAGCCATCTTCATAAGCAATTACCTTTTGTAACTTAGCCTGCTTATAGAAGGTTGTAAGTGACTCTTTGCAGGACCAGAGATCTATCTAAAACATGAAGGACAGTGGAATTAAGAAACACTGGTACAGGCCATAACTGTTTGGTACTGAAAATCCCTTATTTATTGGATCTTTGTAATATTATAGACATTAAATTGCATGTTTTTGTTCTAATGGGTCTTAAGAGCAAACAGAAAGTTGGTTCATACTTTTGTCTTTTACACTGGCATCCAGAAAGCTTTTCAGTGTTGGCTACAGAGTTCCCTGTAACAAGTGCAACTGAAGGCAGATGAATAAACCCAAGGCAGCAGGAAGTTGCATTGCGTATAATGGCTAAAAACTTGCCAATGCAAATTTATAATTTAAGGTTGCTTTTAAATTTGAGAACAAACATGTTGTGATGCTGCTATTGGACGACAACGATTTTTGACAGGAACGGAGGCATAGGTTGACCAGGGGTGCCCATGACCTCCATGGATCTGAGCCTTGAATTTTCACTTCGACGTCTTTACACAGCCAAAGGTAAAGTATGTAAGGGTTAATCATGTAGTCATTAACAGTTTATGAACACATTAAACAACTTCTTGAAAAATATTTAAAAACGAATGCTTAATGACTTTTATATCTTTTATTTCTGAATGTTGCAAAAAAAAAATTCTGAATGTTGCATACGTTTTTACTTTAAACCTCTATATTGCAATAATACCTTTTAAATAATGAATTGGATAAAAAAAAAAATTAATTAGAAGGTCTGGTTTTATGACAGAGTCAGAGCAGACCTAAAGTGGCAGTGAATGAGCTACTTGAAGGCAAAATTACTGCACAACAATTCAGAAAATGGAGATTCTAAAACGCTAAGTGAGCTTTCCGAAACTGCTGCACAAATACTGGCACAATCAGCTTATTTAATGTATAAAACCAAAGCCCCAGAAGCTGTGCCTTCTAGTTCCTGTAAAATACTAATCTATTCAGGATAGATAAGGAAAAGTCTGATTATTGTGTTATTTGCTAAATAAACCTATGGGAAATATGGCAGGAACATGTTTCTGATGTAAAGCAGTGGTGTACCGGTGCTTCGGCTGCTTTTAATGATACTCCGGAAGAATGTTGGCATCAGTTACTTTCATCGTAAATTTGAACAAATAAATGATATTTTTTATTTTAATAACGCTGTACATGATCTGTGTCTGTCTTCACGTTGATCCAAATGATGGCCCCGCCTGTGAAGGGCGCAGTAAATGGTTCAGTCATCCTTCAGCTCCACAGACACTGGGTCGCAGCATTGCTTCATGAAGCCGCTCTGAATCCTGAGTTTTCTGTCCCAAATATGGACCGGGAATGTCCAGGATGACGTCATGCGTCGGCTCGGTTTGTAACCACATTTTATTTAACTACACCTCCGGTCTGAAGTCATGCTGGTAGGCACTGGACAGGAAGAGAGTTGGAAAAAGAAACAGGACGCCCTCCCTCGCCTCTCTTCTTCCTCCTCCTCCTCTTCTTCCTCCTCCTCCTCCTGCTCTCTTCGCGGATAACGGTGTCCAAGAAGTTATTCAGGACCGAGGGAGACAAAAGCGTCCAGTCCGCCTGTCCAGCGTCGATCCACGGCCATCATTCATAAATGTTCCGCCTTTAGAGCGAAAAGCAGCCGGCTGTGATCAGATCATGGAGGATTTGGGTGAGTAGAGCAGCTGATCTTCGCTTCATGCTTTGGGATATGTTGAAGGGAATCTGTGGGAAGGGGCGGTCTGCCCAAACAGAGGAAATGTGGTCTCTGTTGATCCTGGCAGAGTGCAGTTAGATTTCACACACAGACATGTTAGGAGGCTTTAGAATAATCCATTGCAGAAGAAAGGGATGCTAAAAGAATCCATCAAGGATAATAGTACAATGTATATTTTAGTTTTTATTTAGTCGGGCTGAGTTAAGTTTGTACACCCACCTCTCTAGTTTGTCTCTACTAGCGTTGCACATCTCAGTCTCGGTCTCAAGTCTTTTTCAGCCTCTAACAGGGTTTCTTCCAGGATTGTCCTGAACTTATCTACATCCATCTGCCCATCAACTCTATGTAGCTTCTCTGCCGCTGCTTAAGGAAAGCATTCCCACACCATGATGCTGCAACCACTGTGTTTTACCCTGGGGATGATGTGTTCAAGGTGTGTCATAGTAAAAGGGGCTGAATACATATGTTTTCTATCAATTCAGGAAATTATACAGCATTTTTTGCCTTCTTTTTAGAAGTATTGCCTCAGATGCATATTATCGCCACTGCATAATGCATTTTTGGTGTCACCTGACCAGAGAACCTTCTCCCGCATATTTGTCTCCTACATGGCCTGTGAAAACCTGCAAATGGGAATTCTTATGGCTTTCTTCTTGCCTTCCTCCATAAAGGCCAGATTTGTGACGTGCAGATGACAGATTGAACAGAGCTCTGTGAGATGTTCAGATAAAATCTCATTAAAATATGTTTTAGTTTGGGGTTGAAACGGGACCACATGTGGAAAAGTCCAAGCAGCTTGAATACCTTTGCAGAGCTCTATATATGCTGAACAATTTATTGCAGAAATGCGGTTTACAGGTATGAAAGCCACACATAGACCCACAACACCTGAACCAATAAATTACTCCACATTTGCCCGACCGCCACTGGGTTTTTCATGCATGGCCTGCTAATTCGATAAAGTCTTTGTAAATTAGATTTGAAATGATCCACAACTGTCCTCTCCATCCATTATCACTGACAAGCTGCGGACGAAGAGAAAAAACATGCTCTTTTTAACAGAGATGCTTTGTCTAAAAATATAAAGGGATCTTTATTTTTTATTTATTAATGCTTTTCTTTCTTGAAAACAACATTCTTAGGGAGATAACGCTCCGTGTTTCAGAGTAGCTGTGTTAGAAAGGCCTTGAAATAGCCCAGAGCAACTCTTCCATCTCAGCAAGCCACATAGTTCGAGGAAAAAAAGGAGAAGGTTTTTGTCTCTGCCGCCCATTCGCCATTTGCTTTTTTCTTTTTTTATGAGAAGTCATCGGGCACTTTTGCTTCTCAAGCTGTAGAAAGGGGAATGGCAAGATGTAGCACATCTGGGCACATCTGGATCGGATTGCACGCACCGAGGTAGTGTTACTGGACTAGTGTTCCTCTCAGTTTACACAGTTTTTGTGTGGATCGGGCAAAACTTTCAGTGAGTGAGACCACTTGTTAGAGGGGCTCTTTGGCCAAGACAAACAAGTCAGCAGGCAGAGCTAAATATGGTCATAATTCCCATTAAGAGAACTTCAACTCCTTATATGTGCAGTCTGTATAAGTGTGTGTGTGTGTGTGTGTGTGTGTGTGTGTGTATGTGTGTGTGTGTTTGAAAGACTGCGAGACACAGCAGGCCATATAGTCTGTGCACGAGCTTCCAAACACATAGCCATACCACAAGTGTGAATCATCTGGGTGAGAAGGTGACCAGAGGGTTGATCCAAGGCATGTATACGATCATGTCCTTCATGTTTCATATCTGATTCACACAGTAAATTTCACAAGATTTCATGAGTGGTTCAAACGTTCGAGAGCTGAAAGAGAAACTGGGATCAGATGGACTCTGGGAAAACACAGTAACCGCTTTCAACAAATAAAAAAGGCAAGGGTAAGCTGGACGGACTCAAACATCAGAACAAAACACAGAAACATTTTCCATCCTATCTTACAATAAAAGTAATACGATATTAAAAAAAATGTAAAACAGAAGTAGAGAGAAGGGATGAACCATTTTTAATCAAATATGCAGCCCACCCCACACATATCTGCAGCCCTGGTAGAGATGTTTTGATAGCCCTATAATAAATGTATCTTTTATTGAGTAGCATGATCTCCCAGCGAAAAAGTTTGAAAAATCCAACCAATGTTTGAGTGCATTTAATTACTTTGGGATTACTTACTTTACAAAATGACTAAAATGACGAAATGACTAAAAGTATTTGTACACAATCTTCATTGCTGTAATGTTTTATTTTTCTATCTGTGGAGCCGGCTGTGACACATAGAGGTATAGTAAACAGTAGTTATCGTTACTAGAAACACTTGGCTTTGTTCTTGGGGTGCGACTGTGGCTCATTGGGTGGAATAGTCATCTTGCAATGTGAAAGCTGTCGGTTTGATTCTAGCTTCCACATGTCAGTGTTCCCCTAGGCATGGCACTTAACTCCAGGCGTGCTACCTATCTCTGCCTCAGGGTAAGAATGATATAAACAAGGTTTTAGTGTAAAGCGCTTTGAACGGTTGACCTAAATAGAAAAGCATTATAAATTTAGTCCATTTACCACTCTAACATATATGAATTACCTTCTGTAAGTATTGGTTTCAAAGCTTTATATCGTTAAAAACTTTGTGTGAATTTCCAATTTGTTTTAAAGATGTTCTTTTTTTTTACTCGTACTCGTTATTTTCCACTTTATCTGGGACCGGGTCGCGGAGATAGCAGATTCAGTAGAGACGCCCAAACCTCCCTCTACGCAGACACCTCCTCCAGCTCCTCCGGGGGGACCCCAAGGCATTCCCAGGCCAGTCAAAAGACATAGTCCCTCCAGCGTGTCCTGGAACGTCCCCTGGGCCTCCTCCCGGTGGGACGTGCCTATAACACCTCCCGGGGGAGGCGCCCAGGAGGCATCCGGTATAGATGGAGCCTCAACTGGCTCCTCTTGATGTGCAGGAGCAGTGGCTCAACTCTGAGCTCCTCACCCTATCTCTAAGGGTGTACCCAGCCACCCTGTGGAGGAAGTTCATTTCAGCCACTTGTATACGGGATCTCGTTCTTTTGGTCATGACCCAAAGTTCATGGCCATAGGTGAGGGTAGGAACGTAGACCGACCGGTAAATCGAGAACTTCACTTTTCGGCTCAGCTCTCTCTTCACCACAACGGACTGGCACAGCGTCCTCATTATTGTGGCAGCTGCACCGATCCGTCTGTCAATCTCCTGCTCTATTCTCCCCTCACTTGTGTACAAGTCCCTGAGATACCAGAACTCCTCCACGTGAGGCAGGAGCTCCCCTACAACCAGAAGAGAGCAAGTCACATTTTTCCAGTTCCATGGCCTCGGACTTGGAGGGGCTGATCCTCATCCCAGCCCCTTCGCACTCGGCTGCCAACTGCCCCAGTGCGTAGATCATGGCTTGAGGGGGCCAGCAGGACCACGTCATCTGCTAAAATCCGCTGGTCCCCAAACCAGACTAATGTTTTATTTTATTCTTTAAATTACCAGAACTGGAACATTACTGTGTCTTTATGTCTGTCTGATTCCATCATTTAAAACTGTTACTCAATACTTGAGTAGCTTTTTTACCAAATACCTTTTTACTCTGACTTGAGTAATTTTTTGAAGGGCTACTTTTTACTTCTACTTGAGTAAAAATATACTGAAGTAATCCTACCCTTGACTACAACGTCTGGCTGCTCGTCTTCTATAATATTTCACAAGTTTGGAACAAACAGAGAGAGGGATCTTTGATGAAACCTCCTTGCAAAATCTTTGTAAATCCTCCAGAGTCATCCATCTTCCTTTATGATCTCTTCTTTCAGATCATCTCACAGGTTGTCTGCAGGATTTAGCTGTCTGTGATGGTCCTGGAAGAAGGTTGATTTTATGTCTGTTGAATCAGTTGATTTGGTCAGATGTATTATATCATTATCCTGTCAAATGAAAAACCAAATGAAGACCCATATTTCGTTTTCTTGTAGAGGCAACTGGGTTTTTATTTTAAATCTGCTGGTATTTCAAACAGTTCATAACACCATGCTCTCTAACAAGGTTCCCAGAGAAACAGACCCACAGCATCACAGGTTCTCCACCATACTTAACAGAGCCCCTGTAGAGGTTTTCTACATTTTCATCTTTATTAAAACAGCCAGAGCGTTTGTTGCCAAAAAGCTTGACTTTAATCTCATTTGACCAAAGCACCACAGTCCCAGAAGCATTTTGCAAACTGCACACATTTATGTTTGTGATGGTAGGACAGGAAAGGTTGACATAATGGAGTCTAGTGGTTTTTACTGAGACTTGGTGACCCTGAGAGGCCACAAGTTGCTACAGATGTCTTTCCAACCCTTCTTCTCTCTGTGCATGTTGGCAAGATAAACATGCATCCTTGTTTGTCACAGTTCCAGTTGTCTTCTACTGCATAATCATCACTCTAACTGTAGATATGAGCAGGTTCAGGGGAGTGGCTGTTTTCTTGGAGTCGTTTCCTTACTTGTGGGAATCATTACACATCTGCTGCCTTGTTAAAATGTATATATTCTTGTCTTACCTATTTTGAAGAGCGGCTTTGAGAAATGGGAATCTGTGTCGGGTCATATTTATAGCCCCGAAAACAGAAAGTTATTAATTACTAATTAAAAACCCCAAATAAATATACTTGAAAGTTGGATTTCTCTAAATCTTTCTGTGAAACTTCCATTTTAAGTCTTTTAACATAATTTTACCAAGGGTGCCAGTGAGCACATTGACTACTGTGGATTGTCTGATTTACAAAGTTTATATTATTTTCATTTAATTAAAGCAGACTGGAAAGTGAGCCGAAGAATATTGAGAACATTCTGACTAAAATGATTATTATTAATAAAGTGATGCTATAATTGATCTTATACCATTTATACTTAAACTCATTGTAAGTTAACTTGATGTCACACTATCCTCTTATCTGCATTAAAAGGTTGGTGAATTTATACTGGGAACAGTCAAAGCTTTGCATCTGTGCTTTTGGAAGAAGTTTGAATTGTTTTGTTTTTATCAGAAGGATCAGTGACAACTCGCTTACTCTCAAATAAGCCCTCACATCTGTTTCCATGCTGTGATTTATAATCCTTGGCACCTCACAAAGCAGTAATGCAGGAAAAATTGCATGCCTCACATCAGCCAAAAATGCTGTTTGGTGAAGTTAAACCTAACTTTAGGGAATACGCTGCTTTATTGTCAGGGTACAGTGAGGAACATCTCAGAAAATTAAAATGTCGTGGAAAAGTTCAATATTATTTTTACTCATTTCAGAAAGTAAAGCTCATATACTTTCATCAAGGCAGCGTGGTATGGAGGAGATCAGCCTCCTCCAGACTCTGCTACTTTGATTTCCAAATTCAATTCAGTTTCAATTCAATTCAGTTTTATTTATATAGCACCAATTCACCACACATGTTGTCTCAAGGCTCTTCACAAAAGTCAGGTTCATACATTCCAATTAATCCTAACCACTGAACAGTGCAGTCAGATTCAGTTATTTATTCAAATTGGATAAAAAGTTTTTCTGTCTAAGGAAACCCAGCAGATTGCATCCAGTCAGTGACTTGCAGCATTCACTCCTCCTGGATGAGCATGTAGAGACAGTGGACAGTCACTGGTGTTGACTTTGCAGCAATCCCTCATACTGAGCATGCATGTAGCGACAGTGGAGAGGAAAAACTCCCTTTTAACAGGAAGAAACCTCCAGCAGAACCAGGCTCAGTGTGAGCGGCCATCTGCCACGACCGACTGGAGGTTTGAGAGAACAGAGCAGAGACAGAAAGAGAACAAAGAAGCACTCATCTAGGAGTACTTTATATGGGAAGGAAAAGTAAATGTTAATGGATGTAGCTCCTTTAGTCGTTTCACCTAGAAAGAAAGAACAGATAAACTCTGAGCCAGTTTTCAAGGTTAGAGTCTGAAAGAGAGCACATACAGTTAGTTACAGTAGAAGCTCAGTCAATCGCCATGTCTAGGAGAGAGAAAGGGTTAAACACCAAAAGACAGGGCCATGTGGATCATCGGTAGAGGGTGAGTATTAAGTTGTTGCCAGCAGAAGCTCAGACGATGCCCCTCTCCAGAAAGGTGTCACAGGTAGACACAGAATCAGGCCAGGTGTAGCTTCTAGGAAGAGAAAAGAGAGAACAAGGTTAAAAGCTGAAATAACAGCAAATAATGCAAAATTGGAGAGTAGTGTGAGAATGTAGCGAAGAGGGTGAAAGTGGTCATTATGACCTCCAGCAGCCTAAGCCTATAGCAGCATAACTACAGAGATAGCTCAGGATAACCTAAGCCACTCTAACTATAAGCTTTATCAAAAAGGAAAGTTCTAAGCCTAGCCTTAAAAGTAGACAGTTTGTCCATGTAGAGCCCACTGATGGTCATTGTTCTACTAAAAACCACAAGGATTGGGATACCTCTCTCTGTCAGATTGACCATAACCATTGGAAAAGAGAGGGGGTCATACAGGTAGCAGAAATGGAGGGTGTGTTCGCATCTGCAAATGAAATGCAAACATTACTTTCATCTGAAAACAGGACTTTGGACCACTGAGAAACTGCAGTTATTTTTGTCCTTAGCCAGGTAAGATGCTTCTGACAACTCTGGTTCAGGAGTGGCTTGACACGAAGAATGCAACCTTTGTGTGTAGGATGTGGAGGATGCGTCTCTAGTCCTTGTGAATTTCTTCCAAATTCATGAATAGAGTTGAACTGACAATCCTCTCAAGGCTGTGGTTATCCATGTTGGTGCACCTTTGTCTACTGCACATTTTACTTCCACTCAACTTTCTATGAATACAGTATTTTACTTTTTACAATATTCTGATTTTCTGAGACTGAATATTAGTAAATCAGTCTTTAATCATCAGACCTTCGGCCGCATGTTTTGGACACTCGGGTGAAGAGAGGTGCTGAGCTGTCCACTGATCACCACCTGGTGGTGAGTTGGATCCGCTGGGGGAGGAGAAAGCTGGACAGACTTGGCAGGCCCAAGCGCATAGTGAGAGTTTGCTGGGAACGTCTGGCGGAGCCCTCGGCCAGGGATGTATTCAACTCTCACCTCCGGGAGAGCTTTGACCAGATCCCGGGGGATGTTGGAGACATAGAGTCCGAGTGGACCATGTTCTCCGCATCTATTGTCGATGCTGCTGCCCGTAGCTGCGGCCGTAAGGTCTGCGGTGCCTGTCGCGGCGGCAATCCCTGAACCCGGTGGTGGACACCGGCAGTAAGGGATGCTGTTAAGCTGAAGAAGGAGTCCTATCGGCTGTGGTTGGCTTGTGGCACTCCTGAGGCGGCTGACCGGTACCGTGAGGCCAAGCGTGCCGCAGCCCGGGCTGTGGCAGAGGCAAAAACTCGGACCTGGGAGGAGTTCGGTGAGGCCATGGAGAAGGACTACCGGTTGGCCCCGAAGCGATTCTGGCAAACCGTCCGGCGCCTCAGGAGGGGGAAGCAGTGCTTCGCCAACACTGTTTACAGTGGGGGTGGTGAGCTGCTGACCTCAACTGGGGACATTATCGGCCGGTGGAAGGAATGCTTCGAGGATCTCCTCAATCCTGCCATCTCGCATTCCCTGGTGGAAACAGAGCCTGGGGACTCGGGGTTGGACTCTTTCATCACCCAGGCTGAAGTCACCGAGGTGGTTAAAAAGCTCCGCGGTGGCAAGGCTTCGGTGTTGGATGAGATCCGCCCTGAGTACCTCAAGTCTTTGGATGTTGTGTGGCTGTCATGGTTGACACGCCTCTTCAACATTGCGTGGCGGACGGGGACAGTGCCTTTGGATTGGCAGACTGGGATGGTGGTCCCCCTACATAAGAAGGGGGACCGGAGGGTGTGTTCCAACTACAGGTGGATCACACTCCTCAGCCTCCCTGGTAAGGCCTACGCCAGGGTATTGGAGAGGAGAGTCCGGCCGATAGTCGAACCCCGGCTTCAGGAGGAGCAGTGTGGTTTTCGTCTCGACCGTGGAACACTGGACCAGCTCTATACCCTCTACAGGGTACTCAAGGGTTCATGGTAGTTTGCCCAACCGGTCCACATGTGTTTTGTGGACCTGGAGAAAGTATTTGACTGTGTCCCTCATGATGCCCTGTGGGGGGTGCTCCAGGAGTATGGAATCGGGGGGCCTTTATTAGGGGCCATCCGATCTCTGTACAAGCGGAGCAGGACTTGATGACTTGTATGTAAGTGAGAAATTAGAAAAGTGCGATGGAAGTTTGAACTGAATGCTTACAGACTCTGGAGCTTCTTATCTATGCTGCTCACAGTTTTAACAGATGGTCTGCATTACAAATTAAAAACCTGAATTATGTATAAACTGGACTTAATTAGACCCTAAAATCTGTGGCTGTTGGAACTGATTTGTCTATGTTTTAGTGGTGCAAATCTATGTTTTTATGTTTCATTCCCTTAATACCAAAGATAGTTATTTTAAATGTAGTAATCTAATCTCTTATACTGTAAGCCTTAAGGTCTAATATAGTATGTGACCTGAATTACTACACTGTCCAATTAATAAGCGAGTAAAAAATACAACACTTATTTACCTGTTTAGAGTGCGAAACCTTCATGTTTTTAATAAGAAGTTTATGAACATTTACTTCCACTGCCTGTTCTGCAGCTGGAGGTTGTACATAATCTTGGAGCTCATTCCTCAAAGAACAGCCTCACCTTGCTGCAGTTAACATGTCATTGGACCAGGGTCAGCACTTTCATTTATTTCATTATTTTTCCCAAACAGCCTTGTTTCTTTAGTCGTTTTTTCACAGAATTATTTGCAGACTGATGCTGCCTACAGCAACAGCCTTCACATTTATTGGCAACCCGGGTGGTTAAGATGCATAAAAGTATTAATATACAGTAAATTGCTTTACTGCATTACGATATTCTCACCGCTTATTTTAAATCACACATTTAATCCATTAATTAAGTAATTAAGTGGAAATAAATTAAGACATAGCGTGGAAATTATTAGCATATCTAAGAACTGCTGGTAAAATAATTAAAACTGAAGCATTTTTAAATGTTAGGCTTTAATTTTTATTGTTGGTTTACAATGCCTTGAAACATATGAACATGATGCAACACAGAGGCTAATTTCTCTTATCGACTCTTCAAAATGGGGAAGACAGTAGGCAATGCCAGTCAAGAAGATCAGATTGATCTCTGCGTCTTGGAGTAACCAAGCCGAACAACAATTTATTTTAAGGTTTATGTTACTGATCAACAATAACCAAACAATGGTGGTGGGTGCTGTAGTCATTTAAAGACTGATTTAAAGTTTTTTTCTGTTTATAATAGTGTGCCATCTTGATTTAGGGACAAAAAATTTCCCAAAGCAAAACACAGCCACTGTGTTTTAGTGTTGGCAAAAGGCTCACATATTGGAACTCACAGTTTCTTTTCTTTGATGCTTGATGCTTCTGGTTTTAAACAGCAACCCCAAACTTTTTTTCATGTGTTTTACAAGCACCAAACAGCCTGCATTGCTTACTTTGGAGAGCGGAGGCTCCTTCCATCTAACCCTGCCATAAACTATTCTGTTGTTGACATTAGTCTTTTAAATGAGATTTTCAGGCCTTTTCAGATTAAACCCAGAGAAAGTTGTTAGTTTCTGCCCAGCTTCCACTCCTGTCAGCGTGTGAGTGAGAGCGTGGGGGGTGGCTGGCTGGTGGAGTCAGTTTGGATATCAGCAGCCAAGCTCTCTTCCTCCTCTGCATCCTCTGCACTCTGGCATGTCTCAGATATGATTGTCTGTCCCAATAACCTCAGCGTGAAGACGGATTCCCCCCCTGAGTTATGGCAGCCCCGACAGTCCTGTCCTGTGGCTGATTTATCTCTGACGATGCTCGTTGTTCTCTGACTTTCTGCTGCTGTATTGGTCTGGTCACGCTGGCTATCTATCTCTCCTCAGGAGTGTCTGAGCCGCCTAACTACCCTCTCAGTCCTCGTATTGTTGTGTTTGGTACGTAACTGTCTGTGCATGTTCGTGTTGCATCTTTGCTCTCAGTCATGTATTTGCATATCCTTTATTTAGATTTGTTATGTTGCATGTCTTTTCTTCACTTATCTTTACACAATCAAAGAGTATCCTAGCTCTAGAATAATGATATTAGACAGTACACTGTTTAACTTACACAATAAACTGAACTAAACTGTGCTGAAATCCAACAAAACCTCCAACAAATGGATGCTCTCTTCCTTCCAGATGCCCTTCTTGCAGACTTGGAGAACACCAGCTCTCCTCTTCCTCGGTGTCCCGTCTTGCTCACCTCTGACCCTCCTCAGAATCCCGATGCCAACTCTCATGACCCAGCCCAGGCTCGACCGCCGCCGCCTGCCTACACGCCACAGCAGGTAGGCACTCATGCCATGTTATTGTGTTGCTCAGGAAAAAGTAATTTCCTCACCCTTACTGATCATCTGTTTTATCTCTCAGACTGTTTCTGCTGCGATGAAATCTTCAACCAACTCTAACCCAGACAAATTATACAGGTCAGTCCTGTGTGCTTTATCCCAATACTGTAAAGCTCGCACAGAATGTTGCATGGCATATAACATTTCTGCAAACCTAGTGAGGGTTACTAACTGTAAAAGTTTCTTAATATTTTCCTTATGAGTTTGTCTGGGCCTTGAACCAGATAACCCCGTGACTCATTTCCAAAAGAGCAGAGCTCAGCAGTGACCAAGATGAATCCAGGCCCTTTTTGTGAAAGGATGTTTCATAATTAGCTCAACACTGAACTCTGCATGTCTCTTCTGCTTCGCAGCACCGTGTGTAAACCGCGTTCTCCTCGCTCAGCAGATCCTCCGCCTGCCTTCTCTTCCTCCTCACTTCTGGGTGGAGGTCTGAATGAGCTGGATCATCTACTACAGGAGCTCAACGCCACCCAGTTTAACATCACAGGTCTGTGAGTGCATTCGTCTAGGTTTATCTCATGTTTTAGGTGTTTAGGTATACTTAGGTTTGAACGTGTTGTTTTGTCTGCAGATGAGATCCTGGCCCAGTTTCCTTCTTCTAAGAAAGATGAGAGTGACAAGATCAAGGATAAGGCCTCAACCTCTTCCTCCAGGTATAAATCCAAGCTCATTTAATTAATCTATATTAAATGCTTTGCATTTATTTTGAAATTTGCACCTTGCGAACTACATGAGCATCACTCACAGCCCCTCAACAGTTTTTAAATTTATCAACGTAGCTAAATGTTTAATTAGTAATCCATGACTTTCTGTTTCCGTGCGGTACAAATATGATGTGATACAAGGGCCCATTTCTCTCAGACACTCTTGAGAATGGGAAAGACAGGAGAACATGCCATTCATGTTTGGCAGATGTTTGATGATCTTATTATGTATGCTTAAAGTACTCACCTAAACTCGCCTATGTCTACATTCAGAACAATTTTTTAAGACATGGAAGGTGCTAGAGAACATCCAGCCATGTACAGCACAGACAATCATACCCTTCTAAGGGCAGAGAGACCAAACCCTAACTTGGTCCAACAGTTTATGGAGTGTAGGAGAAAGGCAGAGTACCCGGAGAAAACCCACGCATGCATGCGGAGAACATGCAAACTCCATGCAGAAAAGACCCCAGGCTGGGATTTAAACCCAGGATCTTCTTGCTGTAAGGCAACCTTGCAATGAACTGCGCCACCGTGCAGCCCTGTGCTAGAGTACACAAACGTTTACTTTGGATCACAGTTCTGATTACAGCTCACAAGCAACCAAACGGCTAACATGATGCACGGTCCTGCTTCAGAGTCATCTCTAACTACTATTTGATCTTTGGAGTTCACCAGATACCCGCCATAGTACCCATTAGTTGTATGTAGAGAGAATCCACAGTCATCATATGCTACATCTTGCATGCAAGTGCTTTGGCTTGTAGATTACCTCAAGAAGATCCAGTTTCAAGAAGAATTCTGGTTTTTAGGTCCGATTTAACTTTGATGATTTGTCTTTTGTGCTCTAGTTCTTCCAAACCTTCAGCAACATCAGCCACCATGGAGCTGGACAAACTGATGGCTTCACTGTCTGACTTCAGAGTCCAGACTACAGTAAGTTATAGACATCAGTATACACGATTAAAATAATAATTTGCTGAAGCTCGTTATGACTGTTAAGTCCACATTTAGAATATACCTTTTCCATTGTTGCTCGTTTAGTTTCAAGGGGCTAATCCATGTCAGTATTAATGATGGCAGGGAGGAAGTTGTTAAGACCATCAGAGAAAAGAGGAGATGATTAAAGTCATCCTGGTATAAATCAGTCCACATACAGTGCCCCCTTGTGGATTTCTCCTGTTTTTGCTTTTTTCACACATGTTTCAGATCATCACACAACTTTTTATATTAGACAAAAATAACCCGGGTGAATATAAAAAAGCAGTTTTCAAATGATGATTTCATTTATTAAAGGAAAAATCTATTCAAACCAACCTGGACCTATTTGAAGTTATTGACCCTATTGTTAAATAATGAATTAACTGTTAGGGTTAGGTCCTCACAATTCCCCAAAAAAACATTCTGATGATTCCCCAAGACTTTTGGGACAATATTTCCTGGGCTGAAGAGACAGAAGTGGAACATTTGGAAGGTGATTGTCTCGTTTACATCATGCGTAAAAATGACCTTGAATATTTTAAGAAGGAGGTCACACCAAAAGCCAAACGTGGTGTTTGTAGTGTGATAGTGTGATGGTGCAGGGCTGCTTTCCTGCTTCAGGACCTGGATGACTTGCTGACATTTCTGGAGCTGTGAATTCTGCTCCTTAGCCGAAAATCCTAAAGACGACTGTCTGGCCATCAGGGTTTGACCTTAAGCTCCAGTGGACTTATGGTTTTGGGGTGGCCTAGTCAAAGTCTGGAGGCTGTGGTATGACCTCAGACCATTTAGGCCATTAATGCGCAAAATCCTCCAATAAGGCTGAGTTACAACAATTTTGCAAATAAAAGTGGGCCAAAAACCCCACACTAACATTAAACACTCATTGTTAGTTACTGCAAACACTGGGTGGCATAGGCAGTTAATTAGGGGGTAATTACATTTTCACACAGGTTCAGGTTGTTTTGACATGAAGGTGTGACAAAAAAAGCTGAAACAGAGTTAAATAATAAATATATAGCTGGTAGATGTTCCTTTTATTTTGTTTTAGATGAAATAACTTATCTTTGAGGAGGAGAAGAAGAAAGAAAGTTTATTTTCCTCTGTTGAGTTCAGCTGTGGGATATAAACAAAGCGCAGATGTTTATAGGGAGAGTTTTAACCCACTCAAGCTTTTTTTCTGACGTCCGTGGTCTCTAGAGGATGATGGTTAATGACTTTTGGGATTTGTTTAGAGGATCTTTTGCAATCTGAGGTCAGATTGCAGCTGCACAGACCAGGCTTTTAATGACAGATGTGCTGTCTAAGCTTTTTTACTGCTCTTTGTCTTCCAGCCAGCTGCACCTGTCAGCCCAGTGGTCACTGTACAGCAGCAGCCTGCCACCCCGCCGCAGCAGCCCGCAGCTCCACCTCAGCCCTCATCTGAAGGCTCATTGGACAGCATGCTAGGACTCCTCCAATCAGACCTGAGCCGACAAGGTGTTCAGACATCCTCCAAAGGAAACTGTTCAGCCTGTCAAAAACCAGTTGTAGGACAGGTGAACACCTTCATCTTCATTTCTGCTGCCTCCTACACCATGTGGTCATGTGAACCACCAGATTAACAGCAGTGACTCCAACTGTCTTTGTGTAACAGGTGGTGACGGCTCTGGGGAAGGTGTGGCACCCGGAGCACTTTGTGTGCACAAAGTGTGAGACTGAGCTGGGCAGTCGCAACTTCTTTGAGAAGGACGGCCAGCCGTACTGCGAGTCGGACTACTTCACGCTCTTCTCCCCCCACTGCGCTCACTGCAGCAAACCCATACTGAACGTGAGCCACATTTCAACATCAAAGCCCAAACCTACAACAACTGATTATTACTGTTACCTTCACTTCTGGTCGTTTGTGTGTTTAGAAAATGGTGACTGCTCTGGACAAGAACTGGCACCCGGAGTGTTTCTGTTGCGTCAAGTGCAGCCACTCATTTGGGGATGAAGGTAGTGTGAGAATCAGTCTAAATAAATGCTTTACTTCTTTATAGGTTTGGAATATTCATCTGTTAGGTCATGGAACCACCTAAATGAGATGCCTTTCCCCCAGTTTTCCAGAGTTTCCATTGAATAAAAAAAACAAAAAAACACCTTACTTCTGTAAAATCCACAGTGTGCTAAGAATTAAAAAAAAAATGTTACAAATCTTTTTTATGTTATCAAAATAGGCACATTTCAAACTCTGTGGCATACAGGAATCAAAAATAGAGCACCCACCACAATTACTGGCATCCTGTTAAAGATGTGTTGAAAACCCTTAAAAAATGGATGCTTTGGGGGCGTCTAGTGGTGTAGTGGTAAAATGCTTCAGTTGGTTTTCTTTGTTTGAGAAGGAATAATGGGGATTTGTTAAAAACAATTATTTCTTAATGTGGGATTTAATTTCCCCATTGAATAAATGTGGATAAATCCTACTATAACAAAAAAGTTTATTGATTTTAAGTTTTTTAATGGATATACAGGCTCTAATACTACTGAAGGGTGCAGTATACTTTTGCTTTATTAAGGATGAAATCAGCAAATTAGACTGGATTTTCTCACTGTACAAGCTGATTTAAAAAAGGACATAATGTCTTTATCAGCTGCATTGAACAATATATTTAAATCCTGCTGCATCTGTTCCGGAGCTGTTTTAAAGCTATGGTTTTCTCCTACAGGTTTTCATGACCGTGATGGCCAGCAGTACTGTCAGCAGTGCTTCCTGACCCTGTTTGCCTCCCACTGTCATGGCTGCAGCCAGCCTATTCTGGAAAACTACATCTCAGCTCTGAACTCTCTCTGGCATCCACAGTGCTTCGTATGTCGGGTGAGTTTTTGCCATTTAATCAGTAAATCAGTAATGGGCCCCCAGATGATAAATAGAAAATCTGAGCCACCTACAAGTATTTAGATTGGACCAGTCCAGTTTCTTTCCTTATTTATTCATAATTTATTATAATTATATTGATTTGTCTCATGATTTGTTGATTGATTTTCAAAGAACTGGGCTGAAGTTTGCACTAAAAACCCACAAAACACCTCAGAATCATTGAAGAGTACCAGTGTTTCTAGCTCAATCCAAGTGCTTGAGCTGTTTTTAACTTTTTGGAGTCGGTGGCCCAGCCAGACTTCTAACTTGAGTCAAGTAGAGAAGCTGTGGAGGGAGCTAAAGATTAGGGTGCTGGCAGAGAGGCCTTCCAACCTCAAAGACCCAGAGCTCATCACCACACATTAAATGGTCAGAACACCAGTGGAAACATGCTAAAAACTGCTCAGCAATTATGTCATGGGTTTGATTGCTTTAATAACAGTATTTTCCATTATTTATTGAGAGAAGAATAGATAATTTTTAACATTTTTAGTAAAATAAAACGGATACACCTGATGGTCAACCATCAAAAACAGTGGACAGTGTGAATTAGAGGCAAAGAAGAGAGCAGGCAGGGTGGAGTGGATGGAGTGATGTTTGACAGAAGGATAGCTCCAAGATTGAGAGGGAAAAGTCAAAAGTATGATCTGCTGTGATATGTGGGAGGCTGTGCTGAAGGTACAGATACTGAGATGTTTATTGGAAGCGACCACTATGGACAGGATTAAAAATGAGGAAATCAGGGGACCAGCTAAAGTATGGCGGTTTGGAGATAAAGTTGGCTAGACAAGGTTGAGATGATTTGGATTTGTTCTGAGAAGAAATAGTGGATACTTCGGAAAAAAGATGTTGAAGATGGAGCTGTTGGGTAGGAGGGAAGAAGAAGACCGCAGAGAGGATTCATGGACATAGTGAAGGAGGACATGGAGATGGTTGGTGTGACAGTTGAAGAGGCTAAGGATATGGTGAGATGGAGGCAGGTGATGTGCTGTGGTGACCCCAGAGGGGAGAAGCCGAAAGAAATTGTTTCTTGACAAACTCTGACAACAGAAAATAATGCCTGAAGGAGAAACCCATCAGGTTTTACGCATGCGCTGGGTTTTATAAAAATGCTCCTTCATGAGATCTGTCCTGAGAATAACATAGAAACACATGGTTACTGCTGAGTTTTGGAGATGTTGTAACTTCCTCTGCTTTTAATAACTTTTAATAACTAGAATAATTGACCCTGAATATTCCACAACGAAAGAGAACTTGTTTCTCTAAAAGAATTAATTTCTTTTTCTACCGTGAACTAACTTCTTGGTTGAAAGAGAATAATGGACATCTAAATCTGGTCTGAATAATTTGTGGATTTTTAGGTCAGAACTGAAAACTCTCAGTAAAATGGTTTGATGTTTCCTGCTTGTTGTGCCGCATCTGAATCCTCGTCTCTGTTCTCCTCGCTTCCAGGAGTGCTACAGCCCCTTCATCAACGGCAGCTTCTTCGAGCACGAAGGCAAGCCGCTATGCGAGGCCCACTACCACCAGTCCCGCGGCAGCATGTGTCAGGCCTGCCAGCAGCCTATCCTGGGCCGCTGCGTCACTGCCATGGGGGCCAAGTTCCACCCCCACCATCTGGTGTGCCACTTCTGCCTGAAGCCGCTGAGCAAAGGCTGCTTCAAGGAGCAGGAGAGCAAACCCTACTGCCACCCCTGCTTCATCAAGCTCTTTGGTTAAAGACACGGCTCCACAGCTCGGCTCTCATCCTCTGAATCCCAGAATACAAAAAGCCACGTGATGCTTCTATTGCAGTATATCTTGCTTATTCAGTATGGGAGTAAGGATGGAGCAAGGCTCTTTGAGGAATCACCCAACACAGCACATATTTGTTTATTAAAATGCAGCTGTTTTGTCAAAGGAAGTAAAGAAACAGATTAGAAATGTATTGTTTCAGCTCAAGAGATTTAATGTTATGAAAGTAAACTTCTTATAATATATTAGCTTTTTATTGCAACAAGTACACATTTCACTGCATTTGCATTTATATGTTGTTTGCTGAAGTATGTTAATGTAAACTACCTTATGTTTAAAGTCAGGTATCATTCACTTACAATTACTTTGGCAGAATGCCAAAAATAAAAATAATGTTTTTATGATGTTTCGTGTTTTTGTTATTGTTGAGTGTAAATCTAGAATGAAGAACCCAGAAAATGGATCAACAATCTTAACAACTCAAAAAAGGCATTTTTACACTTGCTGCTAGTAAATAAAATACACTGCTCAAATATAAAGGGAACACTCAAATAACACATCCTAGATCTGAATGAATGAAATATTCTCATTGAATACTTTGTTTTGTACAAAGTTGAATGTGCTGACAACAAAATCACACAAAAATCATCAATGGAAATCAAATTTATTAACCAATGGAGGCCTGGATTTGGAGTCACACACAAAATGAAAGTGGAAAAACACACTAGAGGCTGATCCAACTTTGATGTAATGTCCTTAAAACAAGTCAAAATGAGGCTCAGTATTGTGTGTGACCTCCACGTTCCTGTATGACCTCCCTACAACGCCTGGACATGCTCCTGATGAGATGGTGGATGGTCTCCTGAGGGATCTCTTCCCAGACCTGGACTAAAGCATCCACCAACTCCTGGACAGTCTGTGGTGCAACGTGACGTTGGTGGATGGAGCGAGACATGATGTCCCAGATGTGCTCAATCGGATTCAGGTCTGGGGAACGGGCGGGCCAGTCCATAGCTTCAATGTCTTCATCTTACAGGAACTGCTGACACACTCCATCCACATGAGGTCTAGCATTGTCCTGCATTAGGAGTTACCCAGGACCAACCGGACCAGCATTTGGTCTCACAAGGGGTCTGAGGATCTCATCTCGGTACCTCATGGCAGTCAGGCTACATCTGGCGAGCACATGGAGGGCCGTGCAGCCCTCCAAAGAAATGCCACCCCACACCGTTACTGACCCACTGCCAAACCGGTCATGCTGAAGAATGTTGCAGGGAGCAGATCGCTCTTGTTGGAAAATATTCATGCTATGCTTATAGGATTGTTATGGCTATGCTTAAGTATGTTTAATAATGTGTGAAATAAAATGTATTGTGTAACTTAGAGGCCTCCAAACAGGCTTATATTTGTGTGTGTTGGACTTAGATATCATCTGCCCAGTAACTGAAGATATTTTTGGATGTGTCTCTGTAAATCTTCTGCCTAACGACAAGAACATATTTCTGTATGTAACACTTACTTTTGCCCAGTGACAACAAGATATTTTTATATTTCTACATATGTAAATAAAGGTCCAAAGTAGAAAACCTGGAAGTGTCGAAAAGTCAGCTGAATGGGTGTCAGACAGCTCCAGATATGAAATCAGACAGTCGATTAAAATGTATGTTTTTTCATGTACAAGTATACGCCTGGCTTTTGAATAAAGACTGCTGTTCTTGGGGAAGTAATCAGAAGTTTCGGAAGTTTCAGAAGGATTCGGACGATCTTCTCCCTGTACAGGCATCTAAAGACTGCAGTCTCCGTGTTTCTTTTATTACTTTGTTTTTTATTAGTAACAGTATAGGAGGTCTTAGCTTTACCAAACAAACGAGCATGCAGGAGTTTAGGATTAACTCCAACACTCTCCACGGTGTCTCCAGACTCTGTCACGTCTGTCACATGTGCTCAGTGTGAACCTGCTTTCATCTGTGAAGAGCACAGTTTGCCAGTGATGAATTTGCCATGGTGTTCTCTGGCAAATGCCAAGCATCCTGCACGGTGTTGGGCTGTGAGCACAACCCCCATTTGTGGACGTCGGGCCCTCATACCATCCTCATGGAGTCGGTTTCTAACCGTTTGTGCAGACACATGCACATTTGTGGTCTGCTGGAGGTCATTTTGCAGGGCTCTGGCAGTGCTCCTCCTGTTCCTCCTTGAACAAAGGTGGAGGTAGCGGTCCTGCTGCTGGGTTGTTGCCCTCCTACGGCCTCCTCCACGTCTCCTGGTGTACTGGCCTGTCTCCTGGTAGCGCCTCCAGGCTCTGGACACTACGCTGACAGACACAGCAAACCTTCTTGCCACAGCTCGCATTGATGTGCCATCCTGGATGAGCTGCACTACCTGAGCCACTTGTGTGGGTTGTAGAGTCCATCTCATGTTACCACGAGTGTGAAAGAACCACCAACGTTCAATAGTGACCAAAACATCAACCAGAAAGCATCGGTACTGAGAAGTGGTCTGTGGTCTCCACCTGCAGAACCACTCCTTTATTGAGTGTGTCTTGATAATCACCAAAGATTTCCCCCTGTTGTCTATTCTATTTGCACAACAGATGTGAAATTGATTGTCATTCAGTGTTGCTTCCTAAGTGGACATTTTGATTTCACAGAAGTTTGATTTACTTGGAGTTATATTGTGTTGCTTAAGTGTTCCCTTTATTTTTTTGAGCAGTGTATATCTAGAGCTGCAAAACCTTCTAGAGCCTTAGGAAAAAAGCAAGCTTTTATAGGTAAATAAAAAAAAACACAGTTTTATATTTAAGCTTAGGGTTTAGAACAAAAAAAGAAGACAATGCAAACGTTTTTTTTTTTATATTTATAGAAAATTAAGTCAAATAGTTTGCAGATGAAAAGAAATCACTGAAAAAAAGGATTGCTTTTATCAGGGGTGTTCAAAGTGTGGTCCGGGTGCCATTTGTGGCCGCTGGACTGATTTTGTGTGGCCCCCGACTGTAATTCAAGAATGATACAAGTTTGGTTCCCATCACCGGTGCTTAAAACCTGAAGGACAGACAACGAAAAGCAACATCCTTTGAAGACTGCAGAAGAAATGGCGACAAAACCAGCAGTCAATGTCTGCAACTGAAGCAAATGGGATTAATGAACAGGAAAGCCAGACATAAACCATGATTAGCACCCAAACAGAAGAAAACACGGTTCCAGTATGGTGAAGACAGCTGTCACAAACTGTGGCTGGTTAGATGATAGTGGTATCTAGTGATGAAATCTACACTCACCAAGGATCCTTTATTTGAAGACTTTCATACGAAATATATAAAGATGAATGCCTTACTTTTTTCAAAGCAAACCAAATTCTTTAAAATGTCTTATTTAAATATTTATAGTAAACAAGTTGAATTCAGGAAGTTGGTGCAAACTTTCTACACTGTGCAGAAAATGTTGGTGTTGACCACTAGGGGTCACTGTTTGCACACTTTTTGCAGCCCGGGATAAATAGCCCGTAACTATTTTGTTGAATTTGTAAAGTTTAGAACAGAAAGTTGCAAAAAAACAAAAAAAAAAAACAAACAAACAACAAAATTTAGAGCGAAATGGAGCACAGTGCCAGCAGTATGGGTGAGGTGACAGCTGCGTGATGACGTCCACGCTTCTGCGTCTCACAGGTGTGTTCATTTAGACGTTAATGAGCGTCTCCTGGTGTCCGAGCAGAAAAAAGCAGGTAATGTTGGATAGGAAGGCGCTGTGAACGTCGAATTCAAGTGTTAAAAAATGTCCGCAAACACGATGAGTGATTCAGAACAACAAGTAAGTCGGCATCATTTCTCTGTGTTTTAAATGTGTCAACAGTGTTGGATCAAACCTGGTCCTCAGACTTCGAGAACTTCCTCTTTGCTGCATCCTGAGGTTACTTTTCCCCCCTTCAGGAATCAGACAAAGTGAGTGAAGCTCAGTGGCCTGAGAATGGAGATGCGTGGAGTGACGCGGAGAATGAGGCAGGGATGGACTGTGAGCTGCTGCAGGCCATGGCTGAGGAGGACGAGGAGATAAACGTCTACAATGAGGAAACATTTGGGATGGGTGAGTCCATGACACCATTTAACTTGAAGAGCAGAGCAGCAGCTGCTCTGCTGTGGTCTTCTGAAGTAATTCACATACTCCTGCAGGTTCATGTTCTCAAACGATGAAGAGGAGCTGTTCAACCACTAAAAGGAAATAAAGTTTGATTTATATTTTATCTTCTAGCTTTAAAAGGATGCACTGAATGTATGTGAAAAGCTGAGAATATATCTACATGTGGCTAGTTTAGACTCCTTTAGTGCTGGTTTTGACCTCAACACACCAATGGTTTGGATTTTGATTAACCTTTTCTCGGTATTTCAGCTTTATTTGCTCCATTTTGTAACTTATTTGGGATATTTTGACTTTAATTGCTATATCCTGATTAAAAATTTGGAGATCCTGGTCAAATCTTTAACCTTTGTCATAAGTGACAAACATATTGTAATTGTGTCTGTAAACTTTTACTGTTAATGTCAGCAGGAATGGAAGATAAACTCCAGTCTGTGGATGTTCCTAAACTCATTTTCCAAAGATCCTACTATAAATTGGTTACAAGCTTTTTGCTACTGATGATGATGATAATGCAACCTATCAACAATTATCGCTTTGAAATTTCTATTTGATTAAGTTATGGTTGAACAAATCTGAGATTTATTGCCAATTGTCTGAAATGCCAGTTTTGCCAAGTGTAAAAGGAGAAAAAAACGTAATAAAAACACATTTTCATCTTATATCTGCAAACTGGCATACTTACAGTACATAAATCTATTTTAAGAGGAAAACAATGAAACTTTAACTTTAGAAGAGATATTAACACAAGAGAATAAGGGAAAAATAAGTATGGAAATAAATTTGCATCAGTTGGAGTCATTGGAGCAGAAACAAATGCAGAGATGACAGAGCTTGCTCCATATAGTTTAAAAGGTACATCATAGACCTGAAGAATGCAAAAAATAATGTCCCCAAAATGCACAACCTGGCCAGATTTTATGAAATCTGCTCACTGCTAAAAGTATGCAGGAAGGATTTAAAAACCCAAATATTAAAACTGCAAATACTTGATGTTAAAACCTATTTTTCTGTCTTTAACCATCTCAGCAGGCCATCTGAGGAAAGACTACGGCCTTAAAAAGGTGCCTTGATCACAAATAATAAATACAGCTATTCTCTGCCTCTACAGTCACCTGAAACTCGTGACCATTTTTATCAAACTGAGTAGGAGCAGCAGCAGAAAGGAAGTGTTTTGGTTAAAATGAACATTTTGATTTGAATGGCATCTTCATCAGAACTGCTTTCCTACTGGCTTGTGGAGGTGCAGGTGCAACAATAATGAGGTGTTTGAATTTTCTCCCTCTCAGAAGCACCACAGTCTTCACCTGTGTGGTCAGTTCCACCCTGTGGTGTGGAAATGTGACTTTTTATTCCTGTGGACATGCATCCAGAACACACAGTGATGGAAACATATCGTTGGCAAAAAAAAAAAAAAAAAAAGGCTTAAATGCTGTTTAAACAACATTTTGTTCTTTTAAAAACTTCGAGCTGAAAAAAAAAAAAAAAAAATTTTGTGTGTAATCTAGATCTTGATCCACATGGGACGGTAAACTCCTTGGATAATGGTGGTGTTTCATTTGAAGAGCCACTGCCTCCGACACCACCGCCGGCCCCGGACCCCAAATCCTCGTCCCCCCGCGTTGCCCCCTCGACCTCTCCCAGGCAGAAACCACAGTATCCACCCCGGGCCGCACCGTGGCAGCGAGGCAGAGGACCAAGGTGGAGGGGAGGACTGGGTAGGGGGCAGATGTTTGAAGACCCAGCTGTGATGAGGATAGTGGAGGGGCGACCAAGCCTCATGGTGAAGATTGCGGGTCTGAATTCAGTTTAGATGGTTGGTTTTGTAACAACTTCAACTGATTATTGCCCTGTTTTTATCCTTTCAGAGTCTTGACAGCGCTATAGTGGACTGTGGGCATGCCGTGTACAGGAATACTTCTGTGGATGATGTAAGGGAGAGCTTGGACTTGCATTTCCTTTAGCTGAAGTTGGCGCTGCCTAAATGTCTCACTTTTTCTGTCTAGAGGATGCTGCCCGCCTACTGGAAAAACAGGAGAGTCTCTGGATCGATACTTCAGGTTAGGACAAAAACATGCGATCAATATGAAAGCAGGTTTCCCGGTAGGCTGCTTAAATCCTTAAGTCTCGTTTGTTGGGTTCAAATCTTTAGGACAGCGCCATAGTGTGTGTGATCGGCCACAGAGGCCGGGGTCAGCATGTGAGCTCCAGCTTACTGGATCTACCGTATCCCATCTTTTCCTATGGACTTAGGAGAGGAGACCCCAGAGGATCCTACTCCAGGAGGCTGTTTGGCCAAAGAGGGCCCTCTCAGGTAGGAAATTTAATTGGAATATTTTCATAGCTGAGACTTGGAGTTGGACTCAAAATCTCTGATTAATCTGAACCAGGTTTCACCATGTAAAAGGGAATTTTCACCAATTTAGACTGCAATGAAATTTATGATCCAGGTTTTTTTTTTTTTTTGTGATGTAAACATTCAGCAGTTGCAGAGTATAACTCGTTTCATTTTCCAGTGAGAAATACACCTGATTTTGAAGTTTTATTTTTATGAAAAACTGAGAACGGAAATGACAATGTTTCCATATTTGCACAGACCTGATGGACATAAACAAGCATTTTAATGTAACGAGTTATGATTAATCGAGCTGTTCAGGTTGGGCACGGATTAAAACGCAGCTCCTCGATATTAGACGAAGTTGTGTTGATACCATGATACCGCTGCAATGAGTCAAATTATAACCAGAACCACTCAGGCCCAATGATGCTGCCCGAATGAGAACAATGGAAGACTAGCATGCATGAAGAGTTTGGGGTTTGTATATAATTGTACAGAGGCTCAGCGAGTAAAGCGCTAGATTATTAAATTGAGAGGGTCTGAGTTTGAGACCAGCTCCTCCTTTTTTGTACCTGTCAAATGCCGTTTTAACTTCTAATAAATGCATAAAACCAGTTCTAGATGTCAATCATACATTTAGATGTATTTTCATGTTGAAATCCTTGCTGGGTTGTGGGTATGTAAACTTATTCCTGGCTGTTGTAGTTTAATGGACCTGTAAATGCAGAGTAAGCAGCTAGCATAGTGCAGCCTATTATGAACACGCTTTAATGAATGAACCGTTAGAAGCTCAAGTAAATGTAGCGTCCGCTTTGGGGGAATTGATCAAAACCAATGACTGAGCTACAGGACTTTGCAAAAGTATTCACACACAAACATTTTTGCCATCTTACAACAATAAATTTCCATGTATTTGGGATTTTATGACGGATCACAAAGTTGAGTATAATTGAAGTAGAGGAACACGCCTAGTTTTCTAAATTGAAACGCTTTACTTTGATACCTCTTAAATAAAATCCAGTTGCCTTTAAGTTACAGGTCACCTTCACCTGTTCTGTTTCTGGCCTGAGAGGTTTGCTAGAGAACATTGGTGAAGACCAAGGAACGCAGACACGTCAGAACGTTGTGGAGACGTTTAAAGCACGGTTAGGTTATAAAAAAACAATATCCCAAACATCACGGAGAGCTCTGATCAATCCTCTGGAATGGAGAAAGTATGATGCTGCACCAAACCTGACGAGCTGAGTTAGCAGAGCGTTAATTAGAAGAAACCAAGGTAACGCTGGAGGAGCTGCAGAGATCCTCAGATAGGAGAATCTGACAGGACAACTAGTCTTGCATTTCACAAACATGTACTTTTATTTAAGAAGGGGTTTGTTGATGGCCACTTGCAACAGTAAATGTATTACGTTTTTTGCTTGGGATCCATTGTGACAGCAAACATTACACTGCATATCACACTAAATGCTGCATCCCCACTGTGACACATGGTGGTGGCAGCATCATGCTGTGGAGATGCTTTTCCTCAGCAGGGACTGGTCCATTAATAGGAAGCTAAATACAGTGGACTCCTGGAAGAAAACCTTCTAGGGGTTGCAGATAACTTGGATGGAGGTTCACCTTTAAGGACAGTTAGCCTAAACATGCAGCCAGATCAAAGCAGATTCATGTTGGCATGGTCCAGGTGTAAATCCAATTCAGAATCTGCGACGAGACTAAAGTGTTCCAACACTCAGTCTAATCTGACTAAAAAAATCTGGCCAATCTTTGCAAAATTGCTCAAGCTCAGTCTCAGGATGTGCAAATCCCCCAAAGACTTGTGGCTGTAATTGCAATAAAAGGTGTTTCTGTATTGAATACAGATGCACACCACACTTTCAGACTTCTATTTGTAAAAAAAAAAAAAAAAACACTGCTAGAGACTACTTCGTGTTGGTTGATCACAAATTGCCAGCATGCCTTGATGCGTGGTAATCTGCATGCAAAGAGCAGCTAGTGTTGAGCTACTCCTATCATGCTTGATTAGCCTGACATGGGAATGTCCTGCATGTGTTGATCTACACTTACAAGCATGAAGTTGGTCACTGCGTGTTGGATTTGCAATGAAAAATAAACTCTGCAAGATGACTTTATGCCAGAATGGTGTTCCATGGGGAAAATTAAGGATGAGAAATGATACTAGTGTTAGGCTCAATGGAAAGGAGCTGTTTTAGTGTAGTTTGACCTACATCGTTTACAGAATATGAAGTTGAAAAGCTACAGAGCGGCACAGTATAAGTTCATGTGAAATCCACATAAAACCACATTCCCTTTTTAAAACCCAGTTTTACTTGAATGCTTGTAAAACACAATAGTTGTTGGTTTTTGTTTTTCAGGCCATCTACATTTAACCTTATCTTGCAGATGCATGCGCCAATGATGCCAGGATCACCCATCTCACGTCAACCACTGACGCCACGGCAACATTTCAATCAGGTTTTATTAAACCCTTGTTACTTTAGTCATCTGCATTTATCATTACATACAGTTAGGACCATTCATACCCTTGACAGATTTAAATTTGAAATGTTAATTCCATTTGTTTCTGATAGAAAGCAAGGCGCACATCCCTGAAAAGATGATAAAACAATGTTGGGGTATTTGTTTGGCAGTAATGTATACTCAAGTGGGGGAAAAATGTTTATTGGCATTGCAGCAATTAAATCCTTATGACTGCTCATTGATGTTTCCACTGTTTTATTGATGAGCTCCAAGTATTTGAGGTTGGAGTGCCTCCTTGCCATTACCCAAATTTTTAGCCCCTTCATACTGTCTCAGTTTCAAGTAGGTCTTTGGCTGTTCTACTCCAAAATGTTATCCCTTCCAGTCATAAACATGTTGCTAAAATTGAGCGATTGCTTTTAGCCCAAATCTTTCAGGGGTTTTAATAAGTTTTTAGACGTAACTGCACTTATTTAAACTTTTATAACTCTTTGTAATGCTGAATCAGATGGCGGGCTTCATGTTCCCTCC
This sequence comes from Girardinichthys multiradiatus, assembly GCF_021462225.1. Lineage (NCBI taxonomy): Eukaryota > Metazoa > Chordata > Actinopteri > Cyprinodontiformes > Goodeidae > Girardinichthys > Girardinichthys multiradiatus. The sequence continues at coordinate 5,167,429 of NC_061803.1, read as the reverse complement.
AAACCGCTCTTGCCCCTCCACTCCTCGGCCTCTGACTCCCAAGATGATGCAACTTCGCTTTGGTGCCAACTCTCCCAGACCGTCGCCCTTTTACAGCCCCTCGACTAACCTGGTGCAGCCTTTCAGGTAACTTTATGGTCCATTCCATCTCATAGGGCTATCACAAATTGTCTGAGAAAGTGGTTGTACATGTTGCTCATACTGGTAAACATGTTTATCGAATTCACCAGTTTCTCATTTATTGACCAAATTATACTTCATGGTTTTTGTTGGCATTTAGTGAAAAAGTACTTTAAACGATCACAGGATGCATTAGAGAATTAATTCGGTTGTCCTTTCGATGCACCACCTGCTGGTCCAAGATAGTACAATATCTGGACTCCACAAGCCACCAGATGGCACCACAGTGGCCAGATCTGTTTTAGTCTGAGAACATCCATCTGTGCCATCTCACATGTTTGATTTCAAAGCTCGTTACATTTTTCTGACCCAGCAGTTACACTGGTCCAGTCACACAACTCCATCCTCAACATAAACGGCTTCTCAGTCAAAAACGGCGTCTGTTTCAAAGGTATGTCCTACGTTTACTGAAGGAATTATTTTAAAATGTCTTCCCTTCAAAAACTAATTGATTTCTTAAAGAAAATCTGAAGCCTGGGACCCCTACTGTAACCTCATGACAGCCAAAGAAAAGGAGTGGATCACTCGCTTGCAAATGATTCAGCTGCAAAGTGAGAATCCATACCTCGAGGACTATTATTACCAGGTAGTACAGTAATTTTTTATTTTCTCACATCTTGGTAAGGGTGGGTTTTCAGCTCTTGCACTCTTTTTAATAGGAATATTATCGCCGACTAGAAGCCAAGATGGCAGAGGAAGAGCTGGGCATCAGGAGCAAGAAGGAACCACCCAAGCTCACCACGCCGTACATCACCAAAACTGACGCCTACGCACCAGGTTTCCTTTGGTTTTATATTCTGTGTTCACTCATGCTCTGCTGCAGCTTGCCTGTTTCTGTAAAACTCTTCTGGTCTGTCAGTGGTCCACATTGAAGGCTCTCTGGGTCAAGTCGCCGTGTCCACGTGTTACTCTCCTCGTCGTGCCATCAGTGCAGTTCATGCAGTCCAGTCTCACCGTCTCGAGGTTTGTTGCTCAACACTTGTATCTATAGATGGTGGGGCCTTTTTTTTTTAATGTTTCAATTTGCCTTTTCAAAGGAACAAAAAGACACCAGACAACAGCGACTGGAGATTCTCAGCAAAATAGAAAAGGTAACTGGTATTGTGATGTTACCTCTAAAACCAAAACTTAAATCTTCTGTTGGTAAATACAGATGCACTTAAAATTGTTCAACCCCCACTTCGAGTTCAGTTTATTGGCAAAATATACAAAAGATTCTAGTTTGAGTCAGTAATGTAATTGTAAGTAAACTGGAGTGGACTCTTCTAGTTATTAGAAGAAATTTGCTTTTAATTTGGCTGAAATCTTTGCAATATTTAAATCAGTTTTCAGAGTAGGTGCAAAACGTCTTCAGCCAGCTGTAAATATGTAACTACTGTGGCAAAAATTATTTTTGTTAAGAGCAGCACTAGTTATATTTCTTTGAAAATACAACTTAAAAAAAATAAAAAATGTATGTAGCTGTTCATAGCTCTGCTGGAGGTGGAGGAAACTGAGAGGATGAAGACCACAGTTTTGTCTGAAGCAGAAGAGAGAAGGTTGGTGGAAAAAGCTCAGAGGAAAGTGGAGCACATCTACTCACAGCTGCAACTCCACAACTCTCCGTGAGTCTACCTGCAAGAAGCTATTCAATTTTAATAATGCTACATCAGAAATAAAAATGTTTTATTGTATAAACATAAAAATGAAAGTTTATGTAGAATAAACTGATAAATTCCTGATTTAGAGATTCTGGAGCAGAGTTTCTTCCTTTCTTGAGTGTCTCTAAAGGCAAAACGCTCCTTGCCCGTCTACTGCCCTTCTTGAAGAAGGATTCAGCGTTGAAGATCTTGCAAATCATAGCATCTAACCTCCCTACACTGATGAGCAGAGATACTGAGGAGGTGGGTCAGAATTGAAGGTTGTTGTTGGAACTTCGCTGTGGTAACTGAATGTCTAATCTTGGTCTTCAAAAGTCAATATCAAACATTTCACTTTAATTTTTTCAAGAATTAATTTCAGTTCTTTTAACTTCAGGCCCTTCCAGTACTCTACCCATCTCTCCGAAATGTGATTGGTGGTCTGACATTTAGTCAGCTCATCGACGTCCTCAAAAATCTGACGTCTTCAGAGTCTTTGTCAACATACGAGTGCCTCCCACTGGCATGTCAGAACAAGGTTTGTGTTGCTCTGCAGCTCAAACTCATTTTAAGTTTTTGTTTTTTTTCTCTGATGCTTGTTCTCCTTTCAGTTTGGGCTGACCTTGCTGTATGCTCTTCTTTCCCATGGAGAGAAGCTGCTTTCTTCAGGTGTTCCTCTTGAGCCCAGCATTGGTGACTTTGAGACTTGGTGGGGAAAATGTTGCTTGGTTTCTCTAAATCGCGGTTGTTTGAATGTTGTGACATTTTCACATCCTTGTCACCGTTTTGTTTTTGTTTTAGGACAGACGTCATTTTCCAGGTAGCAGGACAGTTGTCCCAATGTTCGCTGGTAGAGCCGCTCCTCCTTCCTTCAAACCTGCTAACGCTCTTTTGCAGGTACCTTGACAAGCGTACTGTGCATCAGCTAAAAAGCAACTTGGAGTAAGTCCTTGCAAATATCCCGACAGATTTTCACTCTAAATTCATGCATGTATTTTTTTTTCATCACCAAACTTCTTTATTTAGGTCTGCAACTGGGTGCCTGGCACTACCATCTTAAAGAGAATGGTAGCTAATGAGATGCTAAGTTAATGTCCAGGTTATGGTGAGCTCTAGAATGGAAGCAGCAGAGTCTTTGGTACCAAATCGAACGGAAGTTGTGTAATATACCTTTTTTTTTTTTTTGGTTTAAAATCCTCACCCTCACATGTCCCCTCACATTTTTTCACCTTAAACTGTTTCCCTTTTTTATTTTAATTGTTTTACTTTACCTCCCTTTAGCCTCCACAAAGCAGCTTGTTACTTTAAACCCATTTCTTTTAATGTTTCTAACAATATCAGCTCATATCTTTGACATTTAAATTAATTTAATGGCTCTTGAAATTCCAGGACAATCAATTTAGGATGAGTTTCAGTAGATATGGTGACCTGGTGGAGGATTATTTATAATTGTAAAGCTGGAACTATGTTAATTATATTAACCATTGAAGAAAGTTGTCAACCCAACATTAAGTAATGCAGTTTTGTGTTATTTTGTAAAAATGTATTGTGTATGCATGTGTAATGATGCTAAATGGGATCTGTGTGACGCAATTTTCAATCTTAAGTTTCAGTTGTAAAATTTGTTTTATTTATTGTATTAATTTGGAAATGGGAATAATTTAAAATGCACACCTCTAGAGCACTTGCAATATGAATAAAACAAATTCTCAAATTTGCTCAAGAGAACATGAAATGCATTTATTTAGTTGTTGCACAAGCTTCTGCATCACGTTTGGACTGAACATTAAAAAAGCCTTTTAAGATCATATTAGAAAAAAATGTGACACTGATTTTGTTGAATATAAGGTAACTGATTAAAATTAGTGATTTGCATCCTCAGGAACAGGCATAAACTACCCTGAAGGTTCATCCAAGTCAGTTTAATTGCATTGCACCTTTTACATATTTGCATTTTGTGCTGGAACCCTCCTTTGTCACTGCAATATTTCATGCTGGGGTTTTGCAACCCTAGTTCCTTTTTATAAATGTCTCTAGTAAAATAAAAGTGTTTTTAGAGCAGGCATTTACTCAGCTACAGATGTCCTCACATGGCCAACCATGGTCTGGATCTGGACCCAACAGAACCTGCTATCTGGACCCACATTGCTTTTTTTTTTTTTTTTTTTAACAGTACTAGCCAAACCTGAGAAATATCATGAAAGATGGTCGTCTCTGCAAAGAGAAGAACGTAGGTTCTTATTTAAATGCAGGGATTCTATGTTCCATATTTTCAGAGACAATCAGTGCATGGAGAATCAGTTATGACTGACCCATGAGAACAATGATGGATTAGTATAGTAATCAGCAGACTGACTGCAGAACATTTATATTGGTTCAGGTTTAGTTTAAACCAGAAGTTGGGCATTCAATTGGACTGTTTCATGTTTTAGGTCAATTTAATTACCAAAACTATTTCTACTTCCTAATTACCAACATGACAGTTGTGGCGTTTTCTTGTGACATTCTAAAAAGTCAACATTCTATATATGCCTTTAAAATATTTGGTGGAGCATAGATGATTAGGCTATGAGTTTGTGGAAGTAAAATTGGAGGCATGCCTTTGGATGTATTTTAAGGCAACACTTTAGACACACTTCCCTGTGCAACATCATTAGAACATTTAAAGAAATCAGCCAAAATATCAGGAAGAGAGCTGTAGACCTTGAAGTCTGGTTCATCCTTGGGTAAAACGTCTGTATTCCTAAGGTGCCACGTTAATCAGTTTAAATTTTTTGAGAGTGTAAACGGGATGGGACTGTTTAACATTCAGGCAGTCCAGGAAGGAGATGAGTTCTGTGCCTCAGAGAGGAGTGTTTTGGTGTGAAATGTGACTCAACCTCGGAAGAAAAAGGAACAGACCATGTCAAAATGCCAGCTGAAGCTGGAAAGAGTCACAGTGGAACAAGTCTTGCACCAACATGGGCTGAATGGCTGCTGAGAGGAAGAAGCATTATTCCTAAAGCAACTGTACATCTTTCATTCGGGGACAATTTAATTTTGAGACCTGTTCTGTGGTTGGATGAAATTAAATTTGAAGTGTCTGATTTTAATGACCATGGCTGCATTTGGAGAAAAAAGGGGGAAGCTTACAAGGCTGAAAATACCATCTCAACTGTACAGCATGGAGGTGGCAGCATCATGTTGTGGGTGTCTTGCTGCAGGAGGAACGTGTGCAATTCAAAATAAATGGCAACATGAAGTAAAGGCTACTCATTACCAATATTGGAAAAGACTATTTTATTGAGTTAAAGTTTTGTTGTCCATTTAAGCCAAGGGCGGCTTGGGAACCATCTGTGACGCTTGTAATGATTGGGCATCCCCCTATGGCTGGAGCTGAATAGTACAAATTTGTCCTGCCAACAAGTGGTTTGATGCAGCTTCACAGTTTATACTTTTTATTAGTGGGGGGTTGAGATGACGATGCTGCAGAAACGACGTTCTGGATATGTTTATACTGTATAAAAACTGCTTTGACAACACACTGACTGGGTTGATCTGGACGAAACTAGGCCTAGGTTGATTTAATAACCCAGAGTTGGTTAGTATTAGCTTGACCAATTATACAGGGTTAGGCTTTCAATCAAAAAACAAATAAAGGTTAAAATTAGGTGAGAGATGGAGTACACCCTGGACAGGTTACCAGTCCATCAAAGGACAACCAACCACACACCTAAGGACAATTAGGAGAGACTAATGAACCTAACAGTCTGTTTGTGGACTGTGCAAAGATTTGAACCCAAGATGATCTTGCTGCAAGACAATAGTTCTACCAACTGTGCCACTGCCTTTATACAGGCCTTATAGAGTAATGCTTGACTTAATTAAACCTCAATGGAGCACTGTAATATTTGTATAAATGTTCCATTAGTATGTTGCTGTTCACAATTTTTGTAGTTGTCAACAAGGCCACACATAATTCTGGCTGGATTTGGGATTGTTCTTAGCAGAATTGGCAAAACCCGTTTAAACGTGCTCCCCGTTTAGATCATAAGTTACCACAACTATGAAGATGACACAGTTCTACATTACAATGTCACCAGGTGACTATGAAACTTTTCAAGTGTTGGGTCGATGCAGAGAACAAATCAATGCATGGATGTGAAAAACATTTCTTCAGTTTAATAAAAATGAAACGGAAGAATTTGTAGTCCAAAGGAAGAGCGATCGAGAGTCAGCACATAGCTTCAGTTACTACAGCTAGAAACCGCAGATCAGGCCTGAAATCTGTTTGTAGTGATGGGCTCAGACCTAAATGTTAAAGGTTATATAGAGACAAGTCAGACTTCTATCACCTGAAGAACATTTCCAGGATTAAAGGATTAATGTCTCAGCAGGATCTTAAAAAACTCCATGCGATTATCTTCAGTCGAATTAATTACTGGAACAGTGTCTTCACAGATCTGCCTAAAAGTCAGACAACTGAAGCTGATCCAGAAGAATATTTTCCCATTATCGAGACACATAATGGGTCAGAACAGTTCTAAGGGGTTACCTCCTCCCCAGGGAGAAATGCTTGATTTTACGTTAACAAAATATAGTCCTAAAAGCATCAGGTGCATTCATTAGTTTTAGTTTGTAGTTTTCTTTACTTTTTTGTTGCTGAAGTGTTCTATACAAATAATCCTGCCTTGCTTTGCTTTGCCTGAACTGGGACAGACCTGGTAGATAGTCCCATATCTTTATCATGCAATGCACCACTACCACTAGTGACGAATCAAACCCTCAGCATAATGGTACCACTGCCATGCTTAACAGTTGGTAGATGGCGCTTAGATTGGAAAGCCTCCCCTTAACTGCTTCAAACAGACATCCTGTCATTATGGGCAAAATGTTCAGTCTTTGTCTCGTCAGACATAAAAACCTTTTTCCTTTGGGTTGTCCGTGTTTGCAGCAGCATATTTCAGTTGATCTTGAAGATAATGGTTTTAAAGAACGGGCCTTCTTTCCCGGTTGGCACCCTTTCATTCCATGATGATTTATATATTTGCTTCACCCTGGTGTTCCAGTAGTTTTACGTGTGTGGCAGACTTGCTCTTCTGTGGTTCCTGGGTTGTTTTGGTATTTAACCAATTTCATTACAGCTGAGAGGGACAGTTTGGGTCAGTGGTTGAAACTTGGACATGACTAGATGTTCCAGCAAGACAATGTTCCCAGTCACAGATCAGCATTGGTCCTGGAATAAATAAAGCAAAAATAGTAGCAAGTGGTGGGGGCGGCAGAAGGAGGGCTTGCAGATTTACCCAGCCGTAAGTCAAACACTGACTCAGAGCGTTGCTGGGCAGCTTGCCTAACACAGATGTACATACCTGGACATGGCTGCTTGGGGAATCCATTTGGGAAAGATCCCACATTCCAACACTTCAAAGCAAAGCCAACAGCGTTGCGAGTCAGTTTCCACAAACTGGGGCTGATGTTGCCATTCAACATTCTTGGGGAAAGAAAATCTGTGTTTGGACTAAATATCGAGGGATTTACGATGATTGATAAAGCAGTTCTTCATTGTCTTTGGTATCATTATCTTGATTGATGTGAATGTTTGTCTGCAGACCTAAGCAGCCAGAAAAGTCTCTGTCAACAAAAGAGGAGTTTATATCAATGCCACGGATGTGCTTTTAACAATAACCTTGAGTACAATGAGACATAAAATGTTTATTCACATCAATTAGTGAGTGTGAACAGATCGATGACAAATGGAATATCTGGGAATCTTCTACATTTTTCCTCTTTTTGCAGATGTGGAAAATAAAAACATGCAAATGGGTTTTTCTTCATGTCCATACAAATTTATTAGTCAATACAAAAATTCATGACATCCTGTCCGGTGTTACCTGGAAATGAACTAATGTTTCTGTCTGACCGTGCAGAGAGATCAAAAGCAGAATAATCAGCGATGAACTGAATATTTGTTGCCAGGTGGTCGAAAGCTGGACAGACGATTGTGAGTCTGTTTAATGCCAAGTATGTGAGAGGTCTCGCTGGGTGGGGAAGTGAGACATTAACCCCTGCTTGACCTCATAAGAACAGGATTTGGACTTCAGGTGAGGAATCTATGTGAAAGGTGAGACATCTTTCTCTTTTTACCCTCTTTTAGCTTTAAATGCACAAGGAAACTCAAAGGTCTGTGTGTAGTTTAGCGCCACAGAAATTAGTTCACTCTTTCCATCTTGAAGTCATTTCATAGTGACAAAAATGCATAAAAACATTTTTCAGGTTCTAACAGGTTACATGTTCATCTCAATGTATGTTCACTGTATGTATTAACCATTGGTTCTTCATGGAGCTATTTACTTATAGATTACTTATACTGGACCCAAACTGTTTCCTGTGCATGATAGTGGTGCTCCATGCTAGAGTTTAGCTTATTATAATGTTAAAAAATTGGCTTGTGGTGGAAAAATTGTGTGAAAATGGGGTGTGGCATATTTTACCTTTACTCTATATGGGAAATGTATATCGGACATCCATGTATTTTTCACAAACGCATGAGATTTGTATTTTTGTATAAGATAATATTAGCACTACAGCACAGCTAGCTGCTGCAGGAAGCTAGAAAACTACAGTTGTGGCCAGAAGTTTACATAGACTCAAGTTGTAATTTGAGGTCTTTATTAAGGGTGATTTTTGAAAACGAGAACTGGCTGTAAAAGTTTTAATTTATTGTGGATTTTCTCTAATCTGCACTGATTACTCATTACATTACTCAAATGTAAGTCTACAGCCCCACTAATGTTTGGCTAAATGTCCCTTTGTAATTTGCAGAGGAGCCACACGCTTTTTGTAGCCATAGACGAGGTTCATTCTGGCTGGATATTTAACCGCCCTTGTTAGAATTGATGGCATCCATTTAAAGTGGTTGGTTTTATGGCAAATATCCAACTTTTAAACACAGTCTATACATTTTAAATACATAATGTTGAGATTGAGGCCATTCCAGAGGCTTAATGTTAGTCAGCTTTGTTCTTTGCAAGGTACATTTTGTTGTGTTTGTGTTTGGGATCATCGTCATGATCACTATCATCATTAAGTATCAGCCATTTAGCTGCTGACTTGAGGTTATATTGAAGAATTGAACCAGATTTTTTATGGGCAGCTACAAATTTCGGTCTAGCTTGAATGTATTGGTATTGGAGGGTTTCTGTCGTGGTCGGCAGCATCTCATTTTATGGTGATGTGTAAATGACTTCAGTTTGGACAGTTTCAAGTTTACTGCAGGCTTGAACTTCTGTGGTTCCTGGTTTGTTCCTGAACATCCTAACTAAATTCACTAAACTGATTTAAACCTGGACATACTCAGCAGGAACATTATCCCAAACACATCTAAACTGGTTTTTGAAACGATAAAGCAGGCTAACATTGAGCTTCTAGAATGACATTCCCGAAGGCTTGAACTCAACCTGACTGAAAATTTGTGTAATATGCTTAAAAGACCAGTCGGTGCCAGAAAACTGATGAGCTTAAATAAGCTCTAACAAGGAAGAAAAGTTGTTAAATGTTCAGCCAGAAGGCGCGGTGCTGATGGTGTAGGGGTTAAGCGCGCGACCATGTACGGAGGCTACAGTCCTCGAGGCGGCTGTCCCAGGTTCGAGTCCCGGACCCGGCGACATTTGCCGAATGTCTCCCCCTCTCTCTACCCCCTTTCCTGTCTACTTACTGTCAAAAATAAGGGCTGCTAGTGCCGAAAAAACTTTCAGCCAGAAGTCTGTTGATGACTAAATAACTTATTGAATATTAGTGAGACTGTAGATTTATATTTGAACCTGTATGTTCAGTTTTTATTCTGTATTAATTAAAGAAAATTACAGAGCAATGTTTGCATAGGATACATGTTCAGTTAAGATTTATTATTTAAAATGGTAGCATAGTTAAGTTCTGGGGGTGTAAAATCCATAAATAAAGATAAATTGTGATTGATTTAGAGCAGCCAAGTCATCCTTTATTTAGCCAAGAATGAACTTTTGTCAACAGTTCATCAATCTGACTGCAGTCTGTGAAGTGGTAATGTTTTTAGTGGCCAATAATCCAACGTGTGGGCATGTTTGTTCTCCTTGTATGCATCTCACAACAAGCAGGGGAGGATCTGGAGAGGCCGGACTCTCTGGACCAGAGTGAATATTAGTCCCTCGCGACCTGCATACATCTCCCACTCTTCCACCTCTAATCTCCTACTGGGGTCTAAACCCGTTTATTCTTTCCAGGTCCACCATGGCGAGACGGCTTGTCCTTCAAGGAGTACTGATTCTTTGGTTGGTGGAGGCAGCACATACAGGGGGTGAGTTTCTGAGGTGCAGATATGAAAGTCATTTTTTTATTGTTTAACCAGAATATGACCTCATTTACAAAACTACAGTAAATATATCATGAAAGGTTTATGATGTGGCAATGTAAAGAGGTTATGCAAAGGTTTATTCACACTAGATAACGGGACATTTTCAAAAGATGGCAAAGCTCCAAGATGAATCTCTTGGCAGTAAAGTCTGAATATTTGCAGGTTTCTCTTCATTTTCCTGCAAACAGCTTCTAGTTCAGTCAGATTTTTAGACCAAATTGCTTTGATCTGAGGAGGTTTAACTTTAGGTTTTCAAAGATTTTCACGACAAAACCCTCGGCTCGTACTTGTTGAGGTGGTCCAGTTTAGATTTTAGGATCCTTGTAATGTTTATTCATCCGTGGATCCTGAATAGATTATAGTCTCAGAGTGAAATGTGTTCGCACATATTTTTCCATGTCTTGGCTCTGCTGTAGCGAGAAGGTGAAATCCTCAGTGTGAGGTATGAGCTGACCTTCAGCCAAATTTGGAGATGATGGAGCTGACAGTTCTGTTAGAGTTAGTTAGCCCTTCAATTTTTTTATTGGGATTTTATTTGATAAACCTACACAAAATGGCTGTAACTATGAAGGGGAAAATGATAGATTAATTTAAAGTTCTTGTAAAGTTAGTCCCTTTACCCCCGTATGCCCTCAATAAAATCAAGTGCAACAAAATAATTGTGCACTCCATAAATTTATAGAAGCTTACCAAGAAGAAACCCTACAAGACAAACCTGGAAATAAACCTGTTGAGGTTGAGGTAGGACAGCAGGACAACAGCCCTAAATGTACAGCCAGAGCTACAGTGCAATGGTTAAGATCAAAACATAGTCATGTGTTAGAATGGCCTATTCAAAGTTCAGACCTAAATCCAACTAAGAATCTGTGGCAAGACTTAAAAGTTGATGTTCGCAGAGGCTCTTCGTCCAATCTGACTGGGCTTGAGCTATTTCGCCAAGAATGGACAGAAATGTCCGTCTCCAGATTTGCAAAGCTGGTGGAGACGGACCTTAAAAGACTGGCAGCTGTAGCTGCAGCAAAAAGTGGTTTGGCAAAGTATAAATGTAAACCACACTTTTCAGAGTTTTGTTGTAACATGCATCATTTATCTTTCTACTTCACAATTACAGTATGTGCTGTTTTGTACTGGTCTATCACATAAAATCCCAATAAAATACACAGACCAAATCCTGGAAAATTCAAAGGTTATGAACACCTTCACAAGGCACTGTTACTACGACCAGAAAAAAGTCATAAATCTTTATTTCTTGCTGCAAGTACTTGTAGTCCACCCCAGTGACCTCAAGCAGAGAGCCTCCCTAACTCTGAAGTCTGAATTAGGGATGCCGTTTCAACACATGTTCAAAGCACATTCAGTGTATTTTTTACTTTTTTAATTCACAGTCTTGAGCTGATTTACCAAGAAGCCATTGCCATTTAGTGTGACAGTGGAGTCTTGGGGACTGGAGGGAGGAATGAGACAAATGTCTTCCAGGTGGTCGGGTTTGTCTGTCAAATTTCAGACAGTGATGTCAAACTGGAAACTGCAAAGCTCAGTGTCACCAACCCTCTACAAGGTTTTGGTTTCAGCTGTGACGATGAGAAGCAGCTATATATCAGTTTGTACAGTCAAAGGTAGTTTGGCTTCAGTGGCAGCAGCAGTCAAAATCTGACATCTATCTGTGAGAGGAGGATGGTTTTACTGATCTTAGACAGTCACTCCAATAACTGCTTTTAATGCTTGCCAAACAAATGACTCCACCACAAAGACTTCTATTAAAAGGGTTCGTAATTATAGCTGATTAATCATCTTCAATTTAGCAGCCGATTCATTAAAGGTGCAACTGCAAGCTCCCTTTTTTTAATGACAAACTGCACTAATGTTGTTAATGAAAACATGTATATTTGTAAAGAATGTAAATGCAGGGCTGTATCTGTAACTTGTAAATCCTAGCATTTTAAAAGTCCAAACAGAGCAAATAAAAGATGTCAACCAGAGCAAAGAAGTATGATTTCACAGAGAAAGATCCTCACTAGCATTATTAAACTGGGTTCCTGTAAATGTTTCTTTTGATTTCAGTGTTGGTAAAGGTTTTTTTCGCTGCTTTTTTGCTTCATTCATAATAATATTCATATTCATAATAAAAAACCTGGACTGGATTATTTTGCATTAAATGTTTTTTTAACAACAGGTTTTAATATTTTGCTACATTTTTATTTTTTGAAAAATTTGAATTTATTATTAGTGATTTGACATCTAAACCAGGCCCAGTTAAATACCGAGAGGTTCAGTTTAAAAGTTTCATCCAAAAGGGCCTTAAGGCAAAAAAAGCTGTGAATTATGTGTATTTTTTTGTTGGTGTCTAAAAAATCAAAATAATCGAGTCAGACATAAAAAAACAAGAAAATATTGATGGGACAAACCAAACATAAAGAACATAGAGTAAAAATTAAACAATGTAAAAAACTTCATGTTGTTATGAAATTCAGAATTTTATTTTTGATAATGGGGTTAGGGATAAAGTTCACTCAAATGTCTTTCTTACATTCTGGTCCAGACTTGAAGAATCATACTTTTGTGCAGAAACCTCTGCTAGAAGAGAACATAACCTCGTCATGAGATATCCTAATATCATAAAACTCATACATGTTTACACAGGCAGATATAAAAATGACTTGGAGGTAGGGGTAATTTTCCTAAGCACTGGAATATTATGGGTTCTAAACAAGTAGCAAAAGCATCTTTGTTGCCCCATTGGTTAGAGTTGATTGTCAAGTAGAAAACATCTAGAAATCAAGCACGCAGGTTTATTGCAGAAATTTATTTGAGGCAAAACCACATTTTAATTAATTCATTTTTTGGATTTTTAAGGTTATATTGCCTCATATGGAGCTTCCAATGGACAAGGACCTCGACCTAATGGTGATCTCCTTAGTATAATCTCATATTTTGATTATTTATTCAGCATAACATGGCTTTTGTTCAGTTAATCGTGATTTCTAACTCTTATAGGAAATGTACCACAGAATGGTGGCCGAGTGGGATCATTCCTAATTCCATCAAAAGGTAAAGAAGAGCTACTTAATTCAGCTTCCAACTCATCTGTTTTGACTAATTCCAGACTTGTTCTTATTTAAATAAGGTGTTGGCCGGACATTGGGACAGCAAAATGGATATGTTGGGTATCCTATGAAAGGAATGGGTCAGTCATCATGCAGAAAATTAAATTGCATTACATTTTTTTATCATCGGATGTCATCACATATATATTTTTCGTTGAAGGTTATGAAGCAGTTGCTGGGATGAACAAAGGAGTAGGAATGGATGGTAAGTTCACTGTATTTAATCTGTTAAATTAGTTTAAAAAAAAAGATCTGTCTCTGAGGTAATGAGATTCCAGTTTAAGCCCATATTTTCTGTTGACTTTAAATTGCTCCACTTTAAATTTAAATGCACATAAACAGTCCAGCTTTGCAACGCCTTGAGCAAACAGCAAGTGTAATATAAAAGCGTCGAGGCAATTTGGTCCCAGGTAAAAAATTTTCAGGGTGGTATAACACAAATAAATCTTCATGAACGTCATTGTGTTATTTTTTTTCTTTCACTTTACGTAGGTGATCTCTAAGGAAAAGCGTAAAATAAAAAACTGGTTTGATATTAAAAAAAAATCATTGACTTTAAATAAAACAAAATTTGTGCTATTTGGTAAACATAAGAAAAATATAGAAGCAAATATATGTATTGATAATGCAAATATTGAAAGGTTTACTGAAATAAAATGTCCTGGTGTGATGTTAGATCACAAAACCTACTGGAAACCACACATCAAATATGTTTGAGGGAAGCTAGCCATCCTGGGGAAAACTAGCCAGAAATCTCTGTATGCATTGTATTGTACAATAAGATTAATTAACCAAGCTGGTTACAAAGACCACACAAACCAACTTTGTATAAAAACGGGAGCTATAAAATTTCCATGCTTGGTTCAGTGTAAAACAACAAATTATATTTAAAGCGAGAAACAATTTACTTTCTAAAAAAATAATGAAATTCTTTGCAGAGAGGGACGTAGGATATAATTTAAGAGGGAAACCAAATTAAAAAATCCATTGTGTTAGAACGACTTTAAAAAGTATGTGCATCTTAATAGCAGGAGTTAAATTATGGAACAGTCTAACAGAAGAATTAAAGTAAAAACATAAGATGCAAATTCTATATACATGTAAGATTGGAGAGGAGCAGTTTAAACTGAGACGGTAAAGGAAATGTTTAAAAATATAAATGAGTCCTTTGTTTTCTTTTGTTTTGCTTTCTCTACCTAGTATAAAACGTGTTACTTGGACAAACATAATTTATTGAATTTTTGATTGCTAGAAATTGTGTTCAGGTATCTTATTTTTCTTCTTGTGAAAGAAAAAGTGTTTTAAATTGTTTTTTTAATAATTGTTTTTCTTTAAATGAAGAATAATGTTTAAAGTAAGTTACAGATCTAAGGGGGTAGGGTCAAATAAGTTTATACTTCTGCCTACCTTTTTTTTCAATCAAATGGTCATGTAAGTATGTATCATGGTGTATGAATATAAATATGTTTGAAACAAACGTAATAAAACCCTTTTCATCTAAGCCATAAAGTTAATTGCTTTATACACAGTTAATGATTGTCCCCAAGTAATGAAAAGAAATTATTAGCTGAAAAAGCCATTAAAGAAGGCCAGTTTCCCTGGTGTGTCAGCCAGTCCAAGCATTCAGCATGCTGAAGTGAGTGAATCTCCATTAGTGGAGACCAAGCGTCTGCATAGCGTACTGTGGGAATAGGTACGAATATAATTGAAGTAGTGAGATGTAAAATTACCGTATTTTCCGCACTATAAGGCGCACCTGATTATAAGGCGCACCTTCAATGAATGGCCTATTTTAGAACTTTTTTCATATATAGGGCGCACCGGATTATAAGGCAAACGTTTGACTGGGGTTGCGTTATGCATCTACTAGATGGAGCTAAAGAGAATGTCAACAAAACAGTCAGATAAGTCAGTCAGTCAAACTTTATTAATACACTACAAACCAGCGTTCTGATAACTCCATTCACTCTCATGGTAAGGTCTCCTCTACATAGAATTCTATTGAATAGAGCCAACCGCACGTTAGGAATGCATTGGAGTCTATGAAGTTGAAGTTGAAATCAAACGTTAGTTAAAACGTGAAAGGGAACTTTTCCCTGATTCAGTAAACACGTAAAAGAAACAGTTTGATGCACTAAATCAAACGTTAGTACATTCACAATATAGTAGCGTTAACTGTTGAATTCTCTCGCTGCTGCTCTATTCCCATGTTCGACTGCGTAGCTGACAGCCTTGAGTTTGAACTCAGCATCGTAAGCGTGTCTCTTGAAAGGTGCAATTTTGGGGTCGTTATACACGCACAAGTGGTGTTGGACTAGGAGTAAGCACAGTACAGGTGTTTACCGCTATTACTTCGGCGACACCCCTGACTACGGTAGCCGTAATGCTGCAAGCGGTGCGGCTTTGTAGTTTACCAGTCGTACTGAAACATTTTGACAGAGCGCCGTGTACAACCAGTATGGATCAACCAATTAACCAATTGATCCATAAATAAGGCGCTCCGGATCACAAGGCACACTGTCATGTTTTGAGAAAATTAATGGTTTTTAAGTGCGCCTTATAGTGCGGAAAATACGGTAAGTATTTTGTAACGATGGTGCATATGTGCATTACGTGTGGTATGGCTAAGGTGAAACACTCTGTGGTGGCCTGGTTTAGCTGGAGATCGCATCTCGTGTTGTGCTGTAAGTGTGGAAATTTGTTGTACATCTTTGCGTACCATAGAAACACAAGGCAGATATGCAACAGTGTGACCGGGGTATTTTCTTCTATATGAGCTTTCATGCAAATAATACTATACTTTGCTGCTGTACTGATTAGACTTAACTCTTATCCTTTGCAAATAAGAATTACTGTTTTCCAACTATTCTAATATAGATCTCGGTGTGCATTGTGCATCTATTTTAGGAGGAAATCAAGCTGCTTTATCCACTAGACATGGAGCCATGACTAATGGTAGATATTGTGTTTTGGTTATGTTTCTACAGTTTTCCAATTTGAGCGTAATGAAGCAAAAAATTAACTTAGAAATCAACTTGGACAGTAACATAATTGACTGTATTTACTGTAGGATATGGACTGAAAGCCGGCCCATCAATTGGACAACAACTGAAAGGTGGAGTAACTCTGGCAACTTATTTCCTAATAACTGTCCAAACTCAGAACTACATATTTTAATTCAGTTTTTGTTCTCGTTTCAGGTTACGCTACTCAGACTGCTGCTTATGGACGACAGGGGACTAAAGGTAATGGTACTTAAAACATTTAATTTGAAGATTTGACGTGTGCCACAGAATAATTTATTCACAAGTTTATACTCTAAACTAGTATAAAAGGCTTTGTCATCAATCTTGATCTTATGATTTTTTTTTAGTTGTTGGAGAAATCCTAACAGTTTTAACTCTTAAGGTTCTTTTTAGATATTTTAGATTTAAGTAATAATTTTGAAATTACAGATATTGGTCTTGGTGAGGGAAAAAAGCACTTTCATTTATTACCCTCAGATCCCTGACAATGACCTTCTGCCATCACTCTTAATTGGCTTAAATGAGTTTTGGTGTACCTCAGGGGAAGGTGCTCGACTCCTAGCATTCTTCATATGCTTTTCTTGGACAGCTGACTCAGAACCATGATACACATTACCATCTTACCATCTCTATGCAGGTGACACTCAGCTACACAGTGTGGTGGCTGACAGGTGCAGGCATGCAACAAACTGATAAACATGCTGCAAACACATGAATGATGCAAACTCCAAAACACACAAACACATCAAACAAATGCAACAGAAAAACATTGCAGAAGAAAAATCCTGCAATCACAGTAAAGAAAGAGAATCAAAAACCTACAACCAACAAAACAAGTGCAAAGGAAAAATGCTGCAAATAGAAACAACAGAGGTGCACTAGACCACTAGAGGGAGTTGACCACAAATAATATGAGGTAAATATGCTGCTGTTCCATAATACTGTAAAATATCACGACCACTGGTTTAAAAAAGACATGAAGGAATCACACCCATTCTTTCAATTATTAATTTCTAAAATACAAAGGAAATATAGTGATTTTATGCAGAGTATATTCGAGTCAGAAGTCTTCAGAAATCGTTTTGCAGTATTTGTGGGTAACTGTAAAAGCAGTGCTTTTAAATGGAAAACACTGCTTTTCATCAGTCTGGGCTTGTTTTAACTCCGGAAGGAAATTAGGCCGTTTTACCTGGAAGAATTGCAGCCACTAATGATAGCCACAGATTTTCTGTGTCTCTGTGGTGGAAAATAATTAAGGTATTTTATCAACTCTTATGCTTAACTTATTCATCATTTTCTTCTTTTTTGCAGGATATGGAGTTAAAGCCAGACTAGCAAATCCACAAAAAATGAAAGGTGTTCCAACACATAGATGAGGGGTTCAGTGTGGCTCTTACAAGTGAATATTAGTGTTTATAAGAGTCATGAGAGTGATGATGAGAAACTGTGACGTTGTTTTCTACTTTTAGGTAATGGTGCTGAAGCTGCTTTACAAAATGGATTTGGAACCAAAGGCAATGGTATGGCAAACACTTTGACACCTTTCTAACACATGTTTAACTGTTAATAATCAATATATATTTGGGTTTTCAAAATTTTGAAGATGAGCGGTAGAAAGTACCACTGGAGATTAGTATTTCAAGCAATAATACTGTTGGAAAATTACTCACTGTTATAAGGTTATTTTAAGATTTGTGTTAATTTTAAATTAGGTCACTTGAAAAATTAAGACTTGGATTAAGACAACTACACTAAAAGTAGTTTTACTTCTGTGGTTGCTGCAGATGAAATTTTCCATTAAAAACAATAGAGTAAGTCATTTGCATTCTTTCATTTGTTTTATGGCAGCTTATTTCTTACTGGGTAACAAATATTCCAGCTTTTGTTACAAAACTAAATATTTTGTGTGTTGTTTCAGTTATTTCTTCAATGTGAGGAAACAATATTAAATACCTCTTTTTAAATTGTGTTTAAACTGTATTAAGACATTATTTTTGTTGCAGGATATGGAGTTATATCTGGACCAACCACTGGACAACAAATCAAAGGTTGCACAACTTTTTTAATTCACACACACGGTTCCATTAAAGAACCTGTTTTTGATTAGGTTTTACTCCTGTTGCAGGTAACGAGGCTCCAGCTGGAAGATATGTAGGACAAGGAACCAAAGGCAACGGTATTTCAGCTTATGATTATGCATACTCCAACTCTTATCAAGAGTATAGTATGGGGGTGCTCATTTATATACGCTGGCAAATGTTTTTGACAATATAAATCAAAAACAGTTTTCTTCCACTCATCGTTAATTGCGTTTGATCTTTTAAAATCATAACTGCAACAAAAACATCCCAAGTGCTCAATTATATGGAGGTCAGGATACTGAGAAGGTCTCTCCCGAATCTTCAATTTTCCCTAAAGTGTTTTGGATCCTTGTAATCTTGAAACATATAAGTTCATCCCACCTGCAGCTTCCAGGCTGATACAGTGCCTTGCGAAAGTACTCGGCCCCTTTGAATTGGTCAACCTCTTGCCACATTTCAGGCTTCAAACATAGAATCTCAAAAAAAGTAGTAAAATGTACGCCATGAGAAACAAAGTACACAACAGAGTTGGTTTCAGCAATAGCTTCTTCAATTGCTTTGTTTAGGAGAGACAGGGTTAGAGACAGAAAGACAAAGTCAAGAAAGAAGGGATTGGCAACAATAGCTCAGCCGATGGCCCCCTTCATGAAGGCATCAGCTAAACAAAACTAAATGCCAGGCTAGGTGTAACGTCAATGAAGATAAAGCAAACAGAGAATATAAAGGCAGTAACTGTAGATACTGTATAATTGGAGAGTAGTAGGAGAAAGTGGCAGAGTTAGGAAAGGTGGTCAGTATGTCCTCCAAAGGTCTAAGCCTATAGCAGCATAGGTATGGAGCTCAGGATAGTCTTTGGCTTCACCCAACTGCTGATTATGAGTGAAAGAAAGGTGTTTGTAAATTCAGTCATGTCATCGAGAAAAGTGCCAAAAAAATAAATCAGAAATACTGCCAGGGCAGGTAAACCTGAGGGCACAACTGTAGTCTAAATGGAAATAAAGTTTGTTTTAATTTGTGCTTTGTCTTCATTACAGATTATGGTGCTAATGCTGGAGCATATGGTGTACAAAGATATAAAGGCAGTGGTATAATATATGTATTTGACTATTCAAATAATGAAATGTTTTTTATGATAAAATAATGCTTTCTTAAGCTCACATAAACTGAATAATGAAACTATTGCAGGTTTCGGGGCTCAAGCTGGTGGGTATGGAGGACAAGGCACAAAAGGAAATGGTATTTTTGTTATGTGGACACACTGATCAAAATTAGCACTGAGTTTAGTATTTGTATTTTTGTGGCCAAAACCATAGATTGTTTTTCATTTTCCTACAAATATAATTGAGTGAATTTGTATTAGGTCAAGGACTCGTAGCTGGACCATCCAGTGGCAACGGAGCAAGGTCAGATGGTAAATAATCTAAAAACCAAAAGAAAAATTTACTTTCATAAAACATATGTTTTGTCTGCCAAATGTTTACTTTAAGCATAGATCCTTATTTAACAGGTCAGGGGGGATACGGAGGAAATCTCGGGAAGGGATATGGCCGACCTCCTTATAGGCCAGGTAATGTTACCTACCTTTTTGCCCAGGAACCCAGAACTCTGACTATGACAAAACCTTTACATATGTTCCTCTGTCACTGAATGCCCAGCTGTGGAAATGGGACATTTTGGAGGTCCCCAACCTGCCAGAAACCAAGGGAAGGGTAAGTGCAGTCCCTTGCTCAATGCTGAGCCAACCAAATAGTACACTTGTAAAAATATTTGTATTCGTTTTTACAGCATATGGTGGTAATGGTTACAGAAATCAACCAACTAAAGGTGAGGAGATGCCTTTTGACATGGTCACATGCAATAATATCACTTAATACATTTTTCATAACCCCTGAGCTTTTCCAAGTTTTGTCACGTTGCAACCACATACTTCATTGTATTTTCGTGGGATGTTATGTTATAGCCTTAATTATGCAGTAGAAGGAAATGGATATGCTTTTTTTATTCCTTCCAAACAAAAATAAAAATCTATGGTGTGCATTTGTTTTCAGCAGTCAGTATTTCGTAGAAAAACGTCTCCCTGCAGTTACAGCTTCCTTGTTCCTGCTGAGTAAAAACATCCCTATGCTATGATGCAGCCACTATGGATTTATACTGAGATTAAATTACTCACAGGTGGGCTCTATTTACTGAATAGGTTATTTCTAATCACACTAGATTATATTTAGGGGGATCAGAGTAAAGAGGGCTACATTTATGTCCAAGGTTTACTTTCTTACAGTTTTGATAATTTTTCTTCCCCTTTACAACTATGCACCACTACCTGCTGATCATTCACCTAAAATCCCAATAAAATCCATCAAAAGTTCTGATTGGAACAAGGAAATATGTGAAAAACCTCAAGGGGTATAACTAGTTTTACGAGGCACTGTTTATGTCTAAAACATGTTAAAAGGCTTTGGTGGAAGTTATGGTGGGGCTGGTTTGAGTCTGGGACCTCGGTATGGAAATGGAGCAAAGGGACCAATGAAAGGTATCAGAATCCCGTTGAGCATAAACTACTTTTTTCTGACCACGTTTCCATGTTTTTCTGTACAGCACAGTTTGATAATGTTAATATTTTAGGTTACAGTGATTCAGCTGGTGTATCCAATGGAAAAGGTTCACAATCCAATGGTAAATATAACTTAAATATGTGACAAAAAATGAGATACAATGACAAATTTTCCAACACATTTCAAATCATTGTCCTGTAAAAGGTCATGCTGGAGTCAGATCACCAAATAGTAAAGGAGCCATGCCAAATGGTCAGTTATTATATTTACTAGTATAATTAGATGTGTAGAGTAATATTAATACTAACTGTGGTTGGTTGTGTAACTATTTAGGTTATGGAAATCCAAGAACTGGAGTTGCCAAGGCTGCTAAAAGAGGTGACTTAACCACAGGGAAATGTCTGCAGTTTTTATTTATATAATAAGGAAACAGTGTAACACTTTACCTTGTAAAATGAGGATTTCTTTTATAATTCTTCATTATTTTACTCCTTACTGATGTTTTTTGCTTATTTTTATGTCATTTTTTTAAAGGATTTTCCAATATCTTGAATGGTCATGGTGCCATACACAATGGTAAGAACTTTTCTGATATTTTATAATAATATCCACTTAAAACAAAGAAATTGCATACACTGTATGAAATGACACATATTTGTTTTTTCCTCACTGCCTGACATTAAATCAGAGTAAAACTTTCCTGTTTAAGGCCAGTTAAGATTAACATAATTATTTTTATTTGCTAAATGCCAGAATAATTAGAGATATATTTTTATTTTCTTTAAATTCTGAAGCTTGCATACATTTTCTTATTATTTGGTAGAAATGCCTTTGAAGCTGTATGACTTGGTATGATGTTTTGGGTCTCCTTCCGCAAGTTTCTCACAATACTTGTAGTTGTAATTTTGGCCCATCCCTTCTGACAGAACTGGTTTAATTGGGGCAAGTTTGAAAACCTTCTTGCTCCCCTAAATGTTTTCAACTGTTCCCACCATTTTTCTGTTTGAATTTTTCTGTTTGATATTGAAACTGTTGGCCATTTACCACTTCAAAAGCAATTTATGCGAGCAGATGAATGAATTTAATCAATGAAAAAAGGAAAACTTACCGGTGCAGGTAGGACATGAAAAAAACGAGCAGGTCAAAGGACATGGATTGGGTAGTAGCAGGGTAGTATTCAAGTTAAGTTTCAGGAGGAACCAGTGGAGAACAATGACAAAGAGGGAGTATATGTACTGAAGGAGAGTGGAGAAAGGACAAATGAACACAGCGAGTTAATCAGAGGGATAAGCTGGTGGGAGAGAGACTAATTAACACTGATGATGAGGGAATGCAGGGAGGTAACAGAAAACATCTAAGTGAACAACGGGACTGCCAAAAGAGCATAAACAAGGAGGAACTAGATCTATAAGGAAATACTAACTAAAACAATACATAGGAATAACAGAAAGTAACAAAAACCTCAACACTAGAATGAATCTAATAAACATGAATGAACTGAAATAAAGCTAGTGAAGAACGTGGCAGTGCAGAAAAAGTAAACAGAACACAACTCAGAACCCCATATACAGGCAAATTATGACAAGTATACATTATTTGAGTATTGTCTGACAGAGTTGAAGTATTATGCTAATAATAACCTTTACCAATATCAATATAACTCACCACACTTCCATGTAGCTCAACTTAAGACCTAGCTTTCATTTCAAATCACAAACATACTTTAGGTAGTTAATGTTAACATTGGGTATATTACAGGTCCTTCTCAAAATATTAGCATATTGTGATAAAGTTCATTATTTTCTATAATGTAATGATGAAAATTTAATATTCATATATTTTAGATTCATTGCACACTAACTGAAATATTTCAGGTCTTTTATTGTCTTAATACGGATGATTGTGGCATACAGCTCAATAAAAGAAAAGTGTTTTTAATACAAAAAACGTCAACCTTCAAATAATCATGTACAGTTATGCACTCAATACTTGGTCGGGAATCCTTTTACAGAAATGACTGCTTCAATGCGGCGTGGCATGGAGGCAATCAGCCTGTGGCACTGCTGAGGTCTTATGGAGGCCCAGGATGCTTCGATAGCGGCCTTTAGCTCATCCAGAGTGTTGGGTCTTGAGTCTCTCAACGTTCTCTTCACAATATCCCACAGATTCTCTATGGGGTTCAGGTCAGGAGAGTTGGCAGGCCAATTGAGCACAGTGATACCATGGTCAGTAAACCATTTACCAGTGGTTTTGGCACTGTGAGCAGGTGTCAGGTCGTGCTGAAAAATGAAATCTTCATCTCCATGAAGCTTTTCAGCAGATGGAAGCATGAAGTGCTCCAAAATCTCCTGATAGCTAGCTGCATTGACCCTGCCCTTGATAAAACACAGTGGACCAACACCAGCAGCTGACACGGCACCCCAGACCATCACTGACTGTGGGTACTTGACACTGGACTTCTGGCATTTTGGCATTTCCTTCTCCCCAGTCTTCCTCCAGACTCTGGCACCTTGATTTCTGAATGACATGCAGAATTTGCTTTCATCTGAAAAAAGTACTTTGGACCACTGAGCAACAGTCCAGTGCTGCTTCTCTGTAGCCCAGGTCAGGCGCTTCTGCCGCTGTTTCTGGTTCAAAAGTAGCTTGACCTGGGGAATGCGGCACCTGTAGCCCATTTCCTGCACACGCCTGTGCACGGTGGCTCTGGATGTTTCTACTCCAGACTCAGTCCACTGCTTCCGCAGGTCCCCCAAGGTCTGGAATCGGCCCTTCTCCACAATCTTCCTCAGGGTCCGGTCTCCTCTTCTCGTTGTGCAGCGTTTTCTGCCACACTTTTTCCTTCCCACAGACTTCCCACTGAGGTGCCTTGATACAGCACTCTGGGAACAGCCTATTCGTTCAGAAATGTCTTTCTGTGTCTTACCCTCTTGCTTGAGGGTGTCAATAGTGGCCTTCTGGACAGCAGTCAGGTCGGCAGTCTTACCCATGATTGGGGTTTTGAGTGATGAACCAGGCTGGGAGTTTTAAAGGCCTCAGGAATCTTTTGCAGGTGTTTAGAGTTAACTTGTTGATTCAGATGATTAGGTTCATAGCTTGTTTAGAGACCCTTTTAATGATATGCTAATTTTGTGAGATAGGAATTTTGGGTTTTCATGAGCTGTATGCCAAAATCATCCGTATTAAGACAATAAAAGACCTGAAATATTTCAGTTAGTGTGCAATGAATCTAAAATATATGAATGTTAAATTTTCATCATGACATTATGAAAAATAATGAACTTTATCACAATATGCTAATATTTTGAGAAGGACCTGTATAATGCTAATAAAATCAAACAGGCAGCTAAGTAACATTTTCCTATTTATTCATCATTTTGTGTTTGCTGCTTTCTATCATAGAACATTATATTCAGCCTTCGACATATATTAGCCTGTAATGTTAGCTACCTAGCAAAAGGATTCCTCAACTGTTGGAGTAGAAATACTTGCATGAAAAGAGCTCCTTATGTTAAATTAACTTTTATCTACACAGAACAGAATTTGGCCAGCATGCTGTAATTATAAAATACTGTATGTTTGTTTCTATTTTGAACATTTTATCGGGAAATGTAGGCTACTAGACATTCAGAAAAATGATTGTGGCCATGCTGTTTCTTTTCTTCTTCAGACTTTACCATCAAAATAATTTAGTGAAATGGTCTAATTTGTCTGTTTGTTTATATATCTCCCTCTTCTCCTCTTCATTAAACCTGACAAACATCAGTCAGCGGCTGGATAAGGCTTAGAAATCACAAATTTCAAAACAGTCATGCAAGGGTTTCTCAGCAGGTGTAAATTTATAAAATAATGTGACTTCCACACTAATTATTTTACAATACAGTGCCAACACTTGCAGTATAATCAGGACATCTATATTATGAATACTAAAATATAGTGTATTTTATAATCAATTATACTATAATTTGATTCCCTTTGATAAATGAAGGGTACGGAGGTTCCAGAGGAGCCGCTGGAGGACCCCAGCTAGGTAACACTCATGTTTCAAACATTTATTAAAAGTTGTAAAACTTTTTGGTACCTTGCTTTATTTATATGTTTGACCTTAAAGGGTATTCAAATGGAGAAACTCCTAATGGGTATGGATCTGAGCCTAAAGGTACTGGACCTATATGAGGTGATAATATTCCTGGTTTACTGGTGTAGTACATTTAATAAATGTATGTTTTTCACCCAAGGTTACGGAGCGGCTGCTGGAGCTGTCAAAGGATATGGTCCCCAAATGAATGGTAACTGTCCTTGAAAGATAATTTTGTCTAATTTTTGAATATTCCTGACTGAAAATGTATGTTCCTGGCTCTAACTGTGCAAAAAACACACGAGTAACAAAACATTGCTCCATGATTTATTAGACAGCATACGTTCATCTGCTGCATTTGCAGGTCAAATATTTTTGTGAGATTTATACATAAATATAAATAAAGATTTGGCAAACAAAGATCTTAAAATGTATCATTATTTTTGGATGTATCACTTATTTTTGGTTTCCAGGCTACGGATTGATGGACGGAAAAGGCCAAGCTGTCAGAGGAGCAGATTTATCTAATGGAAAGAGCCTTAAAGGTGGAGTTCTATCTTCTCAGCAACAGACTGCAGCAGCAGTGGATGGTGGTGTAGTCCAACAAGTACAAGACAAAATGTACAAACAGACACAGCTAAACCTGGAGATCAATCCACAATCAGGTCAAGCAATTCCTGCTATTTACCCAAACCCTCAGCCTGGACCTGAACCGGCACCTCTGGGTCTACAGGAAAAGGGTCAAAAAGGACCCAAATATAGAAGCGTGCCAGAACCAGGAGCTGTCCTCCCTTCAGGCAAGCATTCTTTAATTTAATTATCTGCTTATTTGAGTCCTCTTTAATTAGTATTCGGGTTACTATGTATTTTATATGCATTAATACGGTATTTAAATTTTTTGGCAATGAATTGATTCACTCTCACGTCAATTATATGAAATGTAAAAAAATACAAAAAAATTGAATAATCAAAATATTTTAAATAATAATTTTGTCTTTAGTCTTTCAAATAAAATAATCCCCTTAAAGCAATTTACATTAAAAAAAAAAAAAAATATATATATATATATATATATAAAACTTAAATATTTTAAAATACAAATTTTAAGACTATTTATAAAATTTTTGATGTTTCATTTTTTTCAATAGTTTTTCTATTTCTTTAAGAAAAAAATATTTACATTTAAAATGTATTAAAATGTAATCAAAAATATAAAATATTGCATTTCAGATTTAAAAATAGTGAAACTTAGATTTTAGTATTCCTAAATATATTTGTGTATTCTTTTAATTAAACAATAATTGATTAAAAAAAAATTTACCGACTTCAAAAATATATTAAAATCTAATTAAAATATTGAAATCTAAGATGAAATATTTAAAAATAATATTTTCAACATTTAATCTAGGACAAAAAGTTAAATACTGAATGTAAGATTTTAATATTTTTAAATACATATTTGTATTCTCTTAATTAAATAATAGTTAAAAAAAAGATTACATCAAAATATTTGAAAATCTCATTCAAATGTAAAAATCTAAAATTAAATTTAAAGAAGTTTCGTAAACTGAAATCCATCTTCATCATTAATTTGAGTTTTACTGTTCAACATTTTTCACTAATGTGACAAGATTTTTTAAAATCTGCACATTGCCATTCTGCAAGCTGCATATTGTACATTAAAAACCCTCCCATCACTAATTTTATTCCAAATTTAGTTTGTATTTATCCTTAAAATGACCTCTACATGTCAATTTCTGATAGCAAGTTAAATATATAATAAAACGATATGCTGATGACTATGTGGTCTGCTGCTGATGTTTGCAGTGCATCAAAACCCACAATGTCAGATATTGTTAATTTTAATCCATTTTTAGGGGACAGGAGGTTGGGGTCAGCACTAAAAATGATGAACATGTTTATAAATAACATGTAATTTTTAAGCCTAATAGTTCAGTGCTGTCTATTTTAGCACCTCTCTGTCATAAACTCAAGGTACCAAAGCACCGTTTTACAATCATTTGTAAGGGTTTTTGTAGAAACTGAGTAACTGTATAAATGTTTAAAAAAATCTAAATGGTACTGACATGTGTGGCCTCTAGGTTATGTGACTGGAAGTGCTGCTCCTGAGCAAAACTCAGCAGAATCTCATGTTGGTTTTGGTTTAGATGGGACAGCTGACCCTGAAAGTAACAGATCCATAAAAACCAAAGCTGTTGCTGGGTCTGAGGCAGCTGAGAGCACAGAAAACACCCCTCCTGAGGATGCACTGAGTATGGCCACAGCAAAGAAAACAGCACAGGGAAGTCTCCCTGGTGGGGAAACTGGTAAATAAAGTGTAGATGTGGGCGTGCTGACTGAGTCAGACTGCATGTGTAAGAGTCTGAAGTCATTGTAGGGCGGTAAATGGACAAACGAATGAAGGATTTGCTGAGTTGCACGACGTCAGTCAGTCTAATTTGCCTGTTATAGTTTAGAAAATCCTTCCTTGCTCTGTAATCTAGAGTGTCCTCACCCACCAATGATGCTGCTCATACCACCTCTTTTACAGGAACCTAATATATTGCACCAGACCAGAGGGTTTCTCTTCTTGTTTGTTGTTTTCCCTTTGCTGACAGTTTTGCAGATAATCCTAACATGCATTAGGTGCATGAGCTGAATTGCAAGTTTAACCCACTTAATGTATTTAATCCTCATGAACAATCATTGCTGTGATGGAGAGGCTGTGAATGGATTGTTTTGGAGAAGACTCTGACATTTTTGTCTTTTGTTTTCAGAGAATGGGAGAGTTTCTGTCTCCAGCAGCCAAGGAGCTAAACCAGCCAAACCTGGTAAACATCTGTCAATTGTTTCCCTTAATCTCATTTTCATAAAATCCAGGTATGTTGTATAAATAGAATAGTGGAGGGAGGCTTGTTGTTTTAAGGCGGTTCAAATCTAGAGTTGCTCTGTTTTATTTGAAAAAATCTATGTTTGGTTTTATTTGCTGTGTTTTAGTGATAAAAGTTTATGTTTTGGTGTTGCAGACTGTGGACCAACTGGACAGTGGATGAAGAGACCAAGATCTGGTAAATTTTCAGTTTTAGTGTGTATTTGTATCAATGTGATATGCTGGTTTACTGAGGGATTCACTGAAATATCAGAGTAAAATCTTTATTTCCAGGTAACTTTACAGATTAAAATGCAGGTAC
The DNA here is from genome assembly GCF_021462225.1 of Girardinichthys multiradiatus. Taxonomy (NCBI): domain Eukaryota; kingdom Metazoa; phylum Chordata; class Actinopteri; order Cyprinodontiformes; family Goodeidae; genus Girardinichthys; species Girardinichthys multiradiatus. The sequence continues at coordinate 5,139,233 of NC_061803.1, read as the reverse complement.
TGGAAGCACAAATAGGCGTTTTTTATGACAGTAAAGCAGTCTGTTGTTTTGTATTTTTCTTCCTTTTTTGCTAATAAACCGTCAAACATGCCGAAAGCTAAATAATTGTCTGTAATCACCCTTTGGTAAATATGTAAAAGTACTTTTGAATGTAGTAACATAATCTCTCACTAAATATTTCCCTACATCAAAACTTTTCTAAATGTTTACGGTGGCAAAATAAACCTCCAGCTTTCTTTGACACTGTAGATTTGGGCATCTCCTTTTCTTAAATGGCAAGTTTGCTTGTCTTTCCTCTTTTGAAGATTGGCTAAGAGAAAGTTCGTAGAAACCCTGATCAAGTTACAAAGTAAAGTCTAAATTAAAAACGTTCTTTTGTTACATATTTGATATAAATTGTTAGAGCACTGATGTTAAAAACATTCTATCTTAAAGGTTGGATTTCACTAGCCTTGATTTACCTGCTGCAGTAAATAATAACACCTCCGGAGGGCACTAAATAAGAATTATTTTAAATCTTTTGTTCAACATTTTTTTATTTTGTTCTTTTAAATAAAAAAATGGGTTATTTACCATAATCTTTACCTCAAACCATCAAGTTTTGACTATTAATTGTGATTTGGAGCTTCTCTGAAATAAAACCTGATATGGGACCAGTTATTCTTCTTCATGTGTGCAGCATGTTTATCCATTTACCAGCTTGTCAGTTTTCCAACAAGTTTCAGTCTAAATCTGATTAAAATTATGTTTATCTGTAGGTTACAATGCAGGAGGACTCAACTTTCCGGGACTCAGTAATGGACATGGAGCAGGTAAATTTACATGGTTAGACTTTTCCATCTCACTTTTAATTTTAATTGAGTGCTTTAATTGGATTTGCCCAAATAGGTCTTGGGTATCCCTACGGTGGAAAAATTGCACAGCCTGGTAAATGATGTTATTTTGTAAGGGTTTGGGGAAAATTGTGACTCAAATAAATGTGTAATGCATTTAGTTTACTGATCTGTATGCAGGTTATGGACAAGGACTCTACCCTGCGGCTGGATATGGAAATGAAAATTTAAATGGAGGTTTGGTTAAGAACATGTTCAGAATCAGATTCAGTTTTTTCATGAGATGAGGCTAAATGACCAAAGATGAGTCGTCTCATTTCTTTGCAGGAAACATGGGCCCAGGTAAAGCAGCCAAGTCTAGATCTGGTAAGCTTTACATGAAGCCTACTCTTTAGATCTCCTGTTTGAACTTCTGTTGCAAATGATTTCTCAGATTGGCTAAGATCTGTGGATCAACGTTTTCTGCTTTTTTTCAGAGCCTGTGAATAGCTACGGTGTGGTTGGACAGCCTGACTATGCAAGTAAGAGGAAATTTCATTAGGAAATCAGTTTTGGTTTATGTTATTCATCGGAAAGCTCAATGCTTTTCTTTCTTCAGCCCTTGGCCAAGTTCTGCACACTGCTGAACAGTCAGGTATGAGCAGAGTGATAAATGAGAATATATTCACAAACAAATGTCACTTAATGTATGAAAATAATCTTATGCTTATTTTGCAGGTGGCACAAGGCAGGTCTCATTCAGTGAAGCCCCAGTGGTCCCTGCTGGAATTGATGGTGAGACCATGATTTTTAAGCTTCATGTGTGAATCCTGCAGCTATGGCTCACATTTCCTTTGCACTTATGAAGGAATAAGTCAGTTGGAGACTCACCCTGCAGGCCTTCTTCCAAACGGAGCGCCTCCTAGTGGTCAGTCACTTGGAATGGCTGCAGAGAAATCAAACACCAAATACGGTGAGTTCATGGAAAAGCTAAGCCAATATCTAATCGTATTAGGTCCAGTCGAACCCATCAATCTGTTCATGTTGTTTCAGGTGTTGATGGGCTGCAGTTTGGACAACCAGTCAATCTGGGCGTTAATGGTGCAGGAAACTATGGTATGTCTGCTACAGCTGCATGGTTTGACCCATAGTCTCTGGGATTTATGCATGGACCTGACTAAATTGTTGTTTCTCATGTCTCTTTAGGTTATAGATTTAACCCATATGGGCCTGCTGGTGAAGCTAAAGCAACTGGAAATCATGGTGAGAAAATGTTAGATTTGTAATAAAAACAATGACTCATCTGTGGAAGCAACTTATTGAATACTCCTTTAAATAAGGACTTAAATATTTTGGTTTATTTCATCAGTCCTCAGGGATCTATTTGTCCTAACTTTGCATTTTTAGCATATTTTTATGTAATGTTTACATTTTACTGTAATATCTTATTATTCAATGCTGTGCCGGTCCAGATTTCTGTGTTTTTCTAGTTTTATTAAAATGAAAGATTTTAGGACAAACAAAACTTATCAGACAAAGATAACCTGGAGCTTTCAAATGATGAATATTATTTATCAGAATGGAAAGTTATCCAGCCAACCTGGCCCTATGTGAAAAAGTAATCGCTCCCTGTGTTAAATGATGAATTAACTGTGATTAACAACTTTGTTTTAGGCTGGGTTCAATTTCACAAGACATGTCCCGGCCTGATATAGAACCTGTCTGACAACATGAAGCAGATTTAAAGATCTCAAAAAGAGAGTTCCGAGATGAAACGCACTGCAGCTAAAAAAGCAAAACCCAAAGGCCCTTCTCACATTTGCCAAGAAACATCTTGATGTTCCTCCAAGACATTTAGGAAAATGTTCTGTGGACTGACAAGACGAAAGTAAAACTTTTTTAAAAGGTGTGGATCCAGTTACATTAGGTGTACTACTAATAGCATTTACTTTTCCTTCCCATAGAAAGTACTCCTGGATCAGTGCTTCTTTGTTCTTTTTGTGTCTCTGCTCTGTTCTCTCAAACCCCCAGTCGGTCGTGGCAGATGGCTGCTCACACTGAGCCTGGTTCTGCTGGAGGTTTCTTCCTGTTAAAAGGGAGTTTTTCCTCACCACTGTCACTACATGCATGCTCAGTATGAGGGATTGCTGCAAAGTCAACGCCAGTGACTGTCCACTGTCACTACATGCTCATCCAGGAGGAGTGAATGCTGCAAGTCACTGACTGGATGCAATCTGCTGGGTTTCCTTAGATAGAAAAACTTTTTATCCAATTTGAATAAAAAGCTAACTCCGACTGCACTGTTCAATTGTTAGGATTAATTGGAATGTATGTACCTGACTGTTGTGAAGTGCCTTGAGGCAACATGTGTTGTGAATTGGCGCTATATAAATAAAACTGAATTGAATTGAATTGAAATTTCAGTAAATCAACATAATACTTGCAGTCAAACATGGCAGTAGTAGTATGATGATCTGGGGCTGCTTTGCTGTTTCAGGACCTGTTCTGAAACTGCACTCCATTACCTCTGAATAGCTCAAACAAGAAAAAAAACAAAATGAAGGTTTTGGGGTGGCCTAGTCAAAGTCTGGACATAACTCGGAAATAGATGCTGTGGCATGACCTTAAACAGGACATTCAGGCTTAAAAACCTCCAATGTAGCTAAATAAAACAATTCTGCAAAGAAGAGTGGGCCAAACTTCCTCCACAGCGATGTAAGAGACTCATTGCCTGTTATTGCAGCTGTTGCCACCAAGGATAACACAACCACTTATTAGGTAGGCGACAATTACCTTTTCACATAGGTGCAGGTTGATTTGGATAGATTTTTCCCTAAATAAAATCATAATTTACTAAGGAGATTTTAGGATAAATCAGGTTATCTTTGACTTATATTAACATTTGTTTGATGATCTGAAATATTTAAATGTGTAATTTAAATGTTTTTCTGAACAGCTATTTGAAATACCTTGTGTATGAAAAGAGCAGTTCAAATAAAGCTGACAGATAAAACTAAATGTTTTTGTTACCTTTTCAACATGCTTGCAGCTGGTCTTGGTGTCAGCATGGGTGGGGACCCTGTGTCTGCAAAATACATTCAGTGTTGCAATAAAAACCTGTGCTGCCATTTCTATTTAAATTACATGACAGAAAAGTCTTACCTACAATTTTCTTTTTCTACTTTTTGTTCAGGATATGGTGGGTTACCCAATGGTGGGCAACCTTTAGGCCTTGGAAGTAATGGAAATATACCAGGAAACTATGGTGCACAGTTGGATCCATTGTGATTTAAACAATTTAAACTCAACTGTTAACTGCTTTCTTTAAAACCAATAGAAATGTTTCTTCTTCCTCGTCAGGTTATGGGACTCTTCCTTATGAAGCTCAACCAGCCGGTCTGACACCTGAAGCAAAATCTAGAGGCCAATATGGTAAAACCTTAAAAAGAGCATAAACTATAACCTATAGCTGACATAAAATATGAAAAATATTACAAATATTCAGGTAAAATATCATAAACAATTGAGGCCAAGGGAAATCCAAAACACAAAACAAACAAACTTCTTTAAAACCTTAGTGTTTTCTTTGTCTCTGTCCAGTAGATTTTTTTCTCAGATATTACCAGTTCAGAGTTTAAACCATTAACATTTATTGTTCTATGTATTAGTTTAAAATGAATGCAGTTATTAGCCATGTGCATGTAAAAGAGTGTCAATGACATGTATAGAATAAAGCTTGAAAAAGAGAAGCTACAATATATGCATGCATGGATAATATTGGATTATTTATTCGCTGTCTTCCAGGTCTCATCAGATCACCAAACCATCCTGCACCTTCTGGCTTTGGATATAATGGAAAATCAATAGCAAAACATGGTAATCACTGATCAAACACAACAACAGGACTTATAAATAGCATCGACTTACCTCCTTACCTTCCCTCTCACTGTTGCCAAGATAAACCTGGGTACTCATTCAGTGTTGTTGTCACTTTCCCGGTTCTTTTAAACTTTAATTATTCTGACTGTAGATATTGTAAGTTCAGGTGAGCAGCTCCTCATGGCCCTTTGAGTTTATTGCTCCCTTACATGACATGTTCACATGTGTTTCCCATAGTTAAGAGGGGCTATGAGAAAAGGCTTCCTGTGTCTTCTTATATTTCCACACAGGAAGTCACTTCGATTAAATTAAAAATATAGATAACAAAAAATGTTCAGTCACATTTATTTTATAGCAATCGTTAAGGGTGTATCACTCAATTGTCAGTCAGTCAGTCAACTAATTTGGTAAAAGCAATTGTTTCTTAATGTGGGATTTTTTCCCTCCACTATATAAGCTAGGTGTGTCCTGATCAGGCATTTGCCAACGCAGCATCGCAGTTTCATACTTTATCAGATTCGGTGCCAAGCATAAATGCTTGAAAACTTATTAGCTTTAAAGTGCAGTAAAATAATAACGTTCTGGGTCCTGAAGTATCTGTTCTTCTTGAAAGAAGATATTTTCTGCAGGACAGCCTCATTATTCTGTTCCAACATCTGTTTACTTGTTTAGGAAAGCTACAATAATTCCTTAAAACCCCGTCACCTAAAACAGAGATAGCTTTATTATTTCAGTAAACTCACATCTTGCTTCTGCTGACAATGTTTTCATGCTGAGCACTACTGACATGCCAGGCCGGGGGTCTGCAACATGTGGTTCTGGACCTGCATATGGCTCTGTTGGCCCTCCACAGTGACTCCTAATAACTTTGCACAATAATGTTATTGAACTGAGATGTGTTTTGATTAATACAAGGAATAAGGAAGGCGTTCATGTAAAATCTGCAAAGAATTTCAGCAGGAGGAAACATTTTTTTATATGTTATTAGGCTGAAACCATTGTGCTCAAAATGATTATTTCATCATGCTTTCTTAAACCTAAAAGAATGACATTCTAAGTTTGCTTTAATTTTCTAATTTCATAATGAACCATTTTCCCCCCAATAGCTAGAGAGTCTATCTGTTATGTTTGCATAAACCCAAAGCAGAAAGACATTAAAACTGTTTAGGTATTTGTCAAGTCATACCATTATAACCACATTTACTTGAAATAAATCATATAGCATGTTTTTAGAATATTGTGCAGCCTTATTTTTAAAAAGGTTGATAAGCTATTTTAATTTGAAGAGTCCTGTGGATTTTGTGACTTCAGGCAAAATCTTTCTAGTAGTAATTAAAAAAATGCTCTTTGTATTGTAGAGGTTTCAGATCTCTAGGCTAAGGTTTTGATATGACTTATTCATAATTCAGCTCCTAACATATTTTAACACAGTTCTTCTGTTCTCCAGCTGTGAATGTCATTGCAAAAGGTGAAAAATACTTTGATTGTTAAGGAGAAGCCAGATTTATTAGAGCAATAAAAATGACTCGAATGCATTTTTGGAAGCACAAGAAAAATGGCCATACAAACTACAGCTGGGATTGGTTCACGGGTGGCACATCTGATCCTTTTGAGCTCTCATTTGTTTCTGATTTACAATGTCTGTTTTACGGACAACCCGCTATAGGTGGCGGAGAGGTTCCCTATGCACCACAGATTCTTGGCTTTGGAGAAGAAGCGAAATCAGGAAAATACGGTAATCTTTTTTTGGGGGGGGGTTCGTGTGTGTCGGTAATTTTATCTTTTCTTTTCCTCTGCAGCTCATAAATTGCTTCAATTTTTCAGCAGGTAAACAGGAAGCTTACCAGTCACAGCCTCTTGAGTCTGCAGCTAGAGGTAGAAAACATGAAGAATCCATTGTTTCATGACACTGATCGGTGTAATGTATACAAACATTTGACATATCATTCACTGGCTTTTGCAGAAATGGCTGGTCTGATTTATGACCACCAAACTACTGAAACAGAATCAGCTGGGAAACCTTATGGTGGGTTCAATATTTGTTACTAAAGAAATTCACTGTATAAATAAAACCTTTTATTTTATTCCATGTTTCTCTTGTAATGTCCTAGTTAAGGGAGAGCTGCCATCATCAGCATTTGCAGTGCAAGGTGAGGGAGCGTCTATAGATAGAACATATGATGAAAAATCTAATGTAGCTGTAATTCATTTAATTGATTTTATTATTTTATTTGTGATAATTAGAAAACGTGGGGTACATAAAGGGACATGTGAAGCCAGATGGTAAAACAAACTTCATATTTCAAGCAAAGAACATTTAAAACATATATAAATATGTAAAAATTACATTTGAATACAAACCTTCCCCTCTATAGCGGGTACATTTCCTGCAGCTCCCACACCCAGCCCCACCCTGGAGTACTCCTTCACACCAGATGAGGGTGTGCAGGACTTATCTGACACTGACGGCACCGCCAGCTTCTTCGAATATGCTCCTGCTACAGGGACACGGGGCGAAGTGCACATGTCTGAGCATCTGGATGACCTGCAGCTGCCACGTCAGATACAAATTCAGCAACAACTCAGACTGCATTTCCACCCACAAGGCAAGTCCTGGAGTGGTTAAAAGTACTGCAGTAGTACTTTACAAAAGTATTTGTTCCCCTTTAAAAGCTCCACATTGCAACTACAATCTTCAATGTATTTTGTTGAGATTTTTTGGGATGGACAACTTTTACAATCATTCTTGCTAAAATAACATTTTTCTACTTGACCCCTTAGAAAAAAGTGAACTGATTTAGTTTTATAAACATGTACTATATAGAATTAGTGTGATTGTTATTAGAAATGAACTTTCTTAAGTAGAACAAGGCCCATTAAGTATTTTGACAGGTTTATGGAAAATAAGTAAAGAAATAAAGCTTTTTAACCGCATCAACTTAAAAATCTGGAAAGATGGTTGAGATTTTGTGCAGATGTGGCATAAAAACAGAAAATGGAACTGCTAGCCTTTCCAGTCACACTTCTATTTAAAAACATTGCTAACTTCGATACCAGCTTTGATCATACTTGTTAAGAGCCACTGTGGGGTGGCTAAAAAGTCTAATGTTGCTATGGGGCTGCAGGCTGTGGTAGACCAGACCAATGTTGCTTAATTATGAAGTGGAAGGAAACAGATGCTCAAAATCTTTACAAACATCTGAAAAGTGTGGCAAGCATCTGTATTCAGTAATATTCAGCAGTGTGCAGTGTGTTTCTGCCAACTTTGCACATTAAGAGACGTAAAACTTTTGCACACTATCAAAATTGTTCAAGCTGTCAGATTGGACAAAGAGAATCTGTGAACATCAGTTTTTTAAGTCTTGCCTCTTTGCTGGACTTTGACTGGGCCGTTCTAACAGATGAATATAATTTATTTCTGGCTGTATGTTTACGGTAATGGTCCTGCGGGAAGGTGAACCTCGACCCCAGTCTCACGTCTTTCACAGCCTCTAACAGTTGTTCTTCCAGGATTGTTCTCCATCCATCATCTCTGACCAGCGTCCTTGTTCTTGTTTAAGAAAAGTATTCCCACAGCATGCTGCTGCCACCACCATGCTTTGCTGTAGGGATGGTGGGCTCAATGTGCATCGATAAGGCCAAATATTTTAGAGATGGAACCATATGACCTGAGCACATTCTTCTAAATGTTTGCTCTGTCCTCTATGGCTTTTGGCAAACTCTAAACAGAGATGTCCTGATCGATTTGTTTTTCAGTTAAATTATACAAGATTTTTTCACATTAATGATGGAAAAGTTTCATATTCTACATGACACAAACCTGGAATTTTAACATCGATATGTAGATTTATTTTGTTTGATTTACATCCACATTAATCTTTGGAAAACCATTTTATGATACTGCACATTTTCACCTTTAGGAGGAAAGAAGTACGATTTAAATGGCTTCTTTGGGAATAGTGACCATTAAGGTAAGCATCATTTTACTCGAAATAAAAAGCGTGTTGGAGTTATTTTACTCTCCTTGATTACTAACGAATTTCTTTTCTCACAGATTGACTCAGCTGAGGAAACAAGCATGTTTTCTATTTCATTGTTTTGAGTTTTGTTTCCTATTTTGTATAGTATTTGTATAAATGCCAGCCATTTTATCCCTTCACCAATTCTTACCCCTAAAAATTGGGATTCAAAACAAACCCTATTATGGTGCTGCCAACCATGAGATTTTTGGTACCCACTGTGGGTTTGATCACAACAGTCAACCGGCCAAAATGTGGGAGAACAACCAAAAATAAATGAGAATACACTGCAGTACAAAGTCTTTTGATGATGATATATGGTGCTGCGCCAGTTCAGCTCTAACAAGATGTTCAGCCCAGTTAAGATGAATTGATTCATGTTTGGAGTTCACAGCTCCAGCTTAAACGAGTTCTCGTTTATTTATCATCATTTGCATGATAAATGTACATTTTATTCTCTCCTATTGTCTTTGCTCACATGAACTATGGTTTATAACATTTGGCTGAATTTCCGAAACAGCCTCTCTCATTCACGTATTTTAATAGTTTCATCAACACAATAGAACATTTTTACTGTAAAGAGGTCCTTTTATCATACGTTTTAAATGGCGGCCAGTTTTAACCCTGTTATTAACATCAATAATATGCCCTTTAAGCTGTTATTGCATAGTCAAAAGCCCGCTGTAATAGTGAAAAACGGACAAAAACTGAGAAATCTTTCCGTCCCCCCCAAACAGAATGATGTTAACTGACCTGAAGATGAGCTGCGTTCTCTCCAGGTTCCTCTTTGGAAACAGCATTGTTCAGTTTAAAGTTCTCAAAATATCAGCTCCACTCATAAATGAGTTCATTTAAAGTCGTACGGGCACCACACTGATGAAGTACAATTTAATTAAGTAATAGGATATAGAAAAGCATCTTTATCACTATTTATCAGCATAATTAATGAAAATGCTTAACTGCGATGAAAAATAAAACCATACACCATGGTTTCAGTTTGAAACCAAAGTAGGAAGGGATATGAAGTGGTAAAGGGGAAACTGACCTAGAACCAATTTTTGCCTGTATTTTATTTTCCTTTGTTTGCATGCAAAATAATCTTTCACCATTCTAAGTTTTAGTTCTGTTTTACTGTGTATATTTCCAGCTGGGTTTGCTTCATTAGTGGTGTATTTACTGTTTACTGTGTGCAAAGAAGGGTCATTATCTTTAATAAACCTGTTATTTTTGCCAGAATAGCAAAACCTTTCCTCTAAATACTGTAAGAATGATTCAGTCTAATTTATGAAAGTGGGAAAGTTTTTGTTTTTTTACAACTCAATGTAGTAGTATGTTTATTGTACAATATTTGATTAAAACAAATCAAATTCCAACCTCTGTCATTTGTATCTTTATGAAAAAAAGCTAAATCATAAATTCACTGCATGTTTTTTTACCATCTTAACTGCAGTACAATCGTTTCCTATTTTCACCATGTATTAAATGCACTTCCGTGAAGCTAAAGCATGTGTTAGTTATTAACCATGACAAGGAGAAGCTGCATCAGTGCACATGTTCTTTTGCAGGGATTACCCCAGATTAGGAATAAAACCCGCCTGCTGATTGGCTCTGCTTCGCTCAAACCATGCCACTTAGACAGCTCAACAGGTTGCTTGCTTGGAATTACACCTGTGTAACGATGGTTCTCAGAGTGCTGAGGGTTTGCTGCTCATGCTATAAGCATGGCTGAGAGTCCTGAGCACAGCCTCTGTTAGGATGTAAATGTAGAGGAACTTGTAGAACAGGGCACTGGCACCACAGAGTCGTGATGGCGCTTTACCAGGAACCTCGGCTCTTGGACTTCACAAAGACTCCTCCGCACCTGCAGTTCAACAAGTATGTCCTGACGGGATACCGGCCTGTGTCCACAGCTGGAGAGTGTCTCAGGAGCCTCTTCTACATGCACAATGAGCTGGGGAACATTTACACTCATGGTAGGTCTTCATATAAAAATGCTGTGTTGGTATTTTTCTTCTAAGGAATGTTCTTCAGAAACTGCTCAGAACAAAATGCAAAAGCATCAATAAAGGTGGTCAGATTATTCTTAATAACTGGGATGTACTAGGGGAATAGGTCAGCTCAACACGCGGTCTGTACTTTCACTTATACCGGCTACATGCATCCTTCAGGAAGATGTAATGAGGATATGGGGTATTAGCTCTAATCTGCCCTGGGAATCCCAGAGCTGGAAACATCCGACGGTTAACTGGGTCTTTAAAGGTAACTGATGCAGCTGAGGTTAAGAAACCTGCAGAGATCTGGACAGAATATGGGCTGCTTGAGTCCACTTTCTGTACCTTTCACATTTTACAAGTGCAGCAAATTACAAAATCAGCAAACATGGAAATGATGGCATGTCCTTGAATTGAACTGCAAATCCTAAAACTTTCCTGAAAGCGCTTTCTTCTTGTCCCATTTCCAACTTAACCATCACTTACGTTCATTAACACTAACACACTTGATGAGAGGAAGTGAAGGATATTAGCATTAATGTGCCCCATGTGTTGGAGCAGCTGCTATTCATATTGTTTTTTTTAAATAAAAAGATCAAGAGTAACAACTTTCTGTTTATTTCTTGATTTAAGCCCCATCAGAGGATGTTTCTGTTCAGTTATTGGGATTAAATGCCACCATAAAAAAGTCAACAGAAAATATTGAAGGAAATTATTTTTTGTTTTCCTATAATACAGAAATTTTAGGATATTTAACACTTCTCCCTTTATTCATCCTTTCAGGCATTCCCTTCCTCCTTTTCTTGGTGCTGCTGCCTTACAGTATCCCCTGGATGGAGGTGGACAGCACTTGGATATGTGTAGCCCACTATCTGGCCTGCCTCTGCCCCACCATCGGCTCAGTGCTCTACCATTTGTTTATGAACCACATCGGAGGTCAGCACGTTTACAACACTCTGCTCTCCCTGGACATGGTTGGGGTCTGCCTCGTTAACACTCTGGGTAAGGTTCCTAAAGGAAAGTCAATACAAGCTCAGACCTTTAGATGTGAATCACAGCTACAGTTACTTGAATTTTGTCTAATGCATTGAGCTGACCCTGCGACCCACTATGGAAGAAGCAGTAGAAAATGAATGACTGATGACTGGCGTTGAGCTGCTAACAATAATTTATGTAATTTCCTATGCAACATGTGGATCATTGATACCTGGAGCAGATGCTCAGGAATACCATAAGGATTTTGCAGGCTGCTGCACAGAGTGGCTTGAAAAATAGCTTAAAATTTTTCAACTTCTGTCACGTTTTAACCAAAAACCTCAATGTAACTTAAGGTAGTGGAAGGAAAAATGGCACTTAAATCTTAAAGTGTGGTGTGGATATGTGCTCAGCCCTGCCACCTTTGGCTGCAGATCACAGCTTTGGTGGGTGTCTCCATCAGATTTGAATGTATAGACACTGAAATCTTTGTACAATAAGGAATTTAAGTGTTGCCACAAATTTTCAATTACTCTTAGCTCTGAACTTTGACTGGGTCATTTAAAACATGAATATATGTTAATATAACCCAAGCATTGTAGCTCTGAACATATGTTTATGGTCATTGTCCTGCCAGAAGGTGAATCTCCACCCTAGCCTTAAATTCTGTTGTGGATTGAGCTTGACCCAGCTTCCCAGGCCCTGCTTAGAAAAGGCATCTCCGCAGCATGATGCTGCCGCCATCGTGGTTCATTGTGGCGATGGTGTATTTTAGGTGATGTGTAGTGCTGAATTTCCTCCTCTCACAATTTCGGTCTCATCTGACCAGTGCACGACTAAAAGGATTCTTGTCAACACAGATTCTTCTATGTGAGCTGTGGATCTATGCAGCTTCTCCAGAGTTAATATGGGCCTCAGCTGCTTCTTTGATTAATGCCTCTTTGCCAGGCCTGTGAGTTTAGATGGGTGTCCATCCTCTCTTCATGTTCAGATGATGGATTGTACAGGGCTCTGTGAGATGTTCTAAGCTTGGTTTACGGTCTTAGAACCTAACCCTGCTTTAAACTCCTCCACAGCCCCCATCCGGACCCGTCTGCTGTGTTCCTAGGTCTTCATGATGCTATTTGTTCTCCAACAAAGGTGGACACTCTAATCAAATGATTTGTATGATTTTATTCTAGGGGTAACTGAGTAAGGAGGATTGCAAACCATGTATAATTTCCTTCTACTTGACAATTATGCTCCTTTTTTTGTCTGACAAATAAAATCCCAGTAAAATACTGTGAAGTTTGTGGCTGTAGTGTGAAATGTTGTATTATGTCTGTTTTATTTCAGATAAATATCTCAAGCAGTTGTACAAAGGGCCCCATGGGATTTTAAAGGTTTTCTATTAAAATCTGCATCTCAGTCGGTTCCTTTTAAATAGCTGCTTATGTGTAACTTGTTTCCGTCTCTCCTCCTCCAGGAGCTCTTCCCATTATTTACATCACCCTCCTCTGCTACCCCACTGTCCGACAGACTGCCTTGCTGGCCTACATCCTGCTGTCAGCCTACGCAATCTACTGTGCCACCACAGCACACACAAACTTCCTGCGTCTACGGGCATTTGTCTGGCAGGTCTTGTTCCGCTTGAGCCTCTTCCTGTTCCGGGTTTATGGAACCGGGGTGGGCAGCCCAGACTCCCTGCGCCTCTTTGTCATCATGGACACTCTGGCCGCGCTGGGGGGACTGGTTAACGTCATCCAGATCCCCGAGCGCTTCAGCCCCGGCCTGTTCGACAACTGGGGCAACAGCCACCAGATCATGCACGTCATGGTGGTCTGCTCGATTATCTACCTGCACTGGGGCACTATGGAGGATTTAGCCTGGATTAGGAACTTCCAGTGTCCTGCTGAGTGATGCAGAAGCTCACACGGTAGCTCTGACCCAGGCCATTTCAAAATGCACTTCAATACTAGCTGCTCAAACTCTTTTCAGCAGAAGTTCATAATGCCAGAGAAAAATAAGAGGAACCAACAGCAATGTTACCAAACTCTGATATCGCTTTATCAGATTAAAATCCTGAGCATACTTGATTCATAGTTTGCTGATTCGCAGTAGTTTGTGGGTTATGACCAATAATAAGAAAAGAACAGTCTGCAAACTTGCAATGCACAATAAAGTATATATTTTTATATCTTGGGCTGAAGTGTTTATTTCATGCATGATAAGAACTGTTCATGAAATGAGTCTTAACAGAGTGATTCTCCAGTTTAATCTCAAATAAAAATGTGTTGTATATACACTTAGAAAAAGGGAAAATCTCTGAAATTACCGTAATTAGTTTGAATCTGGATTTGGCAACAAGTTGATTATTTTCTAGCTATAGTTAACCCTGCAGCTTTTCAGGACAGCTTAAAATGAAAAGGATCAACCCACTCCAAACTGCATTCAGTTATGTCAAAATTATGGCCACTCAGAGAAGACGTGTGTGTCACTTTGATTTTACAGAGGTGGAAAAGCTCCGCTACAGCCCAGCAGCTTATTTGTTTTAGCAGCACACAGAATCACAGAGTGAAGGTGTGTGATCTGCAGCAGTAGAGGACCCTGTTGTTTCCTGCCGCTGACTGAGACTCGGGTCCGTTGATGCGGATCAGTCCTCGGCTGAGCTGCTGTCGTCCTCGGCGTCCGACAGATCGGCAATGGGGAACCGCAGGATGGCGGCCACTCCGCTCAGCTGAATCAGCTCTGAGGAGACAATTCAGGATAAATCACTGCAGCAGGATTTCTAGACAACTCAATAGAGATTACTTTTTCATAAAATGGAGTCAGGGCATAAAGTGCATTTATTATCTTGAAGATTGAATGGTATAATGGTACAAACTGTATTAAAAATACAAAATCAAACTAATATATAAAGTACCATGGTCACATATTGGCACCTCTGATTAAATTTAGGGTTCATTTTTCATTTTAAAGTTCCCTATTTTACCACACTCAAAGCTTTTTATCTGCAGTTTTTTGTAGCATTTTGGACAAAAACATCATTCTTTGGATGTTTTTTGATCAACTCTGGATCATCTGCAGCCTAAGCATCTCTGGATGCTCTGGCTGGCCCTAGGGACATGGAATGTCACCTCACTGGGGGAAAGGAGCCTGAGCTTGTGCAGGAGGTCGTGAGATAGACTAGTGCAGAGTACCCGGCCTTCTTGGCGTCCTGTCGGGGGTGCTGCACAGTGCCCCCTCCTGGGGAAGCAGTGCTTCGCCAACTGTGTTCCAACTACAGGGGGATCACACTCCTCAGCCTCCATGGTAAGGCCTACGCCAGGGTATTGGAGAGGAGAGTCTGGCCGATAGTCGAACCTCGTCTTCAGGAGGAGCAGTGTGATATTTGTCCCGGCCGTGGAACACTGGACCAGCTCTATACCCTCTACAGGGTGCTCGAGGGTTTATGGGAGTTTGCCCAACCAGTCCACAAGTATTTGTGGACCTGGAGAAAGCATTCAACTGTGTCCCTCGTGGTGCCCTGTGGCGGGGTTCTCCAGGAGTACGGAGTACTAAGTCGGACCTGTTCCCAGTGCATGTTGGACTCCGGCAGGGCTGCCCTTTGTCACCGGTCCTGTTCATAACTTTTATGGACAGGATTTCTAGACGCAGCCAAGGGCCGGAGGGGGTCGGGTTTGGGGACCAGTGGATTTCGTCTCTTCTTTTTGCAGATGACGTGGTTCTGCTGGCCCCATCTAGCCAAGACCTACAGCATGCGCTGGGGCGGTTCGCAGCCGAGTGTGAAGCGGCTGGGATGAAGATCAGCTCCTCCAGGTCCGAGGCCATGGTTCTCGACCGGAAAAGGGTGGCCTGTCCTCTTCAGGTTGGAGGGGAGTTCTTGCCTCAAGTGGAGGAGTTTAAGTATCTCGGGGTCTTGTTCACGAGTAAGGGAAGTATGGAGCGGGAGATCGACAGACGGATCGGTGCGGCTGCCGCAGTAATGGGGGCGCTGTGCCGGTCCGTTGTGGTGAAGAGAGATCTGAGCCGAAAAGCAAAGCTCTCAATTTACCGGTCGGTCTTCGTTCCTACCCTCACCTATGAACATGAACTTTGGGTCGTGACTGAAAGAATGAGATCCCGGATACAAGCGGCTGAAATGAGCTTCCTCCGTAGGGTGGCCGGGCACTCCCTTAGAGATAGGGTGAGGAGCTCGGCCATCCGGGAGGGGCTCGGAGTAGAGCCGCTGCTCCTCCACATCGAGAGGAGCCAGTTGAGGTGGCTCGGGCATCTATACCGGATGCCTCCTGGACGCCTTCCTCGGGAGGTGTTCCAGGCACGTCCCACCAGGAGGAGGCTGGAGGGACTATGTACCTCGGATGGCCTGGGAACGCCTTGGGCTCCTCCTGGAGGAACTGGAGGAGGTGTCTGGAGAGAGGGACGTCTGGGCGTCTCTGCTGAGTCTGCTGCCCCCGCGACCCGGTCCCGGATGAAGCGGAAGACGACGAGTACGAGAATAACTTCGATAAACATGTTTTTTTTTAAAGGATCTGGTTCAAAATCTGGTTCAGAGTTCATTGACTGTAGTTTTTTACATCATGAACTACCAGTTTATTCAGTGAGGAAATGCTGTTTAAATGAGTGAAACAAGTAAAACTGATGTGACTGTTGTATTTATCATTTATAACTTACGTTCACCAGAGACATGAAGGCTTGAGAATATTCTGCATGGAAGAAAAAAACAAAGAGGATTTAACAGTATTTTCACAATGAACGGACAAATCTAGTATAAATCATTTCAAATACTTTATACAGATCAAGGCTTTAATACATTACCTTTATACAAAATACAATATTTAAATATTCATATGTTTATATGTCAGTCATATTGACTGACAGGTTGTTGGTGGAAAGTTACCTGACATTTCCGCCGTTGTCCTTCACGTTGTCAACTAGCCGGACGTAACGACTCCGCGTCTGAATGTCCTGATGTCTGAACGCAGAACGAAAACAAAACGTTCAGTAAAGTGTTTCACTGAGAACCAGGAGATGCTTTCATATGGTAGATATTTGAGGCTGGACAGAGGACAGGATGGATGGATGAATTTGTGAGTTGAAACCAGTTGAAAACATTTAACAGTTGCAACCAGCTCCCTCAGTTTATTCTGCCATCACATCAACCTGTTTCACTGAACAAGAAGAGGCTCCAGTATCCTTCTCTCCGTACCCACCTGAACAACTTATCGCTTATCATCAGCGTGTCGATGGCCAGCGCATCAGCAGCCTTTTCTACATGAGCGATTCTGTGAAGATTTACAGACAGAAAGACACGAGTGAGCGGAGCTGCTGCTGGTCCCAAACTGGTTCTTCTAGGTCACGGTTTCTCACCCGTAAAAGGCTCTGTCGGGCTCGTGCTGAAGCATCTTGTAGAAATCTTCCAGAGCTTTCACCTCTCCAGCTGCCTGAAAGTTACACAGAAACATTAGAATCCATAAATTCATTAAGGAGCCTCATGGATTCACATTCCTAAACACATCTTGAGGAAACAATAAGGATTGTTTATTGTTAACACCTAATGTGTTGTACATTAAATGAACAATGAATTTAGCTTCCACCAGATTGCAAGACTTGATACTTTCAATTAAAGCAAGCAATATGATTCTACGCAGAGGGTCATCTTTACAGGGCTCTGAGCAAAGGTCTGCCTTGAGGAAGACTGAAACGGGTAGAACACAGAACATATAGTCACCTTGGTGTCGGAGAGCCTACTGGTCACAGCAGGGTCACAGAGGATTTCTGCAAAACAAACATCTTGCTACGTCTCCAGCTTATAGGAAAGTCCCATTGTCTCAATGAAAAAGGTGCACCAGCTCCTACCTTTGAGTGAGTACTTATGGCCTGATGATGAGTGGACCAGCATGAATTTGGGTCGGTTTTCCAGCAGGACCTTGTTGTCCTGTCGCACCGCCTCTTTGAAGACGTAGGTGAAAAACTGGTCCTTCACGAATCCAGGACTGGCAACAAGGATGCACTTCACCACTAAGAGAAACCAAAAATCAGATCTTTATGTGGATTAGCAGCTACAATTCAAAATGGAGTCGCATGCAACAAACAACAGGAGTATACTAAACCTACCCTCAAAATTGATGTGACGAAGAATCGCCTGCATCACTGCCTCGTAGAAGCGCTCCAGCGCCTGGAAAAAGAAGAGGAAATCCACATTCTGTAAGCTAGAGGAGCTGCATTGCTCCTTCCTTTGTAATACAGACACTGAACCACGGTATTCATACTTCCTGAAGGTCTTCAGAATACCCCAAACTTTCATGTACTTTCCAACAGAAAGCAGGATGTAATAGTCAAGTGAAAGAAAAAAAAACTACACTTTCAAAAATGTTTTCAAGTAAAAATCTGAAAAGTGTGGATTTCTACACTTTGTAGAACAACATCTCACTGAAAGCCTCGTGGGACGTGTCTCCACCATGTTTGTGCATCTGGCTGCATGTTTAGGCTCGTTGTTCTACTGGAAGGTGAACCTCCAGCCCAGTCTCAACTCTCACATGTTTTCTTCCAGGATTGTCCTGTATTCGGCTCCATCCATCTTCTCATCAACGCCGACCAATTTCACTGTCCCTGCTGAAGAACAGTATACCGCAGCATGATGCTACCACCACCGTGTTTCACAGTGGGGCATGGTGTTCGGGGTATTGTGTGGTGTACACCACACAGTGTTTTGCATGTAGGCCAAAAGGTTTTATTTTGGTCTCATCTGACCACCTTGTTTTACAGGTTTGCCTTCAACCTGCACTGGTTTTAAACAGGGCTTCTTACGGCTTTCTTCTAACAAGACCTTTCTTCTTGTCACTCTTCGTTAAAGGCCAGGTTTGTGAAGAGCAGGGCTAAGGGTTCTCCTGTCGATAGATTTTACAACCCGAGCTGTGGATCTCTGCAGCTTCTCCATGGGCCTGCTTTGATTAATGCTCTCCCTGCCTGGCTCGTCAGTTTAGGTGGACAGTCATGTCTTGATATATTTGTAGCTGTTCCTCACCCTTTCCATTTTCAGATGATGGATTGAACGGAGCTCCCTGTCTGGGGGGTTTGTTCGTTGGCCTTCAGGATGCTGTTTGGTCACAAATGTTCTCTAACAAACCCCTGAGGCCTTCAAAGATTTTGTAAGGTTTGTTGTAATGTGACAAAATGTGGGAAGGTTCAAGGAGAAAGAATACTTCTGTAAGGCACAGTAGTGTCCAGCACATTTTTGATCCACACTCTCCAACACACCACAGCAGAAGACTTACCTTCTCATGCTGGCTGCAGCTTCCCTTTCTCTTTCGAGGAATAGTGACTTCCACTTTAGCTCGCAGCAGAGTCATGGCGGGGGTCACCAACACCACGTTGGCCAGACCCTCCTGCATGACCACAGCCGCCACATCTGCCCTCTGCACTGGATCACATGCCTGCTCTGAAGCGGGGACATGGACACGATTAATGGACCGCCTGGAATAATGCATGCTTCATGCAGGTACAGATTTGATTTATGTTGAAACAGTAAATAACTAGTAAATGATTAATACTAAAATTCTAACAAATAAATCAGTAAACTGTATTTTATGTAGGACCTTTCCAGCCGTAGCTCCAAAGAGCTTAACATGTATAAAACCATCAAAATGATGCTCAGTTAAAATGATGCTATAACTGGTATCCTGTTAGACACAATGATACCAAAAGGTGAGATAAAAAGACATAAAAACTCATATATGACAAAAGAGTAAATAAAAGTGCTAATAATACAAAGGAATATTACAAAAGAAGTCAACAATATATATAGGATCCAAACCAACGAACAAGCAGAAATGATGCGATGCAACAAAGAAACAAAATAACTTCTGAACTTCTGCTAAAACTCATAAAACTCTGCTGTTCGTCAGTGAGATTCCTGTTTACAAGGTTAAACATATGACAAATGACACAAAAGCTAAACACTGATCACTAACATGACAGATTCCCGATACATTCAATGGTAGTTCTTATCACAATATCAATGTTTGCAACATCACAATTTCAAAAGACTGCTTGGATCCAATGTCTGGTTGGGTATCCTACTTCAGCTTCCATGGATGTAAATAATGCATCTGACCCATTGGATGCTTTCCTATTGTAGTGCTGCCCTATGTGCAATCTGACCGAAAATTAAGAGATCATCTCCATTTATGCATCAAAGCACGGGTCTAACTTTTATCTAATATTAATATGGATGCACCAAGCACCAATCGGTCGACCAGTTCCTCCAAAAGGTGTACAGAAGGTCAAACAGTGATGGATCCAACTTCTTCTTCTGTGAATTAAACGCATTAAAACTGGCACTTTTTTTTCATCCTTTAATCGCATCACATAATTACTTGAAATCAGAAGCAGCAGTGAGATGTTAAAGCTGGAAGTCTCCATGTTTTCTTTAAACAATATAACTGATGAGACTTGGGGGGGGGGGGTTATATTAATGTAAAACCTAAACGTTAAACTGTAAATGCATATTGGTTATATGTTCAAATATCAAGAAAAAATATAAAAACAAAATAGAACAGAAAAAAGCAGCTTCTTATCTGCCAACCTCCATGTAATTGTTCAGAGACCCCTTTAGATCTGGAATCGCAGCAGGTAGAACTGTGCCTCTAAACTTCCAGGTCTTGAGGGACCTGCTATAGATGGGTAGATGCTAGAAACCACGGCAGAGGAATTTATGTTGTGACCGACGCAAGGAACCACATAATTATACAGTCATATTCAATAAATCTGAATCTGCATTCTGATGAGCCTCATTTATTAAATTAAAAACAGCTTTTGAAAAAACCAACCTTTAGGCAGGTATTAAACATAAAACACAAGCCCACATTTCTGTATTAACATCTTTTTTCATCTTAAATGTTGTGTTTTT
Source organism: Girardinichthys multiradiatus (assembly GCF_021462225.1). Taxonomy (NCBI): domain Eukaryota; kingdom Metazoa; phylum Chordata; class Actinopteri; order Cyprinodontiformes; family Goodeidae; genus Girardinichthys; species Girardinichthys multiradiatus. The sequence continues at coordinate 5,118,667 of NC_061803.1, read as the reverse complement.
TTAATCAGCTGTAAATTGGAAATCATCATAATTAACAGAAATAAAGGCTTGAAAAGGTGTGTGTAATTAATCTATATAATATAATGTAATTTTAATAATATTCTAATTTATTGAATGGGTCTGTATGTTTCGGCTCGTTGCTCTACTGGAAGGAGTTTCCTCCTGAATTTATCTCCATCCATCTTTCCTTTACCTCTGACCAGCTTCCATATCTCTGCTGAAGCAAAGCATCCCTACAACCATGTTTTCCTGCTGGTGTTTCCAGACTGATGTGAAAATATGATTCTCAAACATACTGCAACTACTGTGTGATTTTTAGGAGTTTCAGTATTTGCATGCGGTGATAGAAGCACTGAAGAAAATACATTTTTAGAGGCTTTTTATTGCCAGTTTTATCATAAAAATATCATCCATCTCCATTAGAAAGTTCAACTTTAGTTTTATCTGACCAGAGCACCTTCTTCT